>NC_057727.1:60845227-60864039 GCF_004010195.1 Chiloscyllium plagiosum | reverse complement strand
TGGTCTCCAAACTTGAGGAAAGACATTCTGGCTATTGAGGGAGTGCAGCGTAGGTTCCTGGAATGGCGGGATTACCTTACACTGAAAGACTGGAGTGACTGGGCTTGTATACTCTTGAATTTAGAAGACTGAGAGGGGATCTGATTGAGACATATAAGATTATTAAAGGATTGGACACTGTGGAGGCAGGAAACATGTTTCCGCTGATGGGTGAGTGCCGAACCAGAGGACACAGCTTAAAAATATGGGGTAGACAATTTAGGACAGAGATGAGGAGAAACTTCTTCACCCAGACAGTGGTGGGTGTGTGGAATGCTCTGCCCCAGAGGGCAGAGAAGGCCCAGTCTCTGGATTATTTAAGAAAGAGTTGGATAGAGCTCTCAAGGATTGTGGAATCAAGGGTTATGGAGATAAGGCAGGAACAGGATACTGATTAAGGATGTTCAGCCATGATGATATTGAATGGTGGTGCAGGCTCGAAGGGCAGAATGGCCTACTCCTGCACCTATTGTCTATTGTCTATTGTCTATAACATGGACAAGAGAGCTGAATTCCAAAGGTGTGGTGAAAATGACAGCATATGACCCAAACGTAGGCATCAAAGAATGCTAAAGAAAATTGGAATCAAGGAAAACTGTCAGCTGATTGGAGTCAAATTTAGATGTTTGTGGTTGGTGAAAGTCAGTCAATTCAGCTCCAGGACATCGCTGCAGGAGTTTCTCAGAATAGTATCCTAGGCTCAACCATCGTCAGCTGCTTCCTCAATGACCTTCCCTCCATCAAAGTTAAAAGTGAAGATGTTTGCAATTACTGCATGGTACTTGTCATCATTCACAGCTCCTCAGATACTAAAATAGTCCACATTCAAATGCATGAGACCTGGACAATACCCAGGCATGGGATGAAAAGTGACAAGTCACATTTGCACCCACAAGTACCAGACAATGATTGTCTTGAATTAGAGACAAATCTAAGCATTGTTCCCTGACATTCAATGGCAGTAAATAGCCCACCTCCTGACTCACCAAAGCTGGACAACTGTCTATAATACAAATGTCAGGAGTGTTATGGAATGCTGCTCACTTGTCTGGATGTGCAGGTTCAACAACACTCGAAGCAAGATATCATTCAGGACAAAGCAGCCCACCTAACTGTTTTTACCTCCAATGTTCAGTAGCAGTAATACCATCTACAAGATTTTCTGCAGAAATTCACCTAAGATTCTTTGGCAGAACCTTCCAAACCAACAAAGCTACCATCTTGAAGAACAAGGGCAGAAGATACATGGAACACCACAATCTGCAAGCCACTCACCATTCTGTCTTGGAAGTATGTCATTGTTCTTCCAGTGTCACTGCGTCAAAATTCCTGGAATTCCCTCCCAAAATGCATTGTGGGTCTACCTACTTCAGAAGTTCAAGAGGCAGCTCAGCACCACCTTCTCTAGAGCAACTAGGGATGGACAATAAATACTAGCCCAGCCAGCAATGCTCAAATCCCTTGAATGAATTTCAAGGCAGTACCTCATAATCAGCACCCAGTGGTGGAAAGGATCCAAAATGTGTGGCATTTACTGAGGAGTAAGTCCTCTCTCAATCACAGGAAAGATTCTCACAAGGATCCTGTTGCACTGTCTACTAAACTTTGTAGATGATTTCCTTCCAGAATTACAGTGTGGTTGAGGATTAACTGTGGGACTGCTGATATGATGTTTGCAACAAGACAACTACAAGAAAAGTGCAAAGAGCAATATCAGGATCCATGTCCACTCTTCATAGATCTAACTAAAGCTTTTGAAAATATGAGTCAATCGGGTCTATGATGTCCAAACACATTTGTCAAAACCCTGTACCTGCTGTATCATGTTTTTGGATGTGTTTGTGCCTGTGGGGAGATACCTGATTTCTTTGTGATCATTAGCAATATAAAGCAAGGGCAGGTCAACTCTTCAATCTCTACTTTTCTGCAATACTTAAGGAATCTGTCAGAGATATTGTTGCAAGCATCAACATTAGGTTGCAATCAAAGAAGCTGTTCAATCTCTCCTGTAAACATAGTTCAATTAATTATTAAATATCTCAAAATCAGTGGCCCTCGTATCAACCCCTGGAGAGTTGTAATCTCTCCAATCCAAAAAAACCATTTGTCAGTATTGGCTGTTTCCAGGTGTTTAGCCTTCTAGAAATCTGCATGGTGATCAGAAATTTGCTGTTTAAGGGGGTAGTGGAAAGCTTAGAGCTATATCTTTCGATATTGAAAACCTCTGACATGGATGTTGTGTTTTAATTAAGCCTACAGTTGCTGATTTCCTGAACTTGGCATGGTGGAGCTCAGCTGCTGCCTGGTAAGATAATGCTCCTCTCTTTATCACTGTCTCACCAGAAAAGGAATGTGAAAATCTTTAGAGGCGATCTCTTATTGTGTAATACCGCAGTGCTCTTTGACAGTATAGCTGATGTGTGGTCAGAGTAGTGTCTGAGTACGTGTATAACATTGGGAGTAAGCCAGTTGTTTGACAGTGAGTCTGAGGCAGAGCAAGGGTCTTATGAATGTTCCATCCTACTTGTATTTTGTACTAAGAATGTATCTCTGAGGATTTAAAATTGAAATACTATCTCTCCTTGCTGTTTTTTCCCGTCTTCAAAATAATGACCCAATTCCATCAGCCAGATCATCACAAAAGACCTTTGGGAAGGAAAGCTTCAACATTTCCAATCTCAGGGTCTTTGTGAACCCACTCCCTTGTCACTAAAATTTCATTTAAATGACTGGGATCACATTCTTTACAGACTGCACCATGAACCATTGGAAGGAGTGTTCTTTCTCACCCTTTTGGTATTGGGTTGAGGAAAGTTTCCAATGCAAATCCATGAAATGAGTAGCTCTATGACGGGTTTATCAATGAGTAATGTTGATGCGGTTTTTAGCAAATTCAGTGTGGGTGGAGCAAAGGCACTAAACTGGAATTCACAGTCAAAACACAACAGTGCCAGAGATAATGCCCCATCTTTAGTGATGATTTTCAATTTCACTGCTCACATTATCAATCTCTATGGTTTTATTCATTTCCCAGGTCTTTATTGCAGCAATTGCTATACACCCTGACCTTACAATTCAGCTTCCAAACAGGTAAGAGCCTCTGGTATCTCTGAGGGTGGGACTATTTAGAAAGAAAAATTAAACAGATCAGTTGGGCTCTGGTTTATTTCTGCTTCAGATCACACAATTCCACCCAAAACACAACTTTCCTGTAGTTTAGACAAGACTGGTAGTTGCTTGTACAACATATGCCGAAGGGCCTGTTTCCACACCGTAGGGATTCTAACCTCTTGCTATCAAAATCCAGACCTATGGTTGTCTGATGTCACCTAATTAATGAGATCTTATTTAGATCCATTGCTACATGTGAGATAAGACAGTACACATTTCTCACACAAAAGGGCCCAGTTTTCTCAGATTTAAGTGCAGGATGAACATATTCCATAACTGAGACCTTTATGGTGCTCAGGGACCTTTTGGCCTTCCTGGAGGAGGAAGGTTGGGACAGAGTGTGAAAGTTGTCACCTAACTCAGGTGGGAGCAGATGTTTGCACACCTGCCTCAATTCCTTTGTTGGATCACCCTGAAGAGGTGGACCATGGGCTCTACACTCAGCCCTTCTCCAGTTAAAGAGATACAGGGTCAGCAAATATGCAGAAACCAACATTAACAGAAATATCAGCCTAGATGAGTGCTACTGAGGGAGATGGGTGGATGGGAGTTTCATTTGAGCAGTAAATGGACAACGGTCCAACCACATTGTCGCTATTGGAGGCTTTTGGCCTGTGAGATGCTTTATGTATCAGAGGACATGGAGTCAGTGAAATGACTGGGGCCATTGAACCTGAAAATGTCAGCTAATCCACCTCACGATAAATGTAACAATAATGTCAGTCTTTAGATCTTAACTGCAAAACATTAATTCTGGTCCATAATACTGTGTAATATGCTGGTATTTTCAGGTAAGTTATTTGAACTAATTGCCAGTATGATTCTGTTAATTCTCCTTATTCTTTTGTTACTAGATGATACCTTTGCAGACGGTATTGAACTGAAAGAGACGAGCTGTGTCACCAAGCAGACACAATACTACTTTGGCAACAACAGTAGATCCTACAGCAACTTAATTGACTGCAGTAACTGCTCCAGGTTAGCAACTAATACAAGGTTCAATCCCCATTGAACTGATGTTAAAAGAAAGGAGTGTGTTGCTAAGTCACCACAGTTAAACATGGTTTCCCTGTTGGCCCAGTACAGGCACCGGGTAGAAGGGGAGAACATTTTCAGAGGGAAACAGCCAATGCAGATGTGGCCTATGAATGGAAAAATTACTGTTGTAAACCATCAAGGCAATATAGAATCATAGAAAGGTCACAGCACAGGAAGAAGCCATTCAGCCTATTATATCTGTGCTCAAACTGCAAAGGAGCAAACATTTTGATGGCTGCTAGAGTGACCCCTTAAAATCAGTTTTATGATTACAATTTGACACATTTTTAGAATTACCTTACAACAAGTGCCCAGTTTATGTCTCAAGCCAACCCACTGTGCAGGACAGTCAGCACCAGCTGGAGTTGAGGCTCAGGAAAGAGTTCCACTAGATCATTACAGCAGGAAAATTATTTCATAAGCCGAGAAATCTAAAGAATTCTGGAGGGCCTCGTATGCCTTTTGGATAATCAAGATCTCAACCATTCATGGTCAAGATGGCTCAGATTAATTTTTCAGGTTTTCAATGTGACAGAGATCTTTTCATCACTGGTTTTGTTCCACTTGGCTAAGTTTCAAAGTCAACTTTTATATGTGGTTGTATCAGGACAACCACTGCAGATTGTCAATGAATCTTTCTGTCTTGTCACAGGTTTTATCATGCACAGAGACTGGCTAACACCAACCTTCTCTTTGTGGTTGCCGAGAAGCTAACTTGTAGTCAGTGTGACCGAAGCAAACTGATCCAGTCTGAGGTGCGATGTATCCTGTCCTTGAATAATTGTACATAGCTCCACAATGAGCACGTGAATTCACCAAGCCTTAAGGAAGTCTGTTGTGAGGAGGGTCAGTGATCTGGAGTGGAGGGAGTGGTCAATGAGCTGGAGTGGGGCAATCCAATGCTTTGTTATAAACTATGCTGTAGATTTTCACAATGTCTGATTCCAGGTAAGTTTAAATTAATAAGAAAAAGTTCCTGATCTAAATCATTAATTTCCGTTGTTACGTATTTCCCAGGTCTTGTTATTAACCTGACTCCTCTTCACTAGTCATATATTCACTTTTTTTCTCTTCCGGAATAGGCAGCATCACCTCAGTGTAGTACAAGGTGATTGAGTCATACAAAATTTTAATCATACATGTGAGTTGTACATTACTATTTGTTCCTGAATTGTTCTGTCCTTTGTTTGTTGCTTTACTGAGGTTCTGAGAACACTTGACCCAATTCCTGTACAGTTTGAATGTTGGGTATGTCCAGCTCTTGCACCTATCAGAGCGAAGGGGTTTGAGTGCTTTTTAAATAATACCCATTTCCGGTCCACTTCTTTCAAATTATGTCTCCGTTTAGAGAGCTGGGTGTTCCCTAGTTTAAAACTTATACCTTCATCTATTTCTATTCTTTCCTGTAACTCCAAAATCTGGCTGAATTCCAACTAGTCGTATAAGGAGAAGAGAGGAAAAAAGGAAGCAAAATTAGCCTGCCAAATTGTGAATTAAGTATTACTATCTGAGATGAAAATTCACCTCTCTCCATTTATTGTACACAATGGTTCAGGTCGGGTCTACCTGAGCATCTTGATCCAAAGCTCCCTGTAGATTCAGGGTGCAGAATACTCTAACATGTGGATGATGAATTCCCACAGCCTCATTGCAAATGTGAAAGTGTTGAATTAGAATCAAATTTCACCAACTCTACATTTACCAACAGTTGTTTTGGTTTCCAAAGCTTCTAAACTGAGTTATTTTTAATTCAGTTGAACACCAAAGAATTCTAAGTAGTTGAGCTGTACTTTGTTCCTTGTTGTCCATCAATCAATATTTAAATTACTGAAGTGCAGTGAATTGAACAGAAATGTTACAACATTTGCAGAAAACTCTCATGCATCAAATTACAAGAGATCTGAAGATAAATTTAACTGTATTTTTTCCATGGTGCAATAGTTCAGTGAGCTTTCAAATCAATAAAGATTACACTGTAATGTGATATGGATAATTACCCATTGACATATTGTCAGCTCCACCAATCCAACCAGCCAAGCTTTCAGATTAAATCAGCCTGGCTTTAAAATGTTATATAATTTTTCAAAGGTTGGTTCAACTAAAGCCTAACTACTAATTAGAGCATATCACATTTCTTCAGATGTGAGAGAGTACAGTTAATGACTTTCTAAAGAGAAATCAAAAAAATCCAAAACAACAATGTAGACCTCAACAAAAAATAGATTTGATTAGCTAAATAGCCTATTTGTGCTCCTACTTGTGTCAAATGGCCATTTTGCTTGTTGTGTGCATGAAAGCTCTTTGTATGAGCAAATCAGCTAGTGCCATGCTGCCACCCTTTCCACTTAATCCTGCATTTTGTTCTTTTCATTTGTCTAGCCAAATTCCTTTGAGTGCTATAATTGAATCTGCCTTTATCACCCTCTTAGGTAGTGTATTCCAGATCTTAAACACAATCATTTTGTAAAGAAGATGTTATCTTTGTACTTCCGATGCTTATTTGCCTAAAATCTTAAATGATGTACCCAGATTATCAATCCTCTGCCAAGGCTAATAGTTCCTCTCTGTCCACCCTGGACAGAGTTTGTTTGAATAATGTGGTCCAGTCCTGGCTAGTTTTGCCTCTGTGGGATTGGCTGCAGTTTTGCTTTGCATGGGACCCAGTACAGTGCACTAGTTCCTTAACATTTTCACCCTCAGCTGATGGACCAGATCAGTGTGAAGAGGTGCTGAAGCCTAGGTATCGGAAAGCACCTGAAGACTGTTTTGATTACAATGCAGCAGTAAGTGTCACCATTCATCTTCGTTCGTGGGATAATAGAAAGAGAGGATTTTCTGTATGTCTCCTTCTCCTGAACACATACCAATTGCTTCACATTGTGTGATGGTTAGTTTGGCATGGTTACGATCAAGATAACCAGGTAGATGTGAGAGAAAGACAGGGTATTTAACAATGCAAACTCACTCCAGAACTTGAAATTGAGGCCTGAGGAAATCGTGGGTAACACTACACTGAGTATTTTCTTTTTGAAGAGTCTTGAGAGAGGTTATAATGAAATGTTTTATAATCTTGAAAGTTTAACCAAAGAGAACCTGTACCTGAATGTGGATGTTTCTGAACTCTCTGAATAGCTATAGCTGGAAATTATAAGATTATATTTCTTGCAACTGTAGATATCTTTTTAATCAACCCATTCAGAAATGTTATATACCTCTGGAGCAGGTAGACTTGAACACAGGGCTCCTCGCTCAGAGATGAGAACACTCTCACTGTATCGCAAGAGATACATTGCAACTGTAAACACTGCTTTTAATAGGAAATGGTGTTGAACCCACTTTCATTTATAATTAGAATAATCTCCCATTAGTGACATTGTATGAGACTAACATTGATTGTTTTATCAGTTATCAACCTCCCAGTTCTGTCTTAAATATTTTTGTATCTTTTTGATCTCGTTGTCTAACGCCATGCTCATCGATTTCGAAGCTCCTTGGATGCTGCCTGAACTGCTGTGCTCTTCCAGCACCACTAATCCAGAATCTGGTTTCCAGCATCTGCAGTCATTGTTTTTACCTCATCATGTTAGCTTCCCTGGTTAATAAGGAGGGAAAGTAACTGTTCAATATATTTGTCATTTCCCATGCCACTTTATCTTGTACTTGCCTCAGTGATTCATCCCATCCTAGTTATTCTGTTACTACTTATGTCTACAGAACACTTCACTCGTTATTTTTGTAGTTCTCGACAATGAATTTAATTTAATTTCTTTTCTAACCTCTTTGTAGTCCCTTTAGTTAACTATATTTGAGGTGAAAAGTATAGATTTATTTAGGGAAGCTCGATGAGTACCTCAGGGAGAAAGCAACAGAAGGCTTTGCTGAAGGGGGTGGATGAAGTCTAGTGGGAGGAGGAACGTGTAGAGCATAAACACCAACATAAATTGAAAGTGCAGGGAAGCTCAGCAGGTTTGGGAGGATCAGTTCCAAAGAAGTGTTGAATTCATCTCAGTCTTTCTTATTGCATTCTCAGTCCTGGATGCTGCCAGGACTGCTAAATATTTCCAACATTTGTTTTTCAATTCAGGTTATACCAGTTAATCTGAATGGCCTGTTCCTTTGTTGTAAATACAATGTAATGTGCTATGTTATTTATTGGGTCTTGCTAAGGTGTCTTCATCATTGTTGCAGGAGAATACCTCAGACTGCGGTGGTGGAACCATGTTGACGTTCTCCATCTCCCTCTTACTAGCCCTGCAGTTATTTCTCCTGCCTTGGACTGCCGATCTGAATCTCTTTCCCTGGGCCAGCAGTCTTTGATTTGGGACCTTATGTAACTAGATGTCAGCTGTGCAACTCTCACGGCTGAGGACTTCCCTTCCCCCGGAAGCCTAATTCCTCATTCCAGTCTCACATCTCCGTGTTGTCGTGTGGTGGAGCTGCAAACTGTGTGTGTGTGTGGAGCTGGTCTATTGTGGTCGTTTGGACAACCAGTACTTTCCTGACAAGAACTTATGGGGAAAGCAGGATTTCATGGATCTGCTTTGTGGAAGACCCTTTACATGAATACGAAGTTGGGAAATACAAGAGGAGCCTATCGTCCCCTTGTGCAGAACCCATTGCTTTCCCAGACTTTCTCTTTCCATTTAATAGGAGACCCTGGCAGTTTCAATGTTACTGGATAGCATTACTTCTGTTGGTATATTCAGCTTCTATCTGCTATTGAAGCGGGTTGCATTTATTTATGCACTATTTAGTTTTGATTGACAACCAAGTCACAGGGCAACTTCCTAACAGACGTGACTGTAACTGTAATGTAATTACATAAGCAGTCAGGATAGCATGTAACTCATTAGCACCTTGGAGTTGGCAGCTGCCTTCCTTTTTATACTGCTGCTTCCATTTTTATTCAGGGCAAACTCTGTCCTCAGTAGTGAACTATGTACCTCAAGTTATTTTAAACTCATTTTAAATGTTCCTTTGTCTGAGCACAGGGACTGCGACCAGGCAGAAACCCCTCAAAGGTCCAGGATCTCCAGCTGTTGTCTGCATCCCACTCCCAAACTGGGCTGTAGCTGTGGAACAGATATGCAGGCACAAGTCACAGGTAACATTAGACAGGTCCAGATGAAACCAAGTCAGTGTTAACAGTTGTTTTGCACACTTTGTACATGTGAGGTAAGTGAGGAGAAAAGCAGAGCTGGGAGGGGAAGTGAGATTGGCTTTCACCGGTGGTGAAGGAGCTTTGTTGTGCACTCCTGTTTCACTGTGTTCTGCTTATAGATAACTGTAAGTGAGCTACAGTGATTTGAGAATGTGTGTAATATGTTATTGAAGTTGCTTGAGAGTATTGTCAAGTTCCCAACAAGATGTTACTTGGAATTAAGAGAGTATGTTACGTTATTTGTAAACTGAAAGGGTGTTGCCTACAGACAGACTCATTATTTGTGCATCTGTTCCGTAAGGAAGATCAACACTTTGAAAGAATAATATCCAGGAAATCATTGAACAAAATTCAATAAGTGTAGCATTTATAAGACATGTTACGTGCTGTGATCTTGTGAAACTATAGACACTCTAGATGCCTATAGTGGTTGAAATCTCAACACCTGCTAGATATCAAACCTCCGTGTGAATACGATTATCGCGATTAGGGATTTTTAAATCTCTACCATCAGCAGTGGACATTATTCTTTAGATATGTTACTTAGACACAGTTGTTGACTCATAAAATAAACTTCACATCCAAACACTATTTATCGTCTGTTACTCTTGCTGTCCTCCCTAGTCCTATGTTCATGTAAATAACTCAATAAGGAACATTTTGCCTCTCACTAAATGTCTCTTAATGTGTTCAGACTGTACCTGTCATGATGTATAGAACTCACTTGTCAATGACACATTTTAAATATTTAGACTGTTGAAGGGTAAATATCTGTGCTTCCAGAAAGTTTAAATGAACTGCAAAGAATTTTTGTTTTAAAAAACAAAGAGCTAGGAGACAGAGTATTTTCAAACTATATCTGACCCTGCACTCATTGCAGTCAAACTCAAATTGTGCCAGACTGCCCCTCCCAGAGGTATTATATATGCTGCTCTGTTCTGAAGTGAAAAGGGTTAGGCCTGAACATCAGCAGAAACCAACATTAGGAAGTCAGTGTATCAATAAACCTTCATCAGCAAACATCCTGATACTTTACTTTGTTTACAGTATCAAAGGCACTTATATAAGTTGTTCCTATTTTGTCTTTTTGCTTCTGTTTACTAAATACCTCTATCTCAACAAAACTATCTATCTCAACAACTCCTATCTCATTAGGAAACATCCACATCTTGAGTCTCACTGAAAAAAGGTGCACTTTGTTGAAGTGTTTTTATTTTGCACACATCAGGACAATTCACAAATACCAATTCAAGAGAAAAACCAACATTTATACTGCATTTGAGAACAGTACATATTGATCAGCAAGTGGACCCTAATTGGTAGAGGCATTGCCATGGAGAATGTATCAAATGATGATTGATGGTTAATTGCTAGTGTTTGAGTTTAAAATTTACGCAACCTGCTAATTTTAAATTCAATGCTAATTGGTGTAGGCATTGCTATGGAGAATACACCAGTTAATGATGATTGATGGTTTTAAAAGGCAGATTGAAATTTAAAGAAGTTTAAAATCTATACAAGCCTGGTAATTAACCATCAATCAGCATTAATTTTTCACACAGCTAGGAGTTAGGGTATGGAGTGCACTGCCGGGAAGAGTGGTGAAGGTACATTCAACTGAGACAATCAAGAGGGCATTGGATAGAAATGGTGTGTAGGGATATGGGGAAAAGGCAAGAGACTAGCAATAGGAAGTAGAGCCAGTGCACGGACAATGGGCCAAATGGCCTCCTGCACTGTTCTTTAATTGTGTGAATTGCTGTGTTCTCCATATAGCAACACTAATACTGATCAGAATCTACTTGCCAACCAATCAGTAGTCTCTTTTCATGCAGTATAAATGCTAGCTTTCCCTTCAGTTGGTACTCCTTGTGAAAGTCCTTACGAGTGCCAAGACAAAAAGCTTCGACAAAATATGCCAATAAAATGGAAAGATTCGGAGAGAGAGAGATAAACCAACCCTGGCTAATCAAGAAAATTAAGAATATAACATTGAAAGAGAATATGAGGAGGCAAATGTCAGTGGCCACAAAAATTGGGATAAATTCAGAATCAGTAAAGGAGGACTAAAAAGATTGACAAAGAGGGAGAAAGTAACTATGAGGACAAACTAAAAAGAAATATAAAAACTGACACTGAGCTTCTTAAAATATATAAAAAGGAAGAGAGAGGTCAAGATGAATATATATCCCTTAAAACATGAAACAGGGAGATAGTTATGGAAACTAACTTCATCAACACCCTTATTCAATTGGCAAAACTGGTCCTCATTCTCAACAACTTCACCCTGATCTCAAGTTCACATGGGCCATCTCCAACACCTCCCTCCCTTTCCTGGTCGTCTCCATCTCCATGTCTGGCGACCAACTCAACACGGACATCTATTTAAAACCCACCAACTCCCACAGCTAGCTTGACTACACCTCCTCCCATTCCCCCCTCCCCCCCCCATGTAATTACACTATCCCTTACTCCCAATTCTTCTGCCTCTGCTGTGACTGCTCCCAGGAGGAGCAATTCCATTCCAGGACATCCCAGATATCCTTCTGTTTCAAGGACCACAATTTTCCCTCCCACATGATAACAATGCCCTCCAGCGCATCTCCTCCACTTCCCACACCTCTGCCCTCAAACCCCACCCCTCCAACCACAACGAGGACAGAGCACTCTGGTCTTCACCTTGCACCCCACGAATCTCAGGATACAGCATATATTCCTCCGCCATTTCTGACACCTACAGTCAGACCCGACTACCAACGATATATTTCCCTCCCCATCCCTATCTGTGTTCCACAGAAACTATTCCCTCTGCGACTCCCTTATTAGTTCCACAACCCCCAAACAAAATACCATCCACACCCAGCACCTTCCCTTACCTGTACAAGAGGTTTTAAACCCTCGCCCACACCTCCCCAAAGGATCGTTTCGCATCCGGTGGAGATTTTCCTGCACATCCACCCACCTCAAATGCTGCATCCGTTGCTCTCAATAGGTCTCCTCTACATAAGGAAGACAGGATGTCAACTTGTGGAACAGTACAGGGAACATCTCTGAGACGCACATGCTAAATAACCCCACCGACCTGTGGCCAACCATTCCCATTCCCCCAAGGACATACAAGTCCTGACCAAACAAGAGCCGTCCGACAAGTGGAGGAAGAATGCCTCATCTTCCACCTCAGGACCCTACAACCAAACGGCATCAACATCGACCTCACTAGTTTCCTAATCTCCCCTCCCCCCACCTCATCCCAGATCCAACCCTTCAACTTGGCATCGCCCTTTTGACCTGTCCTACCTGTGCATCTTCCTTCCCCCCCACCCCACCCCTGTATTTATCTCTCAGCCTCCTTCCACCTCCACATTCCTGATGAAGAGTTTACACCCAAAACGTTGACTGTCCTGCTGCTCGGATGGTGCCTGACCTCCTGTGCTTTTCCAGTGCCACACATTTTGACTATAAGCTGATTAGCGTAATACCTATAATTGGAGAAGTATTGGAATCAATTAAGGAAGTAAAGCAGCAAATTTTGAAAATCAAGGAGAGTCAGCATGCCTTCATTGAGTTATTGAGTCATAGAGAAACTGAAACTGACCCTTCGGTCCAACTAGTCCATGCCGACCAGATATTCTATCCTAATCTAGTCCCATTTGTAAGCACTTCGCCCATATCCTTCCAAACCCTTCCTATTCATATATCCATCCTAATGTCTTTTAAATGCTGTAATTGTACCAACCTCCTCTAGCTGCTCATTCCATTCATGCGCCACCCTCTTGAGTGAAAAAGTTGCCCCTTAGGTCCCTTTTAAATTTTTCCCCTCTCACTCTGAACCTATGCTCTCTAGTTCTGGACCCCCCCAAACCAGGAAAAAGACTTTGTCTATTTACCCTATCCATGCCTCCCATGATTTTAAAAACCTCTAAAAGGTCAGCCTCTGAGCTCCAGGAAAAACAGCCCCAGCCCATTCACCCTCTTCCTATAGCTCAAATCATCCAACCCTGGCAAAATTCTTGTCAATCTTTTCTGAACGCTTTTAAGTTTCATATTATCTTTCCAATAGGAGAGAGGCCAGAATTGCACACAATATTCCAAAAGTGCTCTAACCAATGTCCTGTACAGCTGGAACATGACCTCCCAACACTGTATTCAATATTCTGACCAGTAATAGAAAGCATACCAAATGCCTTCTTCACTATCTTATCCACCTGCGACTCCACTTTCAAGGAGCTATGAATCCTCACTCTAAGGTCTCTTTGTTCAGCAACACTCCTCAGAACCTTGCCATTAAGTGTACAGTGTATAAGTCCTCCTCTGATTTGCTTTTCCAAAATGCAGCACCTCACGTTTATCTAAATTAAAATCATAAAAGAGAAATCATGTCTGATTAATTTATTAGAGTTTTTTTTCTGAGGATGTTTCAACCAGGGTGAAAAGGGGGGAACCAGTAGACTTATTATATTTGAACTTCCACAAGGCATTTAAAAAGGAACCTCACAAAATGTTAAGTCATAAGTGGTGTTGGAGTAGTATATTGACATAGTTAATGGGCAGGAAACAGCAAACAGGGCTAAGAAGTTCTTTTTCAGGTTAGCAACCTGTAACCAGTGGAGTTCCACAGGGATCAGTGCTGAGACCACAACTATTTACAATATACATCAATGACTTGGAGAAAAAGTGAATATTGTCAAATTGACAGGTAACCCAAAAATAGGTGGAAGAGCAAGTTGTGAGTGGAATACACATGGTTTACAGAGAGATATTAATAGGTTAAACATGTGGCAAATGGGTATAGCCTGGGAAAATGTGAAGTTCATTTTAGAAGGGAGAACAAAAGAATAATATTAATTATATGGAGAAAAGCTACAACCAAAGGGACTTGGGAGTACTTGTGCACAAAATACAAAACAAACACAGGTGCAGCACATAATCAAGAAGGTTAATGGAACACTGGCCCTTATTTCAAGGGGGTTGGAGAATAAGAGTCAGGAAGTTTTAATGCAACTGTACACATCTGAGTACTTTGGGCAGTTTTGGCATTGGAGAAGGTTCACTAGGGTGATCCCTGGTATAGAGGGAATGTGTTAGGAGTAAAGGCTAAACAGGTTGGGGTTCTACTCACTGGAATATAGAAGAAGGAGAGGTGACCTAATTCAAACATTATTTCATTCAACATTATTAAGGGGCATGACAGGGTAAATGCTGAGAGGATGTTCCCCCTGGTGGGAGATTCTAGTACCAGAGGGCATAGTCTTAGAATAAAAGGGCACCAATTTAAGACTGAGACATGGAGGAATTTCTTCTCGCAGATGGTTGAGAGTCTTTGAAACTCTTCACCACAGACTCCTCATGTATGTTCAAGGATGAGATAGACTTTGCAGGGATCGTACCCTCTGGGGCACGTGAGTACATTCCTCAACCACCAACACCACTCCCTTCCCCACGGCACTTTCCAGTGTAACCGCAGAAGGTGCACCACCTGCCCTTTCACCTCCTCCCTGCTCACCGTCCAAGGACCTAAACAGTCTTTCCAGTTGTCGCAGCATTTCACCTGTACTTCCTCCAATCTTGTGTATTGTATTCACTACACGCAATGTCACCGACTCTACATTAGGGAAACTAAATGCAGACTGGGTGACCACTTTGCAGAACACCTCCAGTCTGTGCACAATCATGGCCCCTATCTTCCCACAGCCGGTCATTTTAACACAGCATCTTGCTCACTAACCAACCTGTCTGTCCTCAGATGCTGCAATGCTCCAGAGAATCACAGCGCAAAGTGGAGGAGCAACATCTCATCTTCAAACTGGGCAGTTTACAACCTTCTAGGCTCAACATTGAGTTCAACACCATCAAATTGTGATACCACTCGTTCCCTTTTAGCTTTGCTTATTACATTCTCTGTCACCCTCTCTCCCCTTCCCCATCCCAGTGGGAGTGTCTTCCCAGTCTGGCAGTTAGACACACCATTTTTCTGCCCTTCTCACATGCCGATCACTTAATCTGAACTATCAACATCTTTTCTCCTCCAGCAATCCAACCCCTCCCTTCCCACTACTGCATAAATGATGCCCCCTCCACATTTCACCTTAGCTCTGATGAAGAGTCATTAAGACTCGAAATATTAGCTTGCTTTCTCTCCATGGATGCTGCCTGACCCACTGTAATCTCCAGCATTTTTTGTTTTCAGTTCAGATTACGAAATCTGCAGTAATTTGCTCCTGTAGATAGCTTCTTGACCAGTCCAGAAATCAATAGTAACTGGGACGGGACAGCAGAGTGGAGTTGAGGAATGACAGATCAGCCATGATCCTATTGAATGAAGCAGACTGAAAAGGCTCAAAAAGCCACCTCCTATTCCTATTAGTCTTTCGCCCCTATACCAAGGTCGGACGACCGATTTGCACGTCAGGACCGCTACGGACCTCCACCAGAGTTTCCTCTGGCTTCGCCCTGCCCAGGCATAGTTCACCATCTTTCGGGTCTCTTTTCTCAGCAATGCTCAGGTTTTGTACATCCACATCTAGAATTCAGAAGAACATTGATCTTATTGAAATATATACGGTTCTGACAGAGATTGCTAAGCGGCATGGAGGACCAAAATGAGAGAAATTTTCTCACTCAGAAATTTAGGAATTTTCGGAATTCTCCAGTCTTGGGTATATTCAAGGCTGAGATCATTAATTTTTTGCTTGAAAGGGAATCAAGGGATATTGCGATAGGCCAGAATGTGAACTTGAGATAAAGAATTGGACATTAGTTCCGTTATTACCATTAAATGGGGAACAGCTTTGAAAGGAAATATGACTGACTTATGTTTCTATTTCCTTTGTTAAACTCTGCATGATTTATAACCCAAGCAGACAGCTGTTCTGTGTAATTTTTTATGATTTTTAAACAAGTTAGGGTAAGAGTGTAAACTTGTTGAATGACAGTTGTAATCACCAGTGATACTTAGGTACTTGTATCTCATGTTGTTCTGCTACCTTCATAGTTTTGAGTCCTGTGTCTATCCCACAGTTCACAATTACAAGAATTTAGGTCCACTCCCAAATTAGTTATACATTTACATCAAGGGACTGCAAAATGGGGGGAAACCAGGACAGGAAACAAAGTGAGAGAATGTTACTACAGACCTGGACAGCTGAACGAATAGAACAGAAATATAAAAAAAGCAAAACAGAAAAAAGCAGAGGGATAAGAGAACCAAGGTTGGAAAAAAGAGTTGATAGACTGAACTCGACAAGACTGCAACTGTTCCTTATCAATTTGACACTTATGTTTTAGTTCACTTCAATATTCTCAAGTCATCTATTTCCGTTAGTCCAAAATTTGGGATCATCATAAATATTGTTTGGAACTTCACAGTCTCGTGTTGAGTTAGCTTTTGGTGTTAGAGACTTCACTGTCCATTTTTCATTGCAAGTAATATTGGCAGAACCTGTTGGACTTTGAGCAGACAGGATATCCCTAGTCTGGTGCAATGGAGTCAATGCCAACACTTGTACTCTGGAAGTTTTCTGACAGTTCTCCTGTTCTTTGTTCACCAATCTTAGGATGATTTTGTCATCTGAGTGCTGGATGTGAGGTGTTCAAGTATCAAAGACTGCCTTTTAGTCAAAAATAAAATACACGTGGATTTGTGAGAGTGTGTGACATTCAAACAATGAAAACAAACAAAACACATGTCACTCCCAGCAAAGCTATTCAATAACACCAGGATTTGGTAAACAGCAGGTCAAAGCCAAAACACTCAACCCAAGCGATAAGTCTGCCATGCCCTGACACACAGAATATGGTGTCCAGGATCAGAGAAGTATTTTCTGCCCTTTATTTTACAATGCCATTCTCAGAGACACTGGTCAAGTATCTTTTGTGTGAATGAATTGGGAAGTGATTTAAAGTATCCTCTTTATGTAGCATATATACCACAGCAATATTCCTAGCTGTTTTGTGTACCATCAGGCCTTGTTTTGATCAATTGAGTGTAGGCATTCGATTAGGAATGTTCCATCAAAGATGGGGCATTGCATCAGCCCGACAAAGACATGCAGGAAATGTACAAGCCTCTAAGGCAAGAATAGAAAGCTGAGAAATCACTCTGACTAACCAAATATTTTTTAATGATATCAGCATAAGGGATGGATTGCATTTGGCTGAAGAGGGCAAGGTTGGGACTGGGGCTAGTTAGTGGAATACGTTAAGGATTGGTGCATCAATGGGTCACATACACAGGATGAGGTAGGTGGATAAGTGGGTCACGTACACAGGGTGGGGTAGGTGGATCAGTGGGTCACAGACGCAGGGTGGGGTAGGTGGGTAAGTGGGTCACAGACACTAGGTGGGTAAGTGGGTCACAGACACAGGGTGGGGTAGGTGGGTAAGGGGGTCACAGACACAAGGTGGCGTAGGTGGATCAGTGGGGGTCCTGTACACAGGGTGGGGTTGATGCATCATGAGTCATCCGCACAGCGTGGGGTTGGTGAATTAATGGGTCAAATGCACAGAGTTCATTGACTATCATCACACCTCAGGCAAGAGGAGAGGTTGAGAAGGAGAATCCTTTATGGTAATCTCAACCAGTGTGGGAGCTAAATCCACATTTTTGGGATCATTCTGCATTGAAAATTTGCTAACTGACCCCTGAACAGAACAAGGGGGCTATATTTGGGATTCCAAGAAATGGATATGGGGATTGGGTATCGCAGGACTAACTCATGCCTATTACATCCAGTGCAGGCAGTACGCCAACATTACGGTTAATGCTGCTGCTATTTGGGAATGCTAGGGATGCTTGAAGTGGAGATTTTTTTTCATTCCTAAAGGATTTTAAGAGAGTAAACAGGGAAAATGTTGTCTTTGTTAGTGAGTTAATGACAAAGGACCATCAGTTATTAACTTAAAATTTTGCACAGTGAACATATAGATCAGGAAGAATTTCATTGCACAAAAAATTGTTGTATCATTGGAATTTTTTGTCCACATGATTCAGGCCTAGCAAATTATCTCTTTTAAGAAAAAAAGATATGGTTATTCGAAGCAGTGACAAATCGAGTTATGTGGGACTAGGAGTATCTTTTCATTTTTTTCAGTAAACAACCAGATTTGATCGGCTGAATGGCCTCTTTCTGTGCTGTAATTCTTCTAATTCCATTAATCAGGCACTTTCAGGCCCACGATGTTGTGTCGAACATTTGTCCTAGCTTAAGCACCATCCATGTACCTATCCAATTGCTGCTTAAAGGTCACCAATAATTCTGACTCTGCCACTCCCACAGGCAGCGCATTCCATGCCCCCACCACTCTCTGGGTAAAGAACCGACCCCTGACATCCCCCCTATACCTTCCACACTTCACCTTAAATTTATGTCCCCTTGTAACACTCTGTTGTACCCGGGGAAAAAGT
>NC_057727.1:60781701-60844803 GCF_004010195.1 Chiloscyllium plagiosum | reverse complement strand
GCTCCAGGCTGATTATTTACCATCTACCACCACTCTCTGACTTCGACTGGTTAGCCAGTTTTCTATCCAATTGGCCAAATTTCCCTCTATCCCATGCCTCCTGACTTTCCGCATAAGACTACCATGGGGAACTTTGTCAAATGCCTTACTAAAATCCATGTATACTACATCCACTGCTCTACCCTCATCCACATGCTTGGTCACCTCCTCAAAGAATTCAATCAGACTTGTAAGGCAAGACCTACCCTTCACAAATCCGTGCTGGCTGTCCCTAATCAAGCAGTGTCTTTCCAGATACTCATAAATCCTATCCCTCAGTACCCTTTCCATTACTTTGCCTACCACCGAAGTAAGACTAACTGGCCTGTAATTCACGGGGTTATCCCTATTCCCTTTTTTGAACAGGGGCACAACATTTTCTGGGAGAACAGATCAGAACACAGGCTGCAGTGACCGTGACTATGTTGAAAGTACATGCCAACATTAGAAAACAAATCAGACATTTTGAGCAGAACTGAAACTGACAAATCAGCAAGTCGAGAATATGCAGGACAGGAGATGATCCAATCAAAGAGGCAGGTAACATGATAGATGTATTTCCAGCTTTTTGAGGAAAAAGATTTGGGGAGCACAGTTGAAGGCTTAATTTTCAGAAGTAGTGGTTGTTGTTTTCATATCCTGACCCATATCATGTGCAACCAACAGCTGGACTCTGTGCTCAAAAGATGTAATATCAAATGAAACTGTAGTTTATTTAAGGAACAATTTTTATCACTGGGAATGCACATCTCAATGTGAGTGACAGTGGTACACTTCAGTATCCTTGGATTTCCATTCATTTGCCTGAGTGCATGCAGTGCCATTGCTAGTGTTTGATGAAGATGATTCAGTGCCGTGTCACAATCGGCAGTTGTTGTTAATCACTTACCCCAGTCCCTTAAATGCTCTAGAATAAATATCACCCTCGAACATCTATGGGATCTGAATGGTAAATGTCCTTCATCCCCAGCATTCTTCTGTATTTACTGTTCATTGTGCACAGTTTCCTGTCCTCCCAAGTATTTGCAGCACACTTCCTGGAAAAATCACAACAACAATATGGTGAAAATTAGAGTGAGAGAAACATGATGGTTTCTCCTGAGTTTGTGTTGGCACCGATTGATATTGTTACTAGTTCTCGTACTGCTCTCTTTCTGTGTGACATCTTCAATCAAAGCAGCATCATGCAGTATAACTAGCATCTTTGGTGAAGATTTGTATCTGCTCAGCCTCCTGTGTGGTGATCCACTGAAACTGATTTTATTGGACTGTGTTTAGCTGATGGGATGTCTGTGGTGATGTAGTGTGTAGTCAGTGTTCTGTAAAAGCAGCTACTGTCTAATGATGTCTGGGGGAATATTTGCATTTCACTGTCTGCAAACTTTAACTCCACATGATTTTGTACAAAAAATGTAAAATATTGTGTCTGTCATTACTTGTAAAATATTTTCAAATTGTTTATTACAGATAATCAGTTAATAAATGATGTTCATATTTTTCACCTCATTCCTGGACTGTGGTGAATCAAAAGTCTCTTGCTCATTTTTTTTGCTCACCAAATGAAAACAAGATTCATCATAACCCATTACAAACATGCCCAATAGTATACTATCAATTGGAACATACAATATCGCAGCATAATATCAACTCATTACAAACAGACACAGTATCACACCAGTCAGCAGTTTGATGGATGGCTGATTTGCAATGCAGTGATGCCAACAGCTTCAATTCCTGTACCAGCTGTGGTTAACCATGAAGAACTCTCCTTAACTTTTCCTCTCACCTGAGGTGTGAGGAACCTCAGGTTAAACCATCACCAATCAACTCTCGGTATGATTGGACAGGATATTACTCCCCACCTGCAGGTGTGATTCTGCAGGATGCACCCCCTCTCGCAGTGTGGGATATCCATCTGGTGTGATGATATAAAGACCCTGCTTTTTTGATCACGGGAGAATAGCGCACAGGAAGGGAGATTTCTAAAGAACTGCGGATGCAGTAAATCTGTGGGGAAAAAAAGGTTGTTGGAAAAGCTCAGCAGGTCTGGCAGCATCTGTGAAGAGAAATCAGAGTTAACATTTTGGGTCCAGTAACCCTTCCTCAGAACTGATGGTAGCTAGGAAAATATTGGTTTGTATGCAGGCGAAAGGGTTGGTGGGGAGGAGTTAAGGAATAAATGAAAGATAGGGATAGAGCCCAAAGAGAGAGCAGTTGGAATGACAAATGAGTGGCTAACAGTCTGGCTACGAGCAAGAATAGCTATTAATGGAGACTGTTAGTGACTAATAATGGGTAGTGTGAAATGGTAGACTATGTGATAAGATCTGGTGTGTGCGGTAGGGGGCTCAGACATAGGAGAGTTCAAGCCCTGAAATTACTGAACTCGATATTGAGCCCAGAGGGCTGCGGGGCCTCCAAGTGGAAAATGACGTGTTCTTCCAGTTGCTCTGAAGCACTGCAGCAAAACTGAGATGTTGGTCAGGGAGGGGGGGAAGGAAAAAGGGGGAAAACAGAGAGGGGAAGTGGTAGAGAGGAGGGAGGGGGAAAAGAGGGATGAAAGGGGGTGGGGGAAGGAAGTGAGGGAGAGTGAAGGTATGGAGGCGGAGGATGGATAGGGACAAACCGAGGATGGTCACTGAGCAATGACCAAAGAATTCAACAAACTGGCAAAACCTATGGGTATCTGGGTGGTACTCAAGTTTCTAAAACATTGGATAGTTATTAGTAAAGTTGTTAAAGATAAAACTGTATAGTCTAATTCTTTCCTTTGTTGTCTTCAAACAAAATTACAATTCTCCTCACTGACTGCTGCCGGCTGGTGCTCCTTTCCCTGATACATGCAAAGGTAACAGGTAACTAGGTAAATTCATAGCGTGTATACTGGTTGAGGAATCTGCAGGGTCTTAGACATGACCCATGCCTCACAATACCATATTTGAATTAATTATGATCCAGACCCCCCTCCACCTACCATGTCAACCCACCGAGCATCCTCTAGTACCCAAACAATGAGTCATAGAGTCGTTCAGCACAGAGACAGGCTGACCAAAATGTCTGTCCACACTAACACCATTTCATGGAATATAAACCCAACAGTGTGGAAATAGGCCATTTGGCGCAACAAGTCCACACCGACCCAGACCCATTCCCCTACCCTATTATTCTATATTCCCCTGCCTAATGCACCTAACCTGCACATCTTTGGATTGTGGGACAAAACCCACGCAGACACGGGGAGAACATGCAAACTCCACACGGACAGTCACCCGAGGCTGGTATCAAACCCGGGTCCCTGGTGCAGCAGTACTAACCACTGTGTCCCTCCTGTCCCCCAATTTGCACACTCCGGATCCACTGCCACAAGATGTCAAAATCAGACTTTTTTGGAGGTAGGTGGCGATTTAAACACCCAACTGCCTCCATAAAGTATGTATGTGCAAAACCCAGTTTGACACAACGCCTATCCCTTGTGAAAATGTAAAGTGCCATGTTTTAAGGGTGGGAGATGTGCAATTTCAGACCATGATGGAAAATTGGAAGTTTCTAATGACGTTTACACAGCAGTTACTGCCCTGAGACCGTCAGTCTCATGACATGATTTGGAGATGCCGGTGTTGGACTGGGGTGTACAAAGTTAAAAATCAGACAACACCAGGTTATAGTCCAACAGGCAGCAGCAAAAAGTGGCCGAGCAGAGGCTGATAGCTAAGTTCGGTACCCATAGGGAGGGACCTTGGGTTCATGTCACATTACAGGTGATCACCATTGCACTATACACACAGACACTCCTACACACACAGGCATTCCTATACATACATACACACGGACACACGTATACACATACGCACACACAGACACCCACACACACTCCCACACTCACATGCACCCTCTCACAGACTTAAGACACTCTACACTCACTACACACACACACTTTCTCACACTCACAACCCCCAACTCAGACAGAAAAAGACCCACATGCATACATATATTTTGTGGAGTGAATTTGTACTTGCAGAGTTACATTGTACTTTGCTCAAAAACTGCATGCATTCATGTAGAACTCTGAGTTCAAAAACTGCATGAATTTATGTAAAACTTGGTTATCTCACTTTTTAGATTAGAATCAATCTAAACATCATGGCATAGACAGAGAACACAGGAGGCTAACACCTTCAACATATTGTCTAGCTATCACCATTGTTAACAGCTAACCTGAGAATGCGACTTTTTTTAAAAAGATTTTGTGATTTACACATGAAAGAAGTGAAACTATCGTATTCAAACAGATGAAAGACTTAACAGACAATCAAATTTACAATGTATAGTTTCAGTTTTATCACACTGTAAAGTTTTGCTATAAATTCTGTTAGGATTGTGCCCTCCACTATCACCTGATGAAGGAGCAACGCTCCGAAAGCTAGTGTGCTTCCAATTAAACCTGTTGGACTATAACCTGATGTTGTGTGATTTTTAACTTAGTCTCATGACAGACATTGAAACCTCTATCAGGCCAAAAAATCCCCAAAGCCAGCAACCATATCAGAGGAAGAATAGCCTGCCATTCAGCCCATCAAGCCTGTCCTGCCATTTAATACAATCATGGCTGATCAAATACTTTAACGCCTTTTATCTACCCCATTCCCATAACTGCATACACCACTGGGGGAATCAGAAATCTATCAATCTTTGTACTCAAAAGTCTGAGCTTCCACAGCGCTCTGTGATAAAGAATTCCAAAGGTTCACAATATTCTGAATAAAATAACATTTCCTCATTCAAACATATATGGTATCCTCCTTGTTTTTAAATTGTGCCCCCTAGCTTTACACTCCTCAATCAGGGGAATCATGTTACTTGAATCTCTTCTATCAAAATATTCTGTAGGTTTCAATGAGATCACCCATGAATCTTCAAAACTCTAAACAATACAGAAGCACTAACAGAAATTGCAGGAAAAGCTGAGCAGTTCTGACAGCATCTGTGAAGAGTTATGAGAAAGGATCATCAGACCCAAAACGTTAACTCTGATTTCTCTGCACAGATGCTGCCAGACCTGCCTAGCTTTTCTTGCAATTTCTGTTTTTGTTTCTGATGTACAGCATCTGCAGAGTTTTTTTTCCAGTTTTTATGTAGAGAATACAGGCTCAGTTCACCCAATCTCTCTTCACAGGACAGTCCTGCCATTTTAAGAACAAGTCTGGTGAAACCTCATTGCACTCCCTCTGTGGCAATAATATCTTTCCTGAGATAAGGAGACCAAAACTCCAGGTGCAGTGGTTCCCACTTTTGTCAGGTGCATTGCTTGCTCATAAACATCACAACAACTTGCACTTAGGAACAGAAGTAGTCCATTCAGCCCCTTGAATCTATTCCACCATTCAATATGATCATGGCTGATCTTTGATCTAACTCCATATATCTGCCTTTGACCCATAACCCTTAATACTTCTGTTTAATGAAAATGATCCTTCAAATTTAAAGTTAACAACTGATCCAGCATTTGTGGAAGAGAGTTCCAAACATTTACCGCCCTTTGTGTTTCCTAACATCACTCCTGAATGATCTGGCCCTAATTTTCAGATTATGTCCCTTTTCTCTAGAATCCCAAACCAGTGGGATTATCTACCTTGTAATTTCCTGTTGATATCTTAAAGATTTATATCTTGGACGCTTCTAAATTTTAGAGAAAACAGGTCACATTGTGTGATCTCTTCTCATAACGTAACCCCTGAGGTCCAGGTATCATTGCTGTAAACCTATGTTGTACTCTCTCCAAGGCCAATATACCCTTCATAGGTGTGGTGCCCAGATCTGCTCACAGTACTCTAAATGGGATCAAACCTAGGTTTTTGTACAACTGCAGCATAGTTCCTGCATCCTTATGTTTCCAGTCTTCTAGATGTAACTCCATTAGCTTTCTTGATTATTTTCTGCACTTATTAATAACATTTTAAAGTCAATATACCTAAACTCCCACGTCTCTTTGGACACCCACTGTATTTAACTTCATACCATCTATAAAGTACCCTGATCAGTCCCTTTATCAGTCCAAAATGGATAACCTTACACTTGCTTACATTAAAATCCATCTGCACATAGTTTTTCCCATTCACTTATTATATCAATATCCCTTTGTAATTTTATGCTATTGTCTAAACATACACAATGCCACCTAATTTTGTGTCATCAGCAAATTGGATATATGACTTCCTTTGCCAAAATCCATATCATTAATAAATAATGCGAATAATCAAGGCTGTAACACAGACCCTTGTGAACACCAGTGGTCACATCCTGCCAATTCAAGTACCTACACATTGTCACCTGCCACTCAACCAGTTGCCAAGCCATGTCAGTAATTTGCCCTCACTTCCATCAGCTTCTACTTTGGTCAGCAATCTCTGATGTGAGACTTTATTAAGTGCCTTCTGGAAGTCCATATAAACAACATCCATAGACATCCCCATGTCCACTATCTTAGTCACATCTTCAAAACATTCAGCGCAGTTTGTCAGACATGGCCTACCTGTCAGAATCCACATCGGCTCTCCCTGATTAACTGAACATTTTCAATGTGTTGTATTTACCCCATCCTTACTCATAGACTCCAAAATTTCCTCACCACAGATGATAGGCCAACTGGTTTATAATTCCCTGGTGTTCCTCTTTTGCCTTTCTTAAAAAGTGGAGGAATTTTCCGATACAAAGGGATAAGTCCTGTATCTTGGGTAAATTTGCTACAGTCCTACTGGACCATAGGGTTGCTCTTTCATTCGTATGGGATGACTAGTGATGATATAACCTGAGATTCACCACATCAGAAGCGAGGGAAAAGGTTGAGAAGGAGAGTAAGTCCTTCATGGTAACCACTGATGTGGGAAATGAACCCAAGCTGTTGCCATCACTCTGCGTTGCAAATGAGCCACCCAGCCAACAGAGCCAATCAAATGAAAGTCTACTTTTTAATCATTCACTATGGGTAAGTCCTTACTAGAGACGTTTGTAACACTGTGTACAACAAGCTAAAAAAGGTTCAAGAGTTTCAAATCCACCAACAAAAATGTACCGTCTTCAACTTCAAAATCAACTATTTCTAATTTTTTGTGTACATTGGGTCAAAGCAAATCACAAAGTAAATTACAATTTACTGGGGACATGGGAAATTGGGGCCAGCTGGTGGTCACCAGCATTTTTGATCCAAGAAGAGTCAGCCACATATCTTGCTCCACTAACAAGTACTGCCTCACATTGGTGTTCATGTACGCCATTGTTGAAAATGCAAACTCCCAAAAGAATGTTGTCAAAAATGGCAAAAGCAGAATAATAGTGTGGTCAGGGATTGTTGTATATTCATGTACCAGTCAATGACATCTCTTCAAACATCAGCTTTAATGTGTGATCCATTCATAGCTCTGTGTATCCCGCTTTCCCTTTTAACATCAACTCTTGTGATGAATCAGAACTAAATGGATCATGTATCCAGTCATGGCATTCCACATTTGTTGAGGGGAAGTAGAATTTGAATGACTCTTGTAGTGTTTTGAGATGTTTGACCATGAGGTCTTGACAGTTGTGTCTGTCGCTGACAATCACCCCTTTTGGCAAGAAGCTTATCAATTTCTTCTTAGATTTTTAAGAGTTACTTCAATGACATAACTGAAAAAAAATCCAAAATATTCACTTAAAAATTTGTGCTAACATAGAAACATTTATTCCACTTTACTATACATGCACAATACCTTATCACACTGAAAATATGATACACAATCATTGTGCATATCCACATTGAATGTTTGGTCTTGCACATGCACAAGGAGACTATGTAATGGAGTACCCTTCTCCTTTGCGTGTGCAGTATCGGAAATCTGCACATGCACAGCTCTGAAGGTTTGCTCATGCACAGTCGCTATGGTTTCTGGTGTCAGCAGATACTTCCTTCAATAATTGATACTGAGGCTCTGGAAGAAATCAGAAGCACAAATGCAGACTAGATGCTCAGGTCAAGCGACATTGCATCCCAAACATTTTGTAGCACACCTTTCGCCTTGTTGCAGAATACGTACCAATTCAAAACCATTAGTCTAATCGAACTCCTACACAATTGAAACAAGACTTCATTATTCTGCACTCAAATCCTCCAGAAACAAAGACTAGCATTACATTAAGTTTCTTAATAGTTTTCTGCAACTGCATATTATTCAGTGACTTGTCGACTAGAACACTTAGATCCCCTTGTATATGTCCATTTTCCAACTTCACTATTCAAGCAATATTATTCACATCTGTATCTTCTACCAAAGTTGATAACCTCATACTTTTCCAGATTATATTCCATCTGCCATGATCTTGCACATTCACTAAGCTGTCCAAATTCTCCTCAAGCTATTTTACATCTTCCTCACAACACACATTCCCAATTTTAAAAAAACTGTACACCACAGGAATAGGCCCTTTGGCCCACAATATTGTGCCAAACATGACACCAAATTAAAGTAATCCCTCCTGCCTTAGTTCATATCCCTCCATTCCTTGCATACTCATGTGTTTATCTAAAAGTCCCTTAAATGTTCCTAATTGCATCTACCTCCATCAATCACCCCTGGAAATGCTTTCCAGATTTCTATTATTCTCTGTGTACAAAACCTGCTCCTCACATCTCCATTGAACTTTCCCCTAACCTTACATAGCAGTAAATAGAATTAGGCATTTCAACTCTGGGGAAAAAAGATTCTGACCTTCAACCCTATCTATGCATCTCATAATTTTAAAAAGTGAAAAGTCACACAACACCAGGTTATAGTCCAACAGGTTTAATTGGAAGCACACTAGCTTTCGGAGCGACGCTCCTTCATCAGGTGATAAGTGGAGGGCTCGATCGTAACACAGAATTTATAGCAAAAATTTACAGTGTGATGTAACTGAAATTATACATTGAAACATTGATTGCCTGTTAAGCCTTTCATCTGTTAGAATACAGTGATAGTTTCACTTCTTTCATGTGTAAATCACAAAACCCTTTTTTTAAAGTTGCATTCTCGGGTTAGCTGTTAACAATGGGTGATAGCTAGACAATATGTTGAAGGTGTTGGCCCTCTGTGTTCTCTGTCTATGCCATGATGTTCATGGTCCAGGACGTTCAGCCTCGGACCTTCGGGTGACCATCCTCCAAGGTGGACTTCGGGACAGGCAGCAAAGTGGTCGAGCAGAGGCTGATAGCTAAGTTTGGTACCCATAGGGAGGGCCTCAACCGGGACCTTGGGTTCATGTCACATTACAGGTGATCACCATTACACTACACACACACACACACAGATATTCCTACACACACACACTCTCACATACACACAGACACAGGTACACACAGACGCGCAGACACCCACAACACACCCTTATAGACACCCACACACACTCCCACATGCACCCCCTCACAGACTTAAGACACTCTGCACTCACTACACACACACACTTTCTCACACTCACAACCCCCAACTCAGACAGACACACACAGACAAAGACCCACATGCACACATATATTTTGTGGGGTGAATTTGTACTTGCAGGGTTACATTGTACTTTGCTCAAAAACTCCATGCTTTCATGTAGAACTCTGAGCTCAAAAACTGCATGAATTTATGTAAAACTCTATTATCTCACTTTTTAGTTTAGAATCAATCTAAACATCATGACATAAACAGAGAACACAGGGGGCCAACACCTTCAACATATTGTCTAGCTATCACCATTGTTAACAGCTAACCTGAGAACGCAACTTTAAAAAAAGGTTTTGTGATTTACACATGAAAGAAGTGAAACTATTACTGTATTCTAACAGATGAAAGGCTTAACAGACAATCAATTTTTCAATGTATAATTTCAGTTACATCACACTGTAAATTTTTGCTATAAATTCTGTGTTACGATCGAGCCCTCCACAATCACCTGATGAAGGAGCGTCGCTCCGAAAGCTAGTGTGCTTCCAATTAAACCTGTTGGACTATAACCTGGTGTTGTGTGATTTTTAACTTTGTACACCCCAGTCCAACACCGGCATCTCCAAATCATAATTTTATAGACTTTCCATCAAGTCTCCCCTCATCCTCCGCCACTCCAGAGAAACAGCCTGAATGTTTCTAGCCTCTCTTTACAGCTCATACCCTCTAATCCAGGCAGCATCCTGGTAAACCTCTTCTGCACCCTCTCCAAAACCTCCACATCCTTCCTGTAATGTGACGACCAGAACTGAACACAATACTCTAGGTGTGGCCTAACCAAAATCTTACAAAGCTGTAACATGACATCCTGACTCATGTATTCAATTCCCAGACCAATAAAGGCAAGCATGCCATATGGCTTCTGTAGCATCATATCTACTTGCATCGCCACTTTCAGTGGGCTATGGACTTGAACCCCAAGATCCCTCTGTACATCAATGCTATTCAGGTCCCTGCCATTTACATAGAACATAGAAAAGTACAGCACAGAAGAGGCCCATTGGCCAAGATATTATGCCAAGGGTTAATCCTAATGTAAAATTAAATAACTTAACCTTCGCACCCCTCAACTCACTGCTATCCATGTGCATGTCCAGCAGTCGCTTAAATGTCCCTGTATACTTTTCTTTAACATTTGATTTCCCAAAGTGCAGCACCTCACACTTACCTGGATTAAACTCCATCTGCCGTTTCTCCACTCATATTTGCAACTGATCCAATTTAGATAAATGTGACATGCTGCATTTTGGTAAAGCAGATCAGGGCAGGACTTATACACCTAATGGTAAGGTTAATGCCCGTAAGGTTAACAGCCCGTTCCTGTGCTGTACAGTTTTTTTTAAGTGGGAATGAGAAGGATGTAAAATAGCTCGAGGAGGATTTGGACAGGCTTTGTGAATGTGCAAGATCATAGCAGACACAATATAATGTGGAAAAATATGAGATCATACACTTAATGATAAGGGAGTGTTGCTGAATTAAGAAATCTTGGAGTGCAGGTTCATAGTTCCATGAAAGTGGGGTCGTAAGTAGAGAGGAGAGTGAAGAATGCTTGCCTTTGTTGGTCAGTGCATTGAATATAAGAGTTGGGAAATCATGTTGCAGCTGTAGCCAACCTTGGTTCAGCTGTTTTTGGAGTAGTGTGTGCATTTCCGATTTCCTTCCTCTCAGAAGAACGTTGTGTAACTTGAAAGGGTTCAGAAAAGATTTACAAGGATGTTACCAGAGTTGGAGGGTCTGAGCTGTATGGAGAGACTGAATGGGCTGAAGGTATTCTCCCTGGAGCGTTGGAAGCCTGAGGGATGACCTTATAGAGGCTTATAAAATCATGAGGAGCACGTAAATAAGCAAGTCTTTTCCCTGGGTTGGAGGAGTCCAAACTAAAGGGCATAGGTTTACGGTGAGAGGGGAAAGATATAAAAGGGACCTAAGGGGTGTGATGCATGTATGGAATGAGCTGCCAGAGGAAGCGGTGGAGGCTGGTACAATTACAGCATTTAAAAGGCCTCTGGATGGGTGCATTAATAGGAAGGGTTTAGAGGACTATAAGCCAAATGCTGGCAAATGGCAATAGATTTCTATAAGATATCTGGTCGGCATGAAGGAGTTGGACTGAAGGGTCTGTTTCCGTGCTGTATATCTCTATGATTCTATGACTGTATGATCTATATGCTGCTGTATTCTTTGACAACCTTCGACACTATCCAAAACTCAACTGATCTTTGTATCACCTGCAAACTTACTAACCGACCCAACTAGACTTTCATTCAAATCATTTAGTTATATCACAAACAGCAGAGGTCCCAGCGCAATAACACTAGTCGGATTTAAAGCCTGAATAACACTCTTCCACAAAAATCTTCTGCATCCTAAGCTAATTCAGAATCCATGCAGCTAGGTCCCCATGGATCCTGTTCATCCTGAGCTTCTGGATGAACCTACCTTGTCAAAAGCCTAACTAAAATCCATGCCAACAACATCTACTGCTCTATCCTCATCGATCACCTTCGTCACCTCCTCAAAACATTCAATCAAGTTAATAAGACATGACCTGCCCTGCACAAAGCCATGCTGATTGTCCCTAATTAGGTCATGCTTTTCCAAATGGACATAAATCCTCTACCTAAGAATTCTCTCCCATAAGCTCCTGAAGAAGGGCATGTGCTCGAAACGTCGAATCTTCTGTTCCCTAGATGCTGCCTGACCTGCTGTGCTGTTCCAGCAATAAAGTTTCAGCTCCCATAAGCTTCCCAACCACCAATGTGAAACTCACTGGTCTAAAGTTTCCTGGATTATTCCTATTTCCCTTCTTGAACAAAAGAATATTAGCTACTTACCAGTCCTCCAGTGGCTCGTGAGCACGCAAAGATTCTGGTCAAGGCTCCAACAATCTCATCTCTTGTCTCTCTTGATAACCTGGGGTAGATACCATCAAGCTCTGGGGAGTTACTCAAGAAACCCAACACCACTTCTTTCTTGATCTCAAAATATCCTATCATATTAGCAAGCTCCACACAAATCTCAGTATTCTCCATATCTTCCTGGGTGAATACCGATGCAAGGTACTCATTTAGGATCTCGCCTACATCCTCTGTCTCTAAGCACAAGTTCCCTCCTTTATTCTCGAGTGGTCCTACCTCCTCCCTAGTTATCCTCTTGTTTTTAATGTACGTATAGAATGCCTTGGACATCTTGCCAAGGCGATTTCATGGCCCATTCCTGCTCTCCTAATTCCCTGCTTGAGTTCTTTCCTGCTTTATTTATATTCCTAATGGGCCCTGTCCAATTTTAGCTTCCTAAATCTTGCATATGCTTTTTTTTAACTTTTTGACTTAATTCACAACCTCTCTCAATATCCAAGGGTCCCTACCTGACCAACCTTGTCCTTCCTCCTTACATGCCGGTCCTGAGCTCTGAATCACAGACCAGTTATCCAGCCAGCTGAGCTACCCAACCACAGCTGGTCATCGTATATACCAATAATTTGGAGGTGTGGATCAAATGCAATATTTCCAAACTTGCAGATGGTACCAGCTAAATTGTTTAAACACCTGCTGATGAGAGGGATGCAACAGTGTGGGTTCAATTCCTGCACTGGCTGAGGTGACCAGAAAGGACTTTGCTTCTCAACCTCTCCCCTCATCTAAGGTGTGGTGATCCTTGAGTTAAACCACCATCAATCATTTCTCTAAAGGGAGAGCAGGACTATGGTGACTTTACCTTTTTAATTCATGCCATTACATTACCTCTTATCCTAAGTGCTTAAACTTTATTAACCAGCCTCATGTGAGGGATGTCATCAAAAAAGTTCTGAAAGTCTACTATGTCCTTGGCTTTTTTTTTCAATTCTGTTCATAACATCTTCAAAAACTCCTGCAGGTTTATCAAATGCATTTGCAAATCCCATTTGCAAATCCATGCTGAGCATACCCAATCAGGTCATTATCAACCAGGTATCTATTTACTCCATCCTGCAGGAGATGCAGCAACATTCCCAAAAGCGAGAGGGGGACTGAGGACCAGGCTCAGGTTGCCAGGATGGTTAAACACCTGAAAAGTCACATTAGGTTAGAGAGCAGGTCTGTCCTCCCTCACCTCCAGCTTTTATGTGGATGGGTTCGCAGTCAAGCTGAAAAGTAAGAAATATAATTAAATCTTGGACTGACTGGGGAGTTCACACAAAAGTCTAGCTTTCACAACCAGTACACGTGTCCAGAGCTATGTGAACTTGCTGTTGACCAGCTTCTTTTCATGTGCTCCAAAGAGATCCCAGACACGGACTACAGAAGGCAGACTATCACTTCTTTCGACACTTGCAAACACCAGGGCCTCAGGAGGCTCAGGCTGTCATAGAATCCCTACAGTGCAGATAAAGGCCATTCAGCCCATCAAGTCTGCATCAACCCTCCAGAAAGCATCCCGCCTTTACCAATAGTTAACCCAGCTAGTCTGCATATCCCTGAACACCACAGGGAAATTTAGCATGGCTAATCCATCTAACCTACACATCTTTGGACAATGGTAGGAAACCTGAGCACCTGGAAGAAACTGACACAGACATGGGAAGAATGTGCAAACTCCACATAGAACAGTTGCCCGAGGCTGGAATTGAACCTGGGTCCCTGGAGCTGTGAGGCAGCAGTGCTAACCACTGTGAACCATGCCACCCCTTGTTGATTGTCAATGTACAGTAGTGTTCTCTTTTGCTGTACATTGGTACATACACTCTTCACATTGTGTAGATATTTCCCCCATCAATCTGTTCAAAGATGGTTTTACACAGCTCCAGAACAGCTGGGACTTGAACCCAGTCTCATTATTCAGAGGTAGAGGTACTAGCACTGCTCTGCAAGATAAAAACCAAACAATGCTGTGGATGCTGTGTAAATCACAAACAAAAATAGAAATTGCTGGAAAAGCTCAGCAAGTCTGGCAGCATCTATGGAGAGAATCAGATTAACGTTTTGGGTCAAGTGACCCTACCTCAGTTCTGAAACGTAAACACTGATTCTCTCCACAAATGCTTCAGACCTGCTGAGCTTTCCCAGCAATTTCTATTTTTATCACTGCACCACAAGAGCGTGGCACAATTACAACTAATCATGGGATGTTGTTTGAAAGATTCCACCTTGTTACACATCACCAGATCCCTAGTTGGATCAACATGGCATTCAATGGGATTCTTAAAGTAAGGTAGAGGCACTGCTAGGATTTGAACCTGGACATCCTGTTTATTACTCAGGCACTTTAACCAGGTTTGTTGCTGATACCTACAAGCCTCCTGTGACAAGTCCTTCTTCCCCGTGGAGTAGGTGAGTATCCATTGCCAGCATTCATCAAGGCAATAAGCATGAAAAACCCTTCCCCACACCCTGGCTCTCTGTCTCTCCTCAGCTGCACAGAGCAAAAGCAGGTGGTTATGGGTCTTTGAAATGGTTTAGATGGAAAAGTGGGGATGACATTTGAGGCATTCAAGACATAGACAAGGATTAATACATAAGGAGGACAATAACTGTCACATTTCACTGGCCTGGAGAGAATGCATAGAGCTGCACAGTGTATTGTTTAGGCAATTGCTGTTCAGAAGAATTCTGGAAAAGAGTTCACATCTTAACACCAAAAAAGATAATGCTGTTTAGCTTTCCCATCCTGCTGAGGTTTTACACCCTGTGGGTGCACTGTCTCCAGGTCGCAGAGACCACAGTCCATAATGACTTCCATGCACACTTCTTGCTCTGAGAAGTTGGTCTCTTCTTCCTGTACTCAGCGAACATCAGTCTCTCAGAATATACAACAGGAGCTCACGTTAATTGTGACAGCAAGTACCCAGCCTCCTGCACCCCTGAGTTAATGTGCAGCTCATCCACTGACTGACAGATTTGGCACAATACAGATTTGGCACAATACCGCTCTCTGGTTGGTTTGGGTAGGTTAAAGTTAAATTGAAGATCTGGACACCGGAGGTGTGGGGGCAGAGTGGGGTCCTCTTGGTTCCATTATTGGTCAATAAACACACCGGTAAACGAGTGTTCTGTGAGCCTGTATTAATAAGTAGGCGATCCCCCACCTGTCTCTCCTCTTAGTTCAAGTATCTGTAATAAGAATAGCATTAAAACAACAGCAAAATTCAAAAACCCAAATGGACAGAATCCCAGTTTCCTAGGATTCCAGTATCCTCTCCTTGTATTCCCCTTTGATTGGCACGGCCAATCAACTTACAATGGTGCAGGTGGACCCAAGTCGAGCGACCAGTGACTTTGACCACCGTACGGGTGGTAAGTAAAACCTGGAAGGAGCCATCCCAATGAGGTTGGAGACCCTTGTGAATCCATTTCTTGACTAGCACACACTCATGACGAGGCTGAAAGGGAGTGAAAGACACACATAACGTTAGTTAGAGCAAGAACATGACCAATCATTGCTTCGGTCATGTGGTGGAAGTGGACTGAGGAGAGAGCCTCAAGGAGTGTGGAGCAGGTGATCGTAGAGCATCTCAGCTGGAGACAGTCGTGTCTTGCCCGCAGGCGTGGATCACATCTGGAATAAGGCCATAGGGAGCAGCATAACCCAGGAGAGGACAGTCTCAGTCATTACTTTGGCAAGTTTAGTCTTAAGAGTTCAACAAGGCCAGTAGCCTGAGGATGATAAGCACAATGCAGTTGCAGACAAATAGAAAGCTGGGAACAGAGTTCTTCATTAATATTAGCAAAGTGTGGTCCATAATCCAAGTTAATGCACGCAGTTATACTGAAGCGGGGAATAATTTCCTGAAGCAAAATCTTCACTACAGTCTCAGCAGTAGCATTAGTATTAGGGTAGGCTTCAATCCACTTAGAAAAGACATCAATGATAATCATTCGCATTTACTCAACTCAATGTAGTCCAGTTGGAGTATCTCAAAAGTGCTGCCAGGCAATGGGTATCTTCCCCTGATCACAGGGAACGCTCTTGCCGGGGTTATGCTCCAGACAGATCAAGCATTGGTCAATAACCCTCTGAGCTAATAAACTGCAGGCGGGGATGCCACCAGGGTACTCAGAGGAAGTCACTAACCACTCTGGCACCACAATGAGCTGCGCAATGAACACATTCAATAACCCATTGAACAAGTTAATCAGACATACAAGTTTGACCCACGGGAGTAGTCCAGAGTTGAGCATCAGGATCATATAAACAGCCCAACTCAGACCATAACAGCTTCTCAGTGTCAAGGGTGTCCCCCTGAAATTAACAACATCTTGGATGGTTGGCATTAATACATCCGAAGTAGACTGGTTCTTGTTAGAATTTGTAGGCTGCCTCATCATTCTGGGCACAACTATAAGATCCCCCTTTAGAGGCAGCTTTTGCTGCTGCATCTACCAAACAGTTGCCAATGTCAACTAAACCTTTGCTATTACTATGGACAGGAGAAAGTGAGGACTGCAGATGCTGGAGATCAGAGCTGAAAATGTATTGCTGGAAAAGTGCAGCAGGTCAGGCAGCATCCAAGGAGCAGGAGAATCGACGTTTTGGGCATGAGCCCTTCTTCAGGAAGAAGGGCTCATTCCTGAAGAAGGGCTCATGCCCGAAACGTCGATTCTCCTGCTCCTTGGATGCTGCCTGACCTGCTGCGCTTTTCCAGCAACACATTTTCAGCTCTGTTACTATAGACAGTACATTTAATAAATTTATCAACTATAAAATTTGTTTATTCATTTGATCTGTAATGTCATCAAATCTATTGCTATTATCCTCACTTTACTTATCCATTGGATTCACTTTCTGCTCCTTGCACCCCTTTCTAACTTCACAGACAATTCCCTAATGTCTCCCATGTCAACTGATGTGCAACACTGCCTCCTCCAACAGCCTCCTAACTTGTCCACTCTCTGTCTATACTGCTCGACTACTATTCCAAAATGTAGTGTTGAGTGACCCAGAATTTCTTCAAATCAAACTTTGGACATTTTAAGCTATCGAGGAGAAAGTAAGGTCTGCAGATGCTGGAGATCAGAGCTGAGATCAGAGCCATCATCCACTGTCAGGCTGCAGTTTCTATCTTGGTACTAGTTGGAGTTTGAATTGAAGTCCCAGCTTCACATCCGTTGCTCAGAGGTTGTTTACTTGCACCTTTGCCTCCTTCTCAGTAATTTGTCACTGAAACTGCTGTACATTACACCTTTGCCACTTGCAGACTTGACTGTTTGGTGTTTTCCCAGATATGGTGTCACCTCAGCAGTGAGTCCTAGTTGACTATCAACAGTATCCCCACTAAGCTACATTGTCTTTTGACTTAAATGGAATTTGATGGGACCCTCCATGTAGATTCACTTCCCCCTTTTTGAATTATTGATGTCCAATAATTAAGATCTGCATATTCAAAGTCTCCCTCGTTAATTTAAGGCCAACCATTGAACTGTGCAGTTCTTTAGTATTGTTATACGCATTTACATAGGGATCTCTCAGATTGTAATCTTTTCTCATGTGCATGTTCTTTTCTAAGAACTTCAACTGGTTTAAGAATACCTCCTTTGGTCAATTTGATGCCCAATTTAGTGGCATTTTCATACCAAGAGGCTAGTAAAAAAGTATCTTTAAATTCCTGACAATATTGATGCCAAAGTCCAATTAATTCTTTAGTTTTTGAGCCCATTTTGTTTTGTCAAATTTGCTGTTGGGCTGACTTTACCATGTCTAAAATCTTCAGACCTCCCAATGGCTATTGTTCATCGCCTAATGTTTTGTATGGGTCATCCATCGGACTTCTGTTTGGGAACCCAAACCACCTATTCTCTCGTCTTAATTTATCACAGAGTCAGTGAACCCCTGCTGTTCATATTATATATCAGTGATTTGGAGGTGGGGACCAGAAGTAACATTCCCAAATTTGCAGATGTAAAGCTAAGCAGGAATTTGTGTTGGAAGGAAGGTGTAAAGGGGGTTCAGAAGAACCTGGACAGGCTTAGTGAATGGACAGATGGAATATAATGTGGAAAATGTGGGGTTAGCCACTGTAGTAGGAGATTCAGATGTGCAGAGTATTTCTTAAATGCTGAGGGTTGAAATGTGTACATGTACAAGGGGACATATGCGTTCTTCATGATAAGCCACTGAAGGCTAATGTGTAAGAAGCCATTAGGAGGCCTGAATTACAAGAAGGTTTTATTGGAGGGGCAGTGAAGTCTAGCTTAGGAGTAGTATGTACAGTTTTGGTCTTCCCTCAGGAAAGATATTATTGCTATGGAGAGAATGCAACAAAGGCTCACCCGACGTTCCCAGGATGGTGTGACTGTCCTGTGAAGAGAAATCAGACAAACAGGGCCTGCATTCCCTAGGGTTCCAAGAATGAAGTGATCTCATTGAAACATCCAACATCCTTAAGGTGATAGACCAGGGTAGAAGCAGCTAAAATGTATCCTCTGTTCAGGAGGCTCCCCAGAACTAAGGGCAAAATATTAAAATATCGACGATACCACTTAGGACCGAAATGAAAAAAGCACTTTTATTGAGAGGTTCATGAGTTTTTGAAATTCTCTACATGACAGGCCTCTGAAGCACAGAACATTACAGCACAGGAACAGGCCCTTCGGCCCACTATGTCTGCACTGACCATGATGCCATTCTAAACTAATCCCGCCTGCCTGCACATGGTCCTTATCCCGTTATTCAGGACTAAGATGAGGAAGAATTTCTTCACTCAGAGCTGTAAAACCTATCGAATACTCTACCACAGAAAGCTGTTAGGGCCAATTCATGAGTAAATGCCTCTCAAAGCTCAATCTTCAAGTATATTTAAAGTAGGGGTTGACTGGAATCAAAAACCTATCTCTGAAATTTTGTGAGGATACCATAAGTGAAAAAACGCTGAAATACTCAATCAACCAAGATTGTATTAAATGGCTCAATGGACTGAATTGCTTTCAGCTGTACTCCCTGCACACCCCATCAAATAGATTCCTTTTCAATTATTTATTTCATGTTTTTTAGAAGTTACCATTGGAATCTGCTTCCAGTGCCTGTTCCAGCAGAAACACAGAATATTGGAACATAGGATTAAGGAACAGAGTAGACACTTTTCATAGTGCTCCAGCATTCAATAAAACATTGGCTGATCTGGCTGCGATCTCAGCTCCCTTTTCCTGCCTGCATCCCATAACCCTTGACTCCTTTGTCTATCAAAATTCTAGTTATTGAATAAGTTTAGAGATCCAGCTGCCCACTACCATCTGCGGAAGCGAATGTTACTGTCTAACAACCTGTTGAAGGAAACCATTTCTCCTCATTTTCAGTCTTAAAAAGGAGACCTCTTATTCTTAAATTATGCCCTCCAGTTTTAGTGTCCTCCTTGAGAGGAAATGTCTCCCAGTATCCACTCTACACAGTCCCCACAAGGTCTTCCATGTTTCAATGGGATCACCGCTCCATCCTCTAAACTCTAATGGATACAGGCTTAACCAGCTTGAATTTTCTTCAAAGATAATCCTTTCATCCAAGGAATGGGTTGAGTGAATCTTCTCTGAACCCCTAATGCAATTATACCCTTTTTCCAATAAAGAGAATTAATTTGTACACATTATTGTCGTTGTGATCCCACCAACAGCAATAAAACATCCCTCCTTTAACATACCACTCCCTTGCAATAACTAGCAATGACAATCCAGATAGCAGTAAATTGCGGTGTAAAAATAATTCTCATCACTTCCCATCCAAGATTTTCTGAGAGTGAGACAGAGAAATAGCATATGGGGTGATTATAACAAACTGACCAGCTCTTCCAAAGGGCTGGCACAGGTTTGATGGGGCAAATGCTTCCTTCTGCATGGAATGATTCTCAACCTTTTCTTTTAATCAACCAGTTCAAACATGTGATACATTTCTGGTATCTATGGGACTTAATCCCATATTTTCTGATCCACATTTGTGTACACCATTCAGGACTGAAATGGGGAAGAATTTTTTCACTCAGAGAGTTGTTGACTTGTGGAATTTTCCCCCATGGGAAGCTGTTGAATATATCATTAGATATATTCTAGAGGGAGTGGGATGTTGCCCTTGCAGCTAAAAGGATCGGGGATATGGAGAGAAAGCAGGAACAGGATACTGAGATTGCATGATCAGCCATGATCATATTGAAGGGCCAAATGGCCTATTCCTGCACTTATTTTCTCTGTTTCTACATTTCTTTTGGGGGCGATTTGAAAACAATTTGTTGAGGATGCTTCACACACAGCTGAAGAGATCCTTTTCCATCTTGCTGTCTGCTAACACTACAGCAGTAGTAGCAACTGTTGGGAAGAAGGAAGAGTGTGAACATCTCAGTGAGACTGTATAAACTTGCTTTCATTTGATTGTGATATTGTGGCACCATTTCACTGGGACTAAAAGGGTTAAATTACAAAAGCAGGTTGGATTGACATGGCTTGCACGCCTATAACTCCAGTAATTTACCAGTTTAATCTCTGCTCCCTCCTCAGCTTAACTTCACGACACTCCTTTTCCCTATTTCAGAGGCCAAGTGTCAGTATTCCGAAATAAGCAAATTAATTGTTATGTATAATTTTTTTCAAGCAGTTTTCCCAGTTTAAAAATAAAATGAAATTCAATTCTCACTAAACAGTTCGAAAGCAGTTGAAAAATACAGATTATATAAAAGTTAATACAAAAGTTCAAAGTTACTTCATTGCATAAGTAGTGTTAGTAAAAATGTTGAATCCAGGTGTGTTCTACATGTGGGTCTATGGTACTTGTACTTCAAATAATGACCCTTTCCCCTGGAGTCTCTTTTAATGCAACATATGTTTTTAATGTGTAAAGTCAGCCTGGGATTTAGTTACAATCTCATGGACCCAGGGCCCAATAATGCCTTTGCCATTTTCCTTTACAGGTTTCAAGTTTTGAAAATGCTCAGCATTAATTAAAGAGCACTTTTTTAGAACACAAAAAAAACATGCACCGCCAGGTTATTTTCAAAAGGTACCCTCTCTCCCTCAAATAGCCGTCTGATTATTCCTTCAACTGAACGGTCTACCCATCAAATAAATCTCTTCTGCTTGTAGAAATAAATCTGTAACAATTCAATCAGAAAATGTTGTGAAAATATCAAGATAAATAGAATTAAAAGGCATTGAGTCTTGGGAACAGCAGGTTGAAGAAGTTTCCTTAAAGATGTAGAGGTGTTGGTGTTGACTGTCTGTATTGACGTGCGTGCGCACACTCACATGTACACACACACACACACACACACACACACACACACACACAGTCTCTCTCATTCACACACACATACACATATGTCTACAGGGTGAATTTGCATTTGTAGAATTGTATTTACAGATACATTCTATTTTGATCAAAAAGCACACAAGCTGCAGACAGCCAATCCATATAACATTTTGTAAATTCCTACTTTGTAAATAGAACCAGTCTGACTCAAGATTGGGATACAGATAGACTTTAACCTCACATCTTTAATACATTGTCTGAGCTGTTAACTTAAGGTTTTATTAAAAAAAAGGTATCTTGAGGATGTGACTTAAAAGAAGTTCTGGGATTTTCATATTAATGAACTGAAACCTGTGACCCATTCTAAAAGATGAAAGACTTAGGTTTGTTCAATGTATCATTTTAATTGCATGACAGGGTGATCTTTTGCTATAAATTCTGTGTATTATGAATCTGCCCCACTAGTTACCCAGTGAAGGAGCAGCATCCTGAAAGCTAGTGCTTCCAAATAAACCTGTTGGATTATAACCTGCTGTTGTGTGATGTTTAACTTTCTCCTTTAAGGGAGAAAGACGACCACAGTTTAACTTTGTCATGCAGGTGATTGTGTTGCTCAGTAATACTGTTTCATCAATCATCTCACAGTTCCGCTGATCTGGAGACTGGAAGGTTGAAGATTCCGGAGGCTCACACTCCACAGGCAGACTGATATAATCCTGCTCCATGAATACACTCCTCAGTTTATTAAATCAGCTTCACAATCTGATCAAAGGTTGACCAATTTATGGGCTCAAGACTCCAGCACTTCATCATGTTGTACAATCCTGGAGTTGCAGAACTGGGCCTGTCCATCTGGAACCCACTTTTTATCAGTTTGTAGAACCTACTGTCCACAGGAATTCCAGGATAAGGACTCAAATCCAATCAGAAGATTTCCCAGAGCAGGATGTCATAGGACCAGACGTCACTCTGCACTGTGTAAACACAATCGAAGATACTCTCTGGGGCCACCCAATTCAATGGGAGTCATGCATTACCTTTGACTACGTAGTTGGAGTCATTCATGATGTCTCTTGCCGACCCAAAGTCACAAATCTGGGCGATCCGTCCCTCGGTCAGTGAAACCTGGCAGCCAGGTTATGGTGAATGCAATTTCTGGAGGACAGGAAATCCATCCCACTAGCAACGTGGTAGGAGACGCTCATCCAATGTTCAATGGCAACGGGTCGTAATCTTTTTCAATAGTTAAGGAATCTGTTTGAGAAACTATTGGGCTTATACTGGACAACCTGGGCCTCATTGGCAGATAATCCTTGACGCAGTAGCTTAGGGGCTTTTTGCTGTGCATGAAGTTTATAATCATTCAGTGCATTATTCCAGGTCAGGTACTGGGCCTTGTTCTTCAGGAAGTTCAATAAATCCCCATAGCAACAGTATTCGTTGATGGCAAGAATTGGGCCTTCCGAGTGTACAGGCTCCCAGAAGGTTGACAACGTGTGTGTGCTGTACCAGGTGACTCAGGATGTTCAGCTCTGACAGAGACCTCCGTCTCAGTGGAATGGGCACTGGGTTTCAGCATTTTTACAGCCACTTGTGGCTGAATCCTCTGTGCTCAGTCCATAGGCAGTGGCCTCGAACACCTTCCCGAATGCTCCAGCTCCCAGGATCTTACCCAAGCAGTGTTTCTCCCTGGGGACCTCCCATTTCTCATTGTACAAGAGCTAGGTGGGGCCAATGAAAGTATAATCATTCCCGTTCACCACCTCGATGATCTTCCAACAGAACTCAAAGTTGGTCGCTGTTTGTACTTGTAGAGCAGCAGGAGAAGGAAGAGGAGCAGCAGGACTGCTACAGCCACTGCAACCGAGAGGAAGGGAGTGAACAGAGCATTTGTGGCAGGGTGACCAGGGAATGAGATGGAAAAGGAACTTCCTCCAGCTTTATTGGATGCGTAACATTCTAACAGGGAATCGGGCTTCACCTTATGGACTGATAGCACACTCCCCACCTCTGTCCGTCCATACAGAGTCTCAGAAACAATGGGCGTCTTCGTTTGGGGTATCAGGTTGTGGAGGTTGATGGTTCCATTTCCCGTGCCCCTGTCTCTGTGCACTGGACACTGGTACCAGTGAATGGTTGGAATAGGAAACCCACTGGCAAGGCAGCGAAATGCAACAGCCTCCTTGTCAGCCGCAGTAATTTGTTCCTTCTTAATGGTCACCGTCGGCTTTTGATTTATCAATAAATGGAAGGTCAAGGGTGAACTTGCTTCTCCATTCCTTCAACCACACCAAAAGGAGAGAACTCTCATTGCTATTGTGCTTCACAAGAATTGTTGACTTGTGATCAGCACTATTGTTCATGGTCTCATAGATCCAGCAATGCTGCCTTAGTGCAGGGTAGGCTTCAATTCTCACTTGGGGCTGGAGGCTGTCCCCATTGTCTGCTTCCAGGACAGTCTCCTGATCAGTAAACATTTGCACGTAACCTTTCTCAACAACCCGCAGCATTGTTACAGCAGTTCGTATCTCGTCTGCCCTTTCACAACGCAGGTGAAATTTCCTTAATCATTTCCATTCACAGCATCAATGCACAGTGTTGCTGTCTTTATGTACAGATTATGGAATTTACGGGAGTAGGAGACAACAGGAAAGTGTTGTGGGTGAATACATTGCCCCGACTGGTGCAATGTTTCAGCCTGTCCAATGCAGTCATAGAGTCATTGAGATGTACAGCACGGAAACAGACCCTTCAGTCCAACCTGTCTATGCCGACCAGATATCCCAACCCAATCTCGTCCCATCTGCCAGCACCCGGCCCATATCCCTCCAAACCCTTCCTGTTCATATACCCATCCAGATGCCTTTTAAGTGTTGCAATTATACCAGCCTCAACCACATCCTCTGGCAGCTCATTCCATACACATACCACCCTCTGCATGAAAAGGGTGCCCCTTAGGTCTCTCTTATATCTTACCCCTCTCAGCCTAAACCTATGCCCTCTAGTTCTGGACTCCCCCACCACAGGGAAAAGACTTTGTCTATTTATCCTATCAGTGTCCCTCATGAGTTTGTAAACCTCTAAGGTCACATGTCAGTCTCCGACACTCCAGGGCAAGCAACCCCAGCCTGTTCAGCCTCTCCTTATAGCTCAGATCCTCCAACCCTGGCAACATCCTTGTAAATCTTTTCTGAACCTTTTCAGGTTTCAGCAAGCCATTCGACAAGGTTCCCATGGGAGACTGATTCGCAAGTTTAGATCTCACAGAATACAGGATGATCTAGCTATTTGGATACAGAACTGGCACAAAGGTAGAAGACAGAGGGTGGTGGTGGTGGACAGTTGTTTTTCAGACTGGAGGCCTGTGACTAGTGGAGTGCCACAAGGATCGGTGCTGGGCCCTCTACCTTTTGTCATTTACATAAATGATTTGGATGCGAACATAAGAGGTACAGTTAGTAAGTTTGCAGATGTTCCCTGGATTTTCCTTACCGCCTTAAACAGTGGCACCACGTTAGCCAACCTCCAGCCTTCCTACAGCTCACCTGTGGCTATCGATGATACAAATGCCTCAGCAAGAGGCCTCAGCAATCATTTCTCTAGCCTCCCACAGAGTTCTAGGGCACACCTGATCTGGCCCTGGGGATTTATTCACTTTTATATGTGTGTTTCAAGACATCCAGCAGTTCCTCCTCTGTAACATGGACATTTTTCAAGACATCACCATCTATTTCCCCGCATTCTATACCTTCCGTGGCCTTTCCCACAACAGCACGGTGCTCACCTTGCAGTCTCACTGCTCCCTGGTGTCCAGTTGAAGCTGCAACACAGGCAGGGGAAGTATAGCTACACTGTCAACTCCGTTATCCTCAACGTCAGCGCAGAAATCCCAGTTTAGTTACAAACTGCCACCCGTCCCCCAGCCTGGCTGTGCTGACCTCCTGGACAGTGATTACCGCGGAGAGAGCAGGGGGGGGATGGGATTGACTGGATTACTGTGCAGATAGACAGTGTGAACTCGATGGGCTGAATGGCCTTCGGCTGTCTAAATACCTTTGGCCCTCATTGCCCGGGGCTACAATCGCTATCTCGCCGTTGGAGAGTGGAACGGGGCCCCCCCGCGGCCTCACTCGCCTGAAACAGGCCGCGGTTGCGGATCACTCTCTACCCCTGGCCCTTTCGGCAGGGCTCCCCGTGCCTTGGGCGCCTATTTATGATGTCAGTGCGGGGCAGAAAGTGCCCGATTGCAAAGTCAATGTGGGGCTTCGGGCGCCCGATGATGATGATGATAATAGCAGGGCGGTACCGCGGTCACTGATGAAGACACTCGGGCGCCCGGTGATGATGTCAGCTCGGGGTAAATCGGGCACCCGGTGATGATGTCGGCTCGGGGTAAATCGGGCGCCCGGTGATGATGTCGGCTCGGGGCAACGGGCGGGGCAGAGAGTGTTTGCCGTGGCGAGGCCGCTGGGTTGTGTTCTGGGCACGGTCCCGGTGTTGGCCTCAGGACCACTGAAGGGGCAAGGGGCAGCGGGCGGCGGGCACTGACCAGGCGGGCGTTGCGGGGCCTGAGCTGAGCTGGGCTGGTCGGTGCGGCTCCCGCCGGTTCCTGGGCCCCGCCATGAGCCGCTTCGTGGCGGCGGCCCGGCAGCAGCTGGTGGCGGCGGCGGGCAGCAGCAGCGTGGTGGTGAAGGCCCTGTGCGGCTCCGTGCTCGCCTTGTACGGCCTTTCGTTCCTGACTGACACGGGACACGGCCTGGCCGTCACCCCGGGGTACCTCTTCCCACCGAACTGCTGGCTCTGGACGCTGCTGACTCACGCCGTGGTGGAGCAGCACGTCTGGGATGTGGCGCTGGCTCTGGGGGCCGTGCTGCTGGCCGGGGCGCTCCTGGAACCCCTCTGGGGCGCCCTGGAGCTGCTCATCTTCTTCACTGTCCTCAATGTGGCGGTAGGCGTCCTCGGGGCCTTCTCCTACCTCCTCACCTACATGGCCACCTTCAACCTGGACTACTTATTCACTGTGCGCATCCATGGCATGGGGGGCTTCGCTGGTGGGGTGTTGGTGGCTTTGAAACAGACCATGGGTGACACGGTGGTCCTGAAGGTGCCCCAGCTGCGGATGAAGGATGTCCCCATGGCGGTGTTGGTGGCTCTCGGGGTCCTGCGGCTCACCACGGTTCTCAGCAGCCCAGTGCTGGCATCTTACGGGTATGGAGTCCTCTCTAGCTGGGTCTACCTTCGATTCTACCAAAAACACAGCCGAGGCCGAGGGGACATGTCTGACCACTTTGCGTTCGCCACCTTCTTCCCTGAGATTCTGCAGCCACTTGTCTCTGTGGTGGCCAATGTGATCTACAGTGTCCTGGTGAAGATTAGAATATGTAAGAAGACAGTCAAGCGATATGATGTTGGGGCACCATCATCCATTACAATAAGCCTGCCTGGTACTGACCCACAGGATGCAGAACGCAGAAGGTACTTAAAGAAAAGTTTCCATTTCCATTCTCTAATGTGATCTTAGGAAGGTTTTACGGTGTTAAACATGCATTGATAGTGCTTCACTTGCATTATCTGGCCGGACAGAAACTTAAGCAAAGAATTGTTAGAGTAGGGAAGCCTGTTATGTATGTCTGTACCAGTTTACCAAATGATTAATACGTGTGATTTTGTCAGAGGGTTGGGATTGTGTAATACACATGACATTTCAGTGTTTTGATGTATATGGGGAGATTGAAAACCAGCTAAGTACCAGGGGCACTGATAGTGACTAGTTCAGTTCTATGAATCTAGCGTCTAACCTTGAATTCTGCTGACTAATTTGAGCCAGATGGCTGTATTAATGTTACATTTGATGTTGGTGCCTCCCAACTAAGGGAGGAGATAATTGACCAGTTCAATCCAGTGATCCTATCTAGAAATATAGAGGTGTCAGTCAATATTGGTCAGGATTGGACAGGAGAACAGAAAAAAAGTATGAGAGAATTGGTAAATATTTGAATTGCTGAAAACGTGTTGTGTAACACTGCAATAAAAGTTTTTAGAAAAGGGAAAATTCAGCTCATGGAGGCGAGGTGCCAGGTGTTGAAAAAGTACATCAAAGAATTCTGGAATACTAGTTGAAGCTAATTAGTAAAACATCTGGTGGAAATTCTAAAAACATTTGTTAATAATCTAGTTAAAGAGAAAATAATTGAAAGTAAAGTATGAGTTTTTGAAAGAAAGCTTGCACTTGACAAACATAACCATGTTTGCCAGCTACATGCTGACAATTGGTGACACAATCTGAAAATACACGGTCTGTTTTTACATGTTTGTACTGAACTCAGACAGTGTCCAGTTCTATATCATCGGAATTGTCAGTTCTGCTTGTCAAATATTTCTCAAGCTAAGTATTCAGAAATGAAAGCAGTTGTCTGCAGAGCCTACAATGAACTATGTTCCCTCCCTATGTTCCACAGGGCTCTGTTCATGGGCCTCCACTCTTTGTAATTTTTATTAATGACTTGGGTGAGGAGATTGAAGGTTGGGTCAGCAAGTTTGCAGGTGACACAAAGGTTGGAGGTGTTGACAGTATAGAGGACTGTTGTAGCTGCAGCGGGACATTGACAGGATGCAGAGATAGGGCTTATCTTACGAAGAGAGGTTGACTGAGCTCGGACGTTTTTCATTGGAAAAAAGAAGGAAGAGAAGGGGCCTAATTGAGGTGTACAAGATAATGAGAGGCATAGATAGAGTCGATAGCCAGAGACTATTTGCCAGGGCAGAAATTAACATGAGGGATCATAGTTTTAAGCTGTTTGGCGGAAAGTATAGAGGGGATGTCAGAGGTGGGTTCTTTACGCAGAGAGTTGTGAGAGCATGGAATGCGTTGCCAGCAGCAGTTGTGGAAGCGAGGTCATTGGGGATATTTAAGAGACTGCTGGACATGCATATGGTCACAGAAATTTGAGGGTTCGTACATTAGGTTTACCTTACATGAGGAACAATGGTCGGCACCACATCGTAGGCTGAAGGGCCTGTTCTGTGCTGTACTGTTCTATGTTCTCAGATTATGCTCTGTAAAAATGTGAGATCATTTAAACTTCTGCTACTTGTATCCTTCATTGTCCCAAGTTCTTCCATGTGCTCACTGACCTATATTGGCTCCCAGTGTTTTCATTTTAAAATTCTCATCCTTCTGTTCAAATTCCTCAATTTCTTCGCATTATAGAGTCATACAGCTTGGATACAGACCCTTCGGTTCAACCAGTCCCCGCCAAACGTAATCCCAAACTAAACTAGTCCCACTTACCTGTTTGTGGCCCATATCTCTCCAAACTTTTCCTATTCACGTACTTATCCAAATGTCTTTTAAACATTGTAATTGTGCCCACATCCACCACTTCCTCAGGAAGTTCATTCCACACGCAAACCACCATCTGTGTAAAACAAAACATTGCCCTAATGTCTTTTTTAAATATCTTTCCCCTCACCTTAAAAATGTGCCCTGTAGCCTTGAAATCCCTCATCCTAGGGAAAAGACACCTGCCATTAACCCTGTGTATACCCCTCAAGGTTTTGAAAACCTCTATAAGGTCACCTCTTTCTAAGACATCTGCATTTATCTATTTCTCTCTCTCTTGGGGCAATCTAGAATGACAGGTCATAGTTTTAAGATAAGGGGTAGCAGATTAAAAAGAGATGACTCGAAATTACTTCTCTCAAAGGGTCATAAATCTGTGGAACTCACTATCCATAGTGTGGTGAATGCTGAAACATTGAGTAAATTTAAGGAGGAGGTAACCATTTTTTTTAATAGTAATGGGCTGGAGTGTTATTGAGAGTAGATAGGAAAAGAGAGTTAAGGCTGACATGAGATCAGCCATGGTTGTATGAAATGGCAGAGCAGACCCGAGGGGCTGAATGGCCTACTCCTGCTCTAAAGGCTTATGTTCAAGTGTCCCTCAATTTTAAAGTTGTACCCACTGGTGACTGTGCCTTCAGTTGCCTAGACTGTAAGCTTTGAAATTCCCACCCTAAATCTTTCAAAATCTCTTTATTCTTTCAGATGCACTTTAAAAGCTACCAACCTGATCAAGCATTTGATCATCTGGTCCAGCATCTCATTGTGTGGCTCAATGTCAACTTGCGTTACAGCTCATCTATGTAGTGCCTCAAAATAGTTTACAGTGTCAGAGGTGCTGTGTTAATACAAGTTGTTGGGTAATTGCAAGTTTAGTGATTGATCAACTAAGAGTGAGGGTACATTTTTACTTTTAAATGTAGTTTTGATGAAAGGGAGTTAGTGGCTACCTAAGTGTAGCAGTATTTGGGGAGCTAGGGTTCACCAGAGTTAAATATGGAACCTAAAGTGGATGAGGCTGATAAAGAAAAAAGATGTACGGAATCCAAAAGTTAAGATGTGATCTGTATCAAACCCTTAATTAGCCACAATTGGAGTACTGAGTGCAGTTTTGAATTGTTTACTTACGGGAAAGATGTTGAAAATGCGGCACTAATGTCCTTTAGGAAAGAAAAGCTGCTGTCCTAACCTGGTCTGGGCTATGTGTGATTTTCGACCCACAGAAATGTGGTTGATTGTTAAACTGCCCTGATATGCACTGACCCAGCCAGCAACAGCCACATCTCATGAACGAATATAAACAAAAACCAAGAGACAGCTTAATGTGAGCAAACTAAAAAGAAACTTATAAACTGTCTTTTCCAACAGAAGATGGGAGGTTACAGACTGACATTTACATTTACAGGATGTGGTAGGATAGAAAGAAGAAAACTTTCCTATAATTGAAAGGTCTGGAATGAAGGAGGGAATATGGAATGAAGGAGTGAATATAGAATGATACACAAGAGATTTAGGCCAAAACTTTACTACCATAGTGCCAGAAGCAGAGGTGAGGACAATATTTAAGAACAGCTTAGAAAGCTATCTAAAGGAAAGTGGAACAGAAAGAGCTAGTACACCAATTGTGTGATTTGATTTGATTTATTGTAGTCACATCTACCTAAGTAAGTGAAAAGGTTTGTGTTGCAAGCCCCATGGGAAGCGAGGGAAGTGATTGCTGGGCCCCTTGCTGAGATATTTGTATTGTCGATAATCACAGGTGAGGTGCCGGAAGACTGGAGGTTGGCTAACGTGGTGTCACTGTTTTAAGAAAGGTGGTAAGGACAAGACCGGTGAGCCTGACATCAGTGGTGGGAACGTTGTTGGAGGGAATCCTGAGGGAAAGGATTTACATGTATTTGGAAAGGCAAGGACTGATTAGGGATAGTCAACATGGCTTTGTGCGTGGGAAATCATGTCTCACAAACTTGATTGAATTTTTTGAAGTACCAAAGAAGATTGATGAGGGCAGAGTGGTGGACATGATCTGTATGGCATTCGACAAGGTTCCTCGTGGGACACTAGTTAGCAAGGTTAGATCTTATGCATTACAGGGAGAACTAGCCATTTGGATACAGAACTGGCCCCAAAGGTGATGGTGGACAGTTGCTTTTCAGACTGGAGGCCTGTGACCAGTGGTGTGCCACAAGGATCAGCGCTGGGTCCACTGCTTTTTTCGTAATTTATATAAATGATTTGGATGTGAATGTAGGAGATGTAATTACTACTTTTTCGATGATAGCAAAATTGGAGGTGTAGTGGACAACGAAGAAGGTTACCTGAGAGTACTATGGGATCTTGATCAGTTGGGCCAATGGGCTGAGGAGTGGCAGATGGAGTTTAATTTAGATAAATGTGACGTGCTGAATTTTGGAAAAGCAAATCAGAGCATGACTTAATGGTAAGGTCCTGGGGAAGAGTTGCTGAGCAAAAAGACCTTGGAGTGCAGGTTCATAGTTCCCTAAAAGTAGAGTTGCAGGTAGATAGGACAGTGAAGAAGATGTTTTGGTATGCTTTCTGTCAGAGTATTGAGTACAGGAGTTGGGAGGTCATGTTGCAGCTGTACAGGACATTGGTTAGGCCACTGTTGGAATATTGCGTGCAATTCTGGGGATTCAGAAAAGATTTACAAGGATTTTGCCAGGGTTGGAAGATTTGAGCTATAGGGAGAGGCTGAACAGGCTGGCGCTGTTTTCCCTGGAGGGTTGGAGGCTGAGGGGTGACCTTTTACAGGTTTATAAAATCATGAGGAGCATGGATAGGATAAACAGACAAAGTCTTTTCCCTGGGGTGGGGGTGTCCAGAACTAGAGGGCATAAGTTTAGGGTGGGAGAGTAAGATATAAAGGGAATGTTTTCACACACAGGGTGGTGCGTGTATGGAATGAGCTGCCAGAGCAAATGGTGAAGGCTGGTACAAATACAGCATTTCAAAGACATCTGGATGGGTATGTGAATAGGATATGGGCCAAGTGCTGGCAAATGGGACTAGATAGGTTAGGATACCTGGTCAACATGGATGAGTTGGACCAAAGGGTCTGTTTCCATGCTGTAAATCCCTCTGAAAATGTGTTGCTGGAAAAGCGCAGCAGGTCAGGCAGCATCCAAGGAGCACGAGAATCGACGTTTCGGGCATGAGCCCTTCTTCCGAAACGTCGATTCTCCTGCTCCTTGGATGCTGCCTGATCTGCTGCGCTTTTCCAGCAACACATTTTCAGCTCTGATCTCCAGCATCTGCAGCCCTCACGCTCTCCTCTGTAAATCTCTCTGACTCAGTTCAGGCAGATTATAGCAAACAAGAACATACAGATCACAGGGCTCTTAGTCAGAGCGAGGCATTCAAGGTTACATTGCACAGGAGGTACACAAACAAGATCAACATTATTTGAAGTTAGAGAGATCAATTCAGCAGTCTAATAATGGCAGGGAAGAAACTGTTCTCAAACCTGTTGGTGCATGTGTTCAAGCTTCTGTATCTTCTGCCTGATGAGAGGTTGGAAGAGAGCATTACCGGGGTGGGAGGGGTCCTTTCTGCATCAACAAGAGGTATAAATGGAGTCCATGGATCGGATGTTAGCTTCCAAGACCATCTGAGCTGTGCATTCAACTTTCTGTATTTTCTTACCATCCTGGGCAGAGCTGTTGTCATACCAGGCCATTATGCACCTGAATAGAATGCTTTTCTGTAGTGCATCTGTAAATGGTGCTGAGGGTTCTCATTGATATGTCTAATTTTTTAAGCCACCTGATGAAGAAGAGGCATTGTTGTGCCTTTTAGACTGTGGCATTTATTGGCCAGGTCCAGGACAGATTGTTGGTTCAACGGTCTCACTAAATTGAATGGACCCTGTTCCCATTTTTTAGTTCTTATGCACTGTGCTATCTCCACTCTCACCTTGCTGCAAAGTTGTTGAGAAACTTGGGTATCAAAGCACCTGGGTCTTTCTCTCAAAATGATCCTGGAACATTGCTCAATTTGGGTTCAATCAAATCTGTCCAGCTCCAAATCTCTTTACCAAACACTGAAAAAAAAAGACCTGAATCCCACAGATGAGATTTGACAGCATTTGATTAACTGTGATGTTAAGAAGCCCAAGCAAAACTAGGATCAGTGTGAATTGATGGCGAAAGATGGAGTGATCTCAATGCTGAGAACGAGAGAGAGATGGTTGTGGTGGTTGAGAGCCAAATCTCCCAATCCCAGGATTTCAATAGAGGAGTTCCTGGGAGCAGTGTCTTGGGTCCAACCATCTTCAGGTCTTCATGAATGTCATCATAAAGCCAAAAGTGGGGATGTTCAGCACTGCTCACAACTCTGTGAGTAATGTTCTGTGTCTCTGGATTATGGGTCCAGAAACATAACCACTTTGTTTCAGTTCCTTACACCGCACTGAAATACCCAACTTGATTATGTGCTCAAATCCCTGCAGAATGGATTGCACCTACAATGATCTAACTTAGAAGTAAGCAAGCTGAGTAGCAGAAGCTGGTCCTGTCTGTTATACTCTATGATGATGAGGTATTAAGGCTAGATAAGTGGATGTCTAGATTGAAGGTGAATGAGGATGGGCAGACTGAAGTCTCTGGATGAGCGTTAGAGGTTTATGGTGATACCAATTAACATAAAAGCAAATCTTAAATTTTTCTATAGGCACATACATACTTGTTAAAAGTGGTGATTAGGGGAGGAGTGGGCAGCTCAGGAACCAGAAAAGAAGAGAGGCATAACTGAAGTATTAAACAAATAGTTTACACTGTCAATATCAAGGGAGAAGGTGCTGAGCAGGTAATTGTGAAAGAGAAGGTAATTAAGACACTGGAAGTGCCGTCCTGGTTCCCCCCTCAGTCGAAGCAAAACGCTCAAAGACACCGTATAGTTTTATCACCTCCATTTCCTGTGCTTTCACAATTGAAGAGGCAGTTTCAGTTCCGATTTAAATCTCAAATATTCGTGGGGAAACAAATGCAGAATATTTTAAGATATGTTCTCCAAATGAAACTTCCCAAATAAAACAGTCAGAATTACAGTGGCAACTTTGGTAGAGATCAACACTCTTTTGAATTTGCAATATGAAGGGGCCAATTAAGTCTTAACAATGATTAACAGAACTTAAACAGCACAGCTTTAAGATCTAATATTCTCTAAAATCTTAACAAAACATCAAACTCAAAATGTACTCATTTTGTGAATACTGTGCATTAAAAACACAATAGCAAAGATATTTTAATACAATACTCTCATCTGGCTAAAGCATGACCACTGACCCAACTGTTTTTTTTAAACAGGCATTGTAGAATTTCAAGCATAGTTGGGGGCTCAAGGTCCTCAATTAATTTGTTTTAAGGTTACAAGTTTGATAATTTTAAAAAGGACATAATGTTATGCAATTTCAATGTAAAAACAAAATCTTCCCCATTACATAGCCCACAAAATACATTGAATCGAGATCCTGATTCAAACAAGGCAAAACAGTTCCTTAAAAGGATTTTCCAAACCAGTATTCTTAAAAAAAAACCAAGATTTTTAAACATCAAACAATCTCAGCATGGCACAATCTACATTGAAACTTTCCTTTTTCAACTCAAGTATTGGTGCAAACTTAATTGCAGCATTTCTTTTTTTTTGCATCCCCTCAATGAAATTACATTTATAAAAAGAGAAAGGCTTTGCAGCAGACCATATGGCGCTGCAGTCCATGCCACTCTCTTTCCCCCAGAACAAAGACTCGCAGAGCATCAAATTTTGCCACAAGGGGACTTTAACACCTTTCTTACTTTGCTCGAACCCCAATTAAACACAGAGAGCTCGAACTCCAGCACAGTGTGGAGGACTTGAATCTCAAATGAATCTTCCTAGACTCAGGCCACACTACTGCGCAGAGGACTCAAACGTCAACACAAACCCACCCCACGGGACGTTAACCCCAGTACCACGTAGAGGACTCAAACCCCAGTATCACGTAGAGGACTCAAACCTCAACCTCATTCCTGAAGAAGGGCTCATGCCTGAAACGTCGATTCTCCTGCTCCTTGGATGCTGCCTGACTTGCTGCGCTTTTCCAGCAACATATTTTCAGCTCAAACCTCAATCACCCCAGCCCCCTCCCCCAGGATCCAAACCCTAGTACCGCACAGAGGACTCTAACTTCAATCACGTCCCCCCACAGGGGACCCAAACCCCAGTACCGCATAGAGGACTCGAACCTCAATCACGCCCCGCCCCACAGGGGACCTGAACCCCAGTACTGCACAGAGGACTCAAACCTCAATCATGCAGCCCCCCCAGGGGACCCGAACCCAGCACCACACAGAGGGCTCGAACCTAAATCACACCCCCCACAGGGGACCCGAACCCCAGTACCGCACAGAGGACTCGAACCTCAATCACGCCCCCCAACCCCAGTACCGCACAGAGGACTCGAACCTCAATCACGCCCCCCCCCAACCCCAGTACCGCACAGAGGACTTGAACCTCTGCCTGCCAGCATGCTTGCAAAGCTGTGTCTCTCGACTGAGCTAATTACTGTTCGAGGAATCTGAATTCTAAAGAGGAATAGAGGCAGAGTGCCTGCAGGGTGGAGAGATAACGAGAGGAGAGTGGGGGCCTCTATGCTACTTTCTCCCCACCCCAACCCTCCTCTCATTTATCTCTGCACCCTCCAGACACTCTGCCTGAATTCCTGATGAAGGGCTTTTGCCCAAAATGTCGATTTTCCTGCTCCTCGGATGCTGCCTGAACTGCTGTGCTTTTCCAGCACCACTCTAGAAACTTGTTTGCAGCATCTGCAGCCCTTGTTTTTACCTAGAATTCTAAAGAGACACAGTTTGTGGGTAGACACAACTGCCAGATGAAATTTGTTGCAGATTTGTTGCAGTGATAGGAAGAATGCAAAGGTAATACAAAATACGAGGTAAAATGTTAATGGGGTTACAGGAACAGAAGGAACTTGGTGTATATGTACATAAATAATTGAATGTGACAGGACAGGGTGAGAGCTTGGTTAATAAAATAGACACCACCTGGTGTCGATGCAGGTTTACCGAATATAAAGACCAGGAAATCCTGTTCTAGCTTGTATAAAACATTAGTTCAATCTCAACTAGATTACTGTGTCCAGTTTTGGACTCCACATTTTAGGAATAATATGAAGAAATAATATAAAGGGACAACGGGGAAAAAAAACACATGAATAGTTCCAAGGATGAGAAACTTCAGTTATATTAAAAAATTGGGGAAGTTAGGACTATTTTCTTCAGAAAACAGATAGTTGAGAAGAGATTTGATTGAGGTGTTCAAAATCTTGAAGGGTCTGGATGGAGCAGATAGGGAGTAACTGTTCCTATTAGTGGAAGAATCAATAACCAAAGAGTTCAGGTTTATGGTGATTGAAAGAAGTAATGGAAATAAAAGGAAAATCTTTTTTTGACAAAATGAGTGGTTAGGATCTCAAGTGCACTGCCTAGTGAGTATGGTGGAGGTAGCTTCCGTTGAGGATTTCAAGGGGAAATTGGATTACAATCTGATGAAAAAAAAATGCTGGGCTTTGGGGAGACAGTAGGGGATTGGTACCAGGGGAACTGTTCCCTCACAGAGGGTCAGCACTGGCCTGGTTGGCTAAACAACCTTCTGTGCTGTGTAACCATCCAGATGGCTTGTGCATCACAACATTTTCAAACCTCAGTCCATTTAAAATGTAAATATCTAATTTAATGACTTTGTTTTCCTTAAAGGGCAGTGAATCAATGAGCCTCACACCCTCCTGCACATTGGGGACCCCTCAATCAATGGCTGGTCTGGAGGCTTAGGTTGTTCTTGATACTGTTTGTGATTCCAGTCTGAAGTGAAGTCCAACAACTTGGAACAAAACACTCTCTCATACAGTGTAACAAACAGATGCAGAAGCCAAAGCTGCTTGCTAGTACAGAAGACAAGTCTGGATTCAGAGGACTCATTCAAGGTCATGCAGCTGTCGAACATCATCGTTAACTTTTGGCCCTTCGGCCCATCCTGTACACTATCCCAAACAGGATTCCCCCCCCCCCCAACCACCAAAACACTGAATTTTCCATGACTGTTCTACCTAGCCTGCACATGCTTAGATGCTATGGGGCAATTTGCCATGATCAATCCACTTTGGACTGTGGGAGTAAACCAGGGCAAGTGATGGAAGTCGACAGAGACATGGAGAATTTGCGAACTCCACACACTCATCCAAGGCTGTAATCAAACCTAGGTCCCTGGTGCTGTGGGGCAGCAGTGCTAACCACTGTGCCGCCAAGCACTTGCCCGCTACCATTCATGTGTCTTGTGGAGCTGTTGATGAGGCTAGATCGATTCACTAATGGGGGAATTTTGATAGAGTTGAAGTGGTTGGGCTTTGTCTAGAAAGAAGTGGTCATTGTCTGACATGTGTTTGAGTGCTTCATAAGCAGCCATAACTGGGGTTACTTAAACAGAACACCAACAAAACGACTGACTTCAGTGTTTATGGATTGTGAATGGAGTGGAACCGTTTTTAAATTATGGTGGCTTTATGAAGGAGGAAGCTCAGTGATGGTGACACGGGAGCACCTGGAACAATAATCATTGACCTCTGTCTTCTCATGTATAACTTATGAGTCCAGCCATGAAGGTTTTCCAAATGAACTCAGTTTTGCTCAGTTGTCCACTGCTGTATTTGGCTCAATAATATTTGTTGCAGACAATTATTTTTAAACCTCATCTGGAACCATTTGACTCTCTGAAGGACTGGAGGAAAGTCATTTGAGCAGATTTTTATTAAAAAGGCACTGCTGTAATCGATGAAGCAAAAAAGAGCAAGTTGTTCTGATTTCTGCAATTGCAGGATGGGTGCCAATGTTATAGTTGCACTGGGCCAGCTTGGCTACAGGAGAACGCTAATTCTGGGAGCGCAGATCTTGAGCAAATAGCTGTGATGTCGTAAGGACCTACCCCAGTTAGTGAAAAAACTAAAATAGATTAGACGGAGCATCTATAATGGTGAGAAGAAAGGATAAAAGGACAACAGAAAAAATTTAAGGCCAAGCTAATCTGTGGAATATTGATTACTTGTGAGTGAGTTACAGGCTGGAATTTATTCGAAGGACTTAAATGATTTTTCGAATATCCTGTATTATCCGAGCATGTTACTGGCTGGAACCATTCCATTGATTATTTAACCCAATGGAGAGATTATTCACTGTCTCCACAGGACCTCTCCTATCTTCAGCACCTATTAGAGCATCATAACATTGGACCTTATTTAGTTTAGTAATCATATTTATGACCAGATAAGAACTTGCAGTAAACAATGAATGCTGGAGGCAAGGGTAGTGAGTTAATGAGGTAAAAAGCATCCATTGTGTAATGCCAGTTAACAAGGTAAGGAACATCCATTGTGACTTAATCTTTACTGTTGATGCTCGCTGATTGGGTCACCATTACAATCATTATGGATGCTGCTCCCCCTAAGTGACTATATCATTCCTTAAGAATCTGCTGTTTGAGAGAAGTCCGAGAACTTGTGTCTCTGTGCACATGGGCGACCGTTCTCTCTCTCCAAGGCCTGGAATAAAGATGGAGAAGGTAAAGCCATACTGCGTCTCTGAGTGTTTGCTTCGACTGATACGGGGATAGGGAAATGGGATGACAAAAGTAGGTTGGCTTCTCTCCCTCTGCTTTGCAGACAGGTACTTGAAACTTTTGTATGGAGTTTGTTTAGTGTAAGATTATAGCAGATTTATTTCAAGTGTATGGCCTGTGACTGTATTAAAGGGTTAAAATGAAACTGAATTGCTGCATTTTAAGACTTGGTTTTTGCTTTTGAGGTTGATGATCCAGTGGTTCCTTGCATTTTTGTGAAATACATGCATCCGTTAATTCTGTTCTATCCTTGCAGGAAATGGTTCTTTGCAACAAATAAGTATTTGTGTTATGAGCTGATTTTAATTGTACTCCATTGTTCTGGTTAAAAAATATTATTCTCTCAATTCTGTGAAGTACACTTGAAGGTTTCAAAGAGTTTTGATGACAATGTAATACTTTTCAGCTGTAGTTATTTTACACAAGTGAATCATCATTCTCATGTAATATACTTGGCTTACACCAGTGCTTTGTGATAAACATATCTTTTGAAAGAGAGGCTTGCATTTATGTAGAATTTTTAATAATCTCAGGATGAACCAAAGCCCTTCACTTTCAGAAGCCTAGTAATTTGTATTGTAGGAAATATGCACTGCAGATTCCCGCTGATGCTTTTAAGGGTTAGTTAAGTGATTAATGTTGACCGGAGCACTGGGGAGAACTCCCTCCCTGCCTCCCTCCCTCCCTCTCTCTTTAAATAGTGTCAGGGAGTCTTTTATGTTCACTTGACAGGGCCTCAACTTAATGTTTTACCTAAAAGGTAGCACCTTCATTACTGTAGTATTTAACTATTCTCACTGTAGTGAGAGACCAGATTATCTGCTTCATCTTTGGAGTCAGACAGCCTTTTACTTGTATTTAGTGGCAGCACTCTCACTTAAGCTGACACCTGGAAAACTTCAAGATTGTCAGAGCAAACTATAATGGGATGTCATTATTTTCTCCCCCAGAGGATCATAATTTCATCATACAGCATGGTACATGGGATTGAGGATAACCTATTAGCATGAATAAAGGATTGGTTGATGGACAAAAAGAGTTGGAACGAATAGATCATTTTCAGGTTGTCAGCTTGTTTCCAGGGGACCAGTGCGATGATCAGCAATGAGATCTCAGCTATTTACTGTTTAGTAGTATGTAAATTGTGTTGTTAAGATCCTGTGAATCCGCTGAGAAGTAAGATGCACAACACCAGCATCCTCAAACAGGTTAACATCCCCAGTATTGAGGAACTGACTACTTTTGATCAGCTACGATGGGCTGGGCACATCATCCGCATGATCGACACGAGTCTCCCCAAGCAGGTGCTGTACTCCCAGCTTCGAAACCGCAGGTGAGCCCCAGATGGACAGAGGAAGCACTTCAATGATATGCTCAAGGCCTCGTTGGTAAAGGGCAGTATTCCTACAGACACCTGGAAATCACAGGCCCAAGACCTCCAAAGTTGAGGTGGAGCATCCAGGAAGGTGTTGAGCACCTCGAGACTTGCACCGGAACGAAGTGGAAGCCAGGCGAAAACAGCAAACTGAGCATACTGCCCACATCAATGCCCTATCTATTTGTTCCCATGACCACCATCTATCCCAAGTGTAACAGAGCTTGTGGCAGCTGTAATAGTCTGTGCAACCACCTACAGACTCATCTTGAGAGTGGAAGAGATTCATCCTCATCTGCATGGGACTGCCGAAGATGAACAATATTGTTAAGATACAAAGGTGAAGATGTTGTTTCATGAAGTACATAGTGCCTGCTGGGACACAGCTAGTAAAAAGCAGATATGTAGCATCCTATTAATAAACCTAACATTAATCAAACAAAAGTATTCATGTCCAGTTTTGTACTTCAGCTTGCTTGGGATAGGAATCACATTTGCAATCTGTGTTAATAATTTGATGAATAGACTGAGCGTAGTATATAGCTTTGTTGATGTAAAGCTAGGTTGGAAAGTAAGCTGTGAGGAGGACACAGTCTGTTAATGTAGACAGTTTAATTAAGTGGACAATGAGCTAGTTAGGAAGAATAGGAATATTCACAATATTTTTGAAATAGAACATAGAACTGTACAGCATAGAAATGGACCAAGTGTTGTGCTGAACATGACGTGAAGTTAAACTAAACCCTTCTGTCTGCCCTTGGTCCATATCCCTCCATTTCTTGCATATTCATGTTCTTATCTAAAAGTCTCTTAAACATCCCTTTCATAGAACACAGAACATTACATTGGCCTTGATGTTGTGCCAATTTGTGGAACCAGGCTGAAGCCCATCTAGCCTACACTATTCCACTTTCATCCATATGTATATCCAATGACCATTTAAACGTCCTTAAAGTTGGCAGGTCTATTACTACTGTTGCAGGCCATGCATTCTACGCCCCCTACTTCTTTCTGAGTAAAGAAACTACCTCTAACATCTGTCCTATATCTATCGCCCCTCAATTTGAAGCTACGCCCCCCCTCGTGCTAGCCATCACCATCTGAGGAAAAAGGCTATCACTGTCCACCCTATGTAACCCTCTGATTATCTTGGATGTCTCAATTAAGTCACTTCTCAACGTTCTTTTCTCAAACGAAAACAGTCTCAAATCCTTTAGCCTTTTCTCATAAGACCTTTCCTCCATACCAGGCAACATCCCTAGTACATTTCCTCTGAACCCTTTCCAAAGCTTCCACATCTTTCCTATAATGCGGTGACCAGAACTGTACACAATACTCCAAGTGCAACCGCATCTGACTTTTGTACAGCTGCAGCATGACCTTGTGCCTCCAAAACTCAGTCCCTTTACCAGTAAAGCGAACACACCATATGCCTTCTTAACAACCCTATTAACCAGGGATCTATGTACATGGATACCAAGAGCTCTCTGCTCATCTACACTACCAAGAATCTTCGCATTAACCCAGTAATCTGTATTCCTGTTACTACTTCCAAAGTGAATCACCTCACACTTTTCCACATTAACTTTAGGTAATTTCATGGCCCCTTCTTCTCTCCTAATTCCCTCGTGTTCTTTCCTGATTTCTTTATATTCCTCTCACGTCCTATTCCGTTTTAGGTTCCTAAACCTTATTTTTTTTCCTTTTAACTAAATTCACAACCTCTCTCGTTATCCAAGGGTCCCGTAATTTGCCATCCTTGCCTTTCCGCCTTACTGGAACAGTCCTGAACTCTGATCATTAGGTCTTTAAACAACTCCCAACTGTCGGTTGTGGACTTGCCTGATAACGGCTCCTCCCAATTAATACTCCGTAGCTCCTGCCTTATATAGGCCTAATTTGTCCTCCCCCAATTTAATACCTTTTTGCAAGGTCCTTCTTCTTATTCATAGCTATTTTAAGACCTAAGGCATTGTGATCACTGTTTACAAAATGCTTCCCACTGAAAGGTCAGTCACCTAGCCAGGCTCATTAGCAATACAAAATCCAGTATAGCCCCTCATGTAGTTGGACTATCCAAATACTATTTCAAGGAAGCTTTCTTTGATGCCCTTAACACATTCTGCCCCATTTAAGCTGCTTGCTTTGAGGGAGTCCTAGTCAATATTGGGTAAGCTATAGTCACGTACTATGATAACCTTGTTGTTATTGCATCTTTCCATAATCTGCCTACATGTTTGTTCCTCAATATCTCATTAACAATTGGGGCCCCTATAGTATAATCCTATCAGAGTGTCTGCACTTATCCTATTTTTGAGCTCTACCCTTATTGCCTCAGTGGATGAGCGTCTCTGGGTGCAGATGTGATCAGTGCAACAGCTCCATTCTCTTAATCTTCCTATCTCCATCTAAAACAATGAAACCCTGGAAAGTTGAGTAGCCAGATCTCAACTTAGTCTCTGTAATGGCCACAACATTATTGTACCTTTTACTGATCCAGGTTCTAAGCTCAGCTGCCTTGTCTATAATATTCCTTGTGTTAAAATAAACACACTTCAGCCCATTAGTACTGTTGCACTCATTTACCTGTCTGTGTTTGTCCTTCCTTTCTGATTTACTAGTCCTAATGTGTACCTTCCCCTCAATCCCTCCATTTGCTGACCTGCTTCTCTAGTTCCCAGTCCCCGCCACTCAAGTTTAAACCCTCCTGAGTGAGTAATAAGTTAGAGTCACGGAGGTGTACAGCACGGAAACAGACCCTTCGGTCCAACCCGTCCATGCCAGATATCCCAACCCAATCTAGTCCCACCAGCACCCAGCCCATGTCCCTCCGAACCGTTTTTATTCATATACCCATCTAAATGCCTCTTAAATGTTGCAATTGTACTTAGCTTCCACCACAGCCTCTGGCAGCTCATTCCATACTCGTACCACCCTCTGAGTGAAAACGTTGCCCCTTAGGTCTCTTTTATATCTTTCCCCTCTCACTTTAAACCTATGCCCTCTAGTTCTGGACTCCCCAACCCTAGGGAAAAGACTTTGTCTATTTATCCTGTCCATGCCCCTCATAATTTTGTAAACCTCTATAGGGTCACCCCTCAGCCTTTGACGCTCCAGGGAAAACAAACCCAGCCTGTTCAGCCTCTCCCTATAGCTCAAATCCTCCAACCCAGTCAACAATCTTGTAAATCTTTTCTGAATCCTTTCAAGTTTCACAACATCTTTCCAATAGGAAGGAGACCAGAATTGCGAACAATATTCCAACAGTGGCCTAACCAATGTCCTGTACAGTCACAACATGACCTTTGAACTCCTGTACTCAATACTCGGACCAATAAAGGAGAGCATGCCAAACGCTGCCTTCACTATTCTATCTACCTGCGACTCCACTTTCAAGGAACTACGAACCTAGACTCCAAGGTGTCTCTGTTCTGCAACAGTCCCTCGGACCTTACCATTAAGTGTGCAAGTCCTGCTAAAATTTGCTTTCCCAAAGTGCAGCACCTCACGTTCATATAAATTAAACTCCAACTGCCACTTCTCAGCCCATTGGTCCATCTGACCAAAATCCCGTTACCGTCTTCGCTGTCCACTACACCTCCAATTTTGGTGTCATCTGCAAACTTACCAACTTTACCTGCTATGTTCACATCCAAATCATTTATATAAATGACGAAAAGTAGTGGACCCAGCACCGATCCTTGTGGCACTCCACAGGCCTCCAGTCTGAAAAACAACCGTCCACCACCAACCTCTGTCTTCTACATTTGAGCCGGTTCTGTATCCAAATGGCTAGTACTCCCTGTATTCCATGAGATCTACCTTGCTAACCAGTCTCCCATGGGGAACCTTGTCAAACGCCTCACTGAAGTCCATATAGATTACATCTACCGCCCTGCCCTCATCAATGCTCTTTGTTACTTCTTCAAAAAAACTCAGTCGAGTTTGTGAGACATGATTTCCCCTGCACAAAGCCACGTTGACTATCCCGAATCAGTCCTTGCCTTTCCAAGTACATGTACATCCTGTCCCTCAGGATTCCCTCCAACAACTTGCCCACCACTGACATCAGGCTCACTGGTCTGTAGTTCCCTGGCTTGTCCTTACCACTTTTTTTAAACAGAGGCACCATGTTAGCCAACCTCCAGTCTTCTGGCACCCCTCTCCCATTTTCTTCGGTTCCACACAAAGGCCGTCTTGCTGATCTTTGAGGGGCCCTATTCTCTCCCTAGTTACCCGTTTGTCCTTAATGTGTTTGTAAAAACCCTTTGAATTCTCCTTTAATTCTATTTGTAAAAGCTATCTCATGTCCCCTTTTTGCCCTCCTGATTTCCCTATTAAGTATACTCCTACTGCCTTTATACTCTTCTAAGGATTCACTCAATCTATCCTGTCTATACCTGACATATGCTTCCTTCTTTTTCTTAACCAAACCCTCAATTTCTTTAGTCATCCAGCATTCCCTATACCTACCAGCCTTTCCTTTCACCCTAACCAGAATATATTTTCTCTGGATTCTCGTTATCTCAGTTCTGAAGGCTTCCCATTTTTCAGCCGTCCTTTTACCTGCAAACAACTGTCCCCAATCAGTTTTTGAAAGTTCTTGCCTAATACCATCAAAATTGGCCTTTCTCCAATTTAGAACTTCAGCTTTTAAATCTGGTCTATCCTTTTTCATCACTTTTTAAAATCTAATGGAATTATGGTCGCTGGCCCCAAAGTGCTCCCCCACCGACACCTCAGTCGCCTGCACTGCCTTATTTCCCCTGAGCAAGTCAAGCTTTGCACCTTCTCTAGTAGGTACATCCACATACTAAATCAGAAAATTTTCTTGTACTCACTTAACAAATTCCTCTTCATTTAAACCCTTAAATGGCAGTCCCAGTCTATGTTTAGAAAGTTAAAATCCCCGACCATAACCACCCTATTATTCTTACAGATAGCTAAGATCGTTGTTAAATATTGGTGTTCTGAAGGATTTGGGTAACCTCGTACGTGAAATAAAAAGTTAACATGAGTACAATATTCAATTGAGAAGGCAAATGGCATCCGTGTCCTTCATTAAAGTTGGAGTACAAGAGTAATGGAGTTTGCTGCAATAAAATGAAGCTTTTGTGAGAGCATGCCTGAAATTTCTTGTACAGTCTTGGTGTCTGAATTTCAGAAAGGATATACTTTAGAAGAGGTGCAGTGAAGATTACTGGAATGGCAGAACTGACCTATGGAGAGAGATTGAGTATAGAGAGTCCGTAGTCCTAGAATTTAGAACTTAAGCAAGTTTCGTTTAAGTGTAAAATTTTTAAACAGTTTGACAAGATAGATATTGAGATATTGTTTTACTCTGGCTGCAACATTTAGCATTAATCATTCTCAGGATAAGGAAGTTGCATTTCAGGTTGAGATGGTGAGGTTTCACTTCATGACATGAATCTTTGGAATTCTCTATCCAAAGGTCTCTGGGTGACCCATTATTGAGTATATTCAAAATTGTGTTGAATATTGTAAAATGATTCAGGGATGTGCGGCCAAGAATCACCAATGATCTTATGAAATAGCAGAACACAAGATCTACATACAGCCTCCTTTTGTTCCTATTATGTTTTAATACCTTGGTTCAGTTAAGTGTGGAGCCAATTTGTTCAACTCTGAGTGAATCTTCAGTAACAGCCCAGCTGAGGCACAACCATGTTTATGTTTGTTGACGAACTCCAAGCATAGTGGTCTTTATGGTTGTCTCAACAGCCCTCAGGTTGCACTATAATCTCCGCCTAACCACAATCCTTATTTCAGTTAATGTCTTGCCTGAAAGATGCCCTTCTGAAAAGATTCTCTCCATTGCACTAAAGTGCCACCTAGATTGTGGCCAAATCCTCAAGATTTTTTTTTAATTACCAAAACTAGCTCACTCCATCACCATTGCTCTTCTGAGAGCTCGAAGCTACAGATTATGCACTGAATATCTGGCTTGGGCAGGTAAGTAGTAAGTAGCAACACAGGTGCCAGGCAATGACTTTCTCCAACAGGGGAAGTTTCAGTGGCAATGGCTCAGCCTTTCACCATCCTGGGGATCACTATTCTGACCACATGATGAAAGGCTGTGTTCCTTTAAAACAAAAGTCAGGAACATGATGGATTACTGCTAGTTGGAGCTGTGCATCTCTGATAGCTAGAGTATTCTAAATTGCCTGAATATTTTGAAATAGTTTCTCAGTATCCAAAGCTAAAATCTACAATATCACATCACAATATCTGATACATTTAGATCCAATTCTAAATTGGATGAGTTTTGAAAGAGGTGTGAATGCCTTTTGGATGCTTCCCTTAACCCAGCTAAAACTAACTGGGACAATATGATAAGGCACCAGATGTTGTCTCCTATGGTTCTCTTCTCAGCCTATAAACATTGATCATTTTATTTTATCAATTTTAGAAGAACCTAGCATTTAGATATAAGCATATACTTAAATTTTGAAACTGAGCTACCTAATCTGTGTTAAGACAGGAAAAAAAACACTGCTGGAATTCAACGCTCAACTCATTGAGCTAACTGAGCTGTGCCAGGATCAAATTATTACTGCAGTGGAATAGTATAGCCTGTATTCAAACTGTTGTTGTACTTGGCCTCTCCGATTTTAATTCCAGGATTCTAGAGGTGGGCCAATGTTCCATGCTTGCTGACTTAGAAAATGATTGATAGACTGAGAAATGGAACATTTCTCCACTTCTTTCAGCAGATGATGGCGTTGAGCCTTGCAGATCAGGTATTACATTTGCAGATGTAAAGTAAAACCTCAGTTGATATACGTGCCTCTTACGATGCCAAATTAAAATCTTCCACCTCTTACAGACTCGATGCAGTATCATTAAATGTACTGTGGTGCTTCTGCCTAGGAACTGAATTAATCCAAGCAAATTTTGTTGAATTCTTGTAGCCAGAGGAGGAAACTGGTCACTGAGATAGTATTTCAAATCTGCCTCTGCATTCTACTGTTTTCCTTAAAAAAAAAACTTGCATTTGTGGAAAACTGGTGGCAGTGTAGTGTTATATGAGATGGAGTGAGAGTTCCAAACTTCTTTTATTTCTTTGCTTCTGACTAAAGATGGATTGAATTTGAAGACGTGAACTGGAACACCTGCAATGGATGAATGTGAAGATGTTATTTTTAATCTTGGGTAGTGTGTGTAACCTCCTTGAATACAAATTAGGCAGAAGCAAGTGACTTCTGAAAAATGCATTTCTTAGAAATCAAATGCAGAAAATGGTTCTTGCTATCAGTTATTTTGTACATTAATGGCTCTGCATTTGCAATGGGTACTGGACAATTAACGGTATAGGTAAGAATAATAGTCACTTAACAATAAAAATCAGTAGCATTTAAATGTGCTTAGTATAACTTACTAGATTTGAAATGCTTTTATTTTTGGTGTGTGGTGAATGTTTGAACTGATTTGCACATTGAATATTTTTTTTTACTTTCTGCTCTTTACCCCCAGACAGTTGGCGTTGAAGGCTTTGAATGAACGGCTGAAACGTGTTGAAGATCAAGTAGCTTGGCCTAGTATGGATGAAGATGACAAAGAAGACTTGTCTGATATGCCTTTACTTCCAGAGAGCAGCAAAAGCGATGGAGATGATTCTGGAGCAGCAGAACACATTGCATTCCAAGGTCTTTCATCAGGATCTTAAGAGACCATCAATTGAGTGGGAATGAAATTGACTTTACTGCTGCAGGTATCATCAGTAGTACTTCAAACTGTTTAACTGCAGCACCTTCAATTTGTTTGGAAAATAAGCGTGGCAGAAAATAGAAGATTATAAAGGCCTGTGCAACTGTGGTGCTCATAGCCCAACTTCAGCAAGATTTAATGTTTCTTTAACTCAAGGTGGTGGCTGTAACAATTAGAGGAGGAATTTGAACTGGTGATGAATTAGATGCAATTTTTGCTGTTTGTTCAGAAAATTCATTAATTTGCAGTCATTGTTTGAAGTGTCCTTTTTGAATAAAGTAATTAATTAGCATAATTGAAATGTAAAGGAAGCTCAGCAAGGGGAGGTATGCTACCATTGAAATCAGATCAGAAAGAACTGTCTGAAAATAACATCTTGGCTCTCAAGTTGTCCTTTTCGGATAAAGTGCCAAAAAGCGAATTATTTTACTTTATGAGACCATACCATCTGTGGGATATTGAAAATTGGCACAAGTGAATCAGTTTCAGTAGTTTTCTACATCTGGAGATTTGTTATTGCGTCTGACGTTATCACATTCTTACTTTAATGAACTCACCTTTTGCAATTTTTTTTCTTCTCACTAACTTCCTACCATCACGTGTCTGAAAGATTTGTACCATTCTAAATTATATGTGATTGTAAGGGTGAACCAAATCCAAAATTCAATCATGTTGGGTAATTTGATGTCCCTCAGTATTTTCCTCCATGCTCCCTTTATTCTTCCATCAAAATGTGTAAATAGTATGATTACTCATAAAAAATTGCTTCAATTTGATGATTTTTGATAGAAAGCAAAAATGGGCTCTTCTCCCACTTCACTATTGGACAGGTTTGGGAGATTGCATTCTCAAAAGGCTGACAAATTACTGGTGCTGGTCCTGATTCTTCTGCATATAAGCTGTACATGCAGTTTCTACAAATGTACTTGGAGTGAACTGATTTGGTTATATGGTATTTTGTATCCTGTATAATTGTAAAAGGAACAGTGAAGATTTGTGAAAATATTCACTTCAAACAACCACTGATTTCCTTATAAGCTGCTTGGCTTGTTTTCTTTTGTGAAATATATAGATCTGACAAGGCCTATTTCCATACTTCTGTTCTTCGCTGCTACCACATATTGCAAGAGTCAAGAGTTTCTACCCAAGCCCAGGCTTGTTCAAATACTTGACTCAAATGGCAAACAGAAACTGGACAAAATTCCATAACCCATCTATGATTGGACTTTTTTTTTTTACTGAACCCTCTACGAAATGAGTTAAGAAATCAGTACAATAAATGTCTTAGTGTTTTTTTGGAAACCCCATTTAAAGGTGTGCATAAAGCTAACTCCTTTATAATCATCAGTTTCTGCAGGGTGATTGATGTCAGACAGTGCTGAATGTGGTCAGCATTTTGCTGTGTAGACACCATTCTAGTTTTGTCTCAGAGTTTGATAATGATTATGGTAAACATAAAGCAGATATCATTTTTAATACATTTAACTGTACAAGATACTTTAATGTAAGATTGTTTTTTAAAAAACACAAGTATTAGTTGCATCTAAGTAATTTAATGTTATCTTGATTATCTGTGGGTGAAGTGTCATTGTCATAATGCTGTGCTGTGTACCTTACCAGAGTAGCATTTACCAACAGACTAATCTCTTTTACTGGGCTTCACTTAAATTGTAGGTTTCTTTTTGATTCTCCCGATGTATCATAGTTGCGCAGGTCAGTACAATAAACTTTGCAATCTCATGTGTTCACTTCTCATAACCCCAAAAAAGGATTGTTTCAGTTGTATTCATCAACCAGGTAATTTTTTTGTTCTTTTTCTTGTGCTTGCAAGTCATGGTGAATAGGATTAATAATTCAGAAAATATGAATTCAAATCCCACAAGGCAGTTTTTGAATTTGAATTTGTTTTTCTTTAATTTGGCAAGTGAAAATTGTTTATCGGTGAAACATTATGAAAGCGCAACCCCTGAAGCTGTCAGATTGTCATAAAACCTCAACTGATTCACAGAAGCTCTTTGGGGAAAGAAATCTGCCATTTTTATCTATAGATATCCATATGTAACCCCAATTCTGCACCTCTAGTTGACAATTAGCTGCTGTCTGAAGCAACTTGCAAATCACTCAAACTGCTATACTGTACCATCAAAATAAAATGGCCACTGCCAGCACCACCATAAGGCAGCTCTTGTCTTGCCAAAAATGTCCACAATCTTAGGATAATTATTTTTTATATCAACCATTTCATGAAGAAGACCAAAGTTATTTTAATTAATATAAAAAGATAAGCAAAAGCAAACCATTCAGAATTCCAGATAAGCAGAAGAATGAATGTGAGAAGAGTCATACCCTATGCCAATCACCTGAATGGGGACATATCATCTCGCTGTAGGAGCTGGTCTTGAATTAGCTTAATTTTATATAGATCCTATTCAAAGCCTTGATACCAAAATGAGGAGATTTTCATAGAACAAGGAAGTTAAGAGGAAATGTCTCAAATGATTTATACTTCATGACTTGCTCATCAAATTGCATTCATGGAAGTTGGACATCTACTGCAGTTTTCTTTGGGTTTATACGTTACCCTTATGGGAGATTTCATTCCATTTTAAACTATTGTAACTGGGAGGTGAGGAACAGAGCAGGAGGTCAGTATGTGGAGTAACTGAGTAAATGGTCAACGTTAAGTTAATTAAGTCTAATAGGAAGAACTGACAGGACCAAGTTAATGAACACATTGTATTTAGCTAACAGTCTGGATTAGTACATGGAACGACAATGTTGTAGTCATTACAAAAGATTGGTTGAGAAGGGCAGGACTGGCAGCAGAACGTTCCAGGGTTTAAATATTTCATGTGAGATAGATGTGTAAGGGGGTGGGGGAAGTTGCAGTACTGATTAAGGAGAACATCATAGCTGTGACAAAAAAAGACATCTTGAAGGACTCGTCCACCAATGCCTGAATGGATTGAATTCAGGAATAATCGAGGCACAATCACTCTGATGTGGCTACACTAGCAGTCTTCCAATAGGCATCAGGAGATAAAGTAACAGATATGTAAGTAAATCAATGGAAGATGTGAAAACAACAAAGTTGTCACAGTGGGTGATTTTAACTTCCCAATATTGACTGAGACTCTCTTAGTGCCAGGGACTTAGATGAATGAGGTTGTTGACTTGCTCACTGAGTTGGAAAGTTTGCATACGTTTCCTCATCATAGCAGGTAACATCAGTGCACTTCCGGTGAAACGTGTTCTATCCAGCTTGCTATTCAAGTGTCCAGGCTTGCTGGGTTGGGTGGTATCATTTCCAGTTTTGTTTCTTAGTGATTGGTGTATTGGGTCTAACTCGACATATTTCTTAGTGGAGTTCTGGATTGAATTCTGGTGCATGTGTTTATTTGGCTTGTCCTAGGATGGATATGTTGACCCAGTTGAATTGGAGTCCTTCTTTGTCCATGTGTTTGGACACAAGTGATAGTTGATCATGTCTCTTGGCGGCTAGTTGGTGTTCATGTGGGACAGAACACCAATGCTTCACTGGAGGCGGACTGATGATGTTACCTAGTATGGTGACAAAATGTCTGTCTGCAAACAAACTTACCAGCTAAGTGAGCAAGTCAACAACCTCATCCACAGCCTGAGCTACAAATCTTCTCAAGAATTTCAAACTTGTATGAATGACAGGAGATATTGAAAGGGTAGTCAAAAAAAGGGAAGTATCTGTAAGGTTTAGAAAGCTGAAATCAAACAAAGCCCTTGAGAATAAGGGAAGCAGAAAAGAACTTAAACAGGAAACTAGGAGAGCTAGAAGAGACCATAAAATGTCTTTGGCAAGCATGATTAAGGAGAAGGCATTTTACATGTATGCTGGGAGCAAAGGGTAAATAGGAAAAGGATAAGTCCACTCGGATGAAAGAAGGAATTTATGTATGGATCCAGAGGAAGTGGGTGAGGTCCTTTAATGAGTATTCACCAAGGAGAAGGACATGGATGATAAGATTAAGAGAAGATTAGGGAAGGGTACGTTGATACTCTGGGCCATGTCAATATTAAGGAGGTGGTGATGGGTGTCTTGAAATCATTAAGGTAAATAAGTCCCTAGGGCCTGATGAGATCTATCCCAGGATTCTGAAGACGACAAATGAGATTGTTGGGTCCTTGACAGACATCTTTACATCTTTAGCCACAGACAAGATCCCAGAAAACTAGAGAATAGCCAACTTTGTTCCTTTCTTTAAGAAGGGCAATAGGGAAAATCCAGGAAATTATAGGCTGGTGAGCCTTATGACAATAGTAGGGAAATTATTGGAGAATATTCTTACAGACAGGATTTACTCACATTTAGAGAATAATTGACTTATTAGGGATTGTCAGCATGGCTTATAGATGGGAGGTCTTGTCTCTCAAACTTCGAGTTTTTTGAGGAAGTAAAAAAAATAATTGAGGGTAGGGCAGTGGATTGTGTCTACATAGACTTTGTTTGAGAAGGTCCCTCATGGTAGGTTGATCCAGAAGATTAAGTCACATGGCTTCCATGGTGCGTTGGCAAGTTGGATACAGAATCGGCTTTGTCATAGAAAGATAAAGGGGGTAGTTGTGGAGGGGTGTTTTTCTGATTAGAGGCCTGTGACCAGTGTTTTGCAAGGATCATAGAGTAATAGAGTGGTGGAATCTCTGTTTGTAATATATGTAAATAATTTGAATGAAAATGCAGGTCGTCTGATTAGCAAGTTTGCAGATGACAAATTGTTGGGAGTTGTGAATAGCGAGGAGGGTAATGAAAGGATACAATTGGATAAAGACCAGTTGGAAAGTTGGGTGGAAAAATAGCAGATGGATTTGAATCCTGACAAGAGTGAGGTGATGCATTTTTTGGAGGTCAAATGCAAGTATGGAGAAAATGGCAGGATCCTTAGGAGCATTAATAAATAGAGGGATCTTGGGGTGCAAGTAAAAGTGGCAACACAACTGGATATGATGAAAAAGGTGTATGGCATGCCTGTCTTCAATCGGGCAAGTTACATACAAAAGTTGTCATGTTGCAACTGTATAAAATTTTAATTTGGAGTATGGTGTGCAGTCCTGGTCACCACACTATAGAAAGGATGTGAAGGCTTTGGAGAAAATGCAAAAGAGGTTTATCAGGCATGTTTTATCCCCCGAGCCCCCATCTCATTGAATTTCAGGCATGACAATGTTGAACTCTTCTTCCTTCACTTCCATGACCATTTCTTTGGACAAAAGTCCTCTCCCAATCCACAAACACTTTCACCTGCCTCCAACACTGCCTCTATCTGGAACCCTCCCTCTGGCCTTTTACCCACACTCAACCTGTTCATCAAGAACTCCCAATGTGACATTGGCCATCTTGCGGAGTAGCACACTTCAGATGGAGCTAGTCAGTTTCCTTTTTTTTCCCTTTTCTTTCCTCCTCCTTCCTTCTCTTGGCCATGGACTTCCAGCCCTGGACTCAGCAGAGATCTGCTGAAGCAACTTCCTGGCATGGCAGGGAGGACTCTTGGTGGTACATGGCAGTCTCTTGGCCCAGCATGGACTTCTAGTCTTGAGGTGATTCCTTTACACGCTGTCCCATCAAGGCTAAGCACTTAAGAAGATTTTAAAAATACTTAAAGCTAAGGTTTCGCTGTACCAAAATCATTGCAATGTTTAACTTTTAACTTCTTTCTTTCTTTCTACCTTGTTCTTGAGATTCCATACCTAGGTACTTGTACTTAAGATGGTGCCTTTTGTGGCAACATTATACACTTTTCATTGTACTTTTGTACTTGAGTACACTTGACAATAAAATCAAAATCGAATTTCTCTGGCTCCCTTACCCATTTGAACCTATCCCCCCTCCAAATTGACTGTACTCTGCTCTCAATCCAACCCAACTTTGTAATCAAGCCTGACAAGTGTGGTACTTCTTGTTTGGTGTACAACAGAGGCAAAATGCCAGCTCTCTCACTTACCCTTTCTCCCCACAGACCATGACTCCACGATTGAACCATTGTGTGTTCACAACAGACAGTAATCTCATTTTATCTCAACTGAGGTGGCCAATATAGATTCCTTTACTAAAATGGTTTCATCTTCTCAAGTAACTCACTTGGAATTTTGCTGACCATATCATCATTGTCTTTTTTTTTTTAAAAATCTGTTAAAGGTACAGCTGATCTACTAAAATTAGGCACAGATTTCCAATAAAATCCACACAATGCCATAAATCTGTTGATTTCCTGATAAGTCTTTTTTTCTGTCATTAACTCAGTAGTATAAATACCTAATCAATTAACAATGTAGATATCTGGCTAGCATCTCACTAAGTCAAATGTCTTCATGGAAATGATGTATTTTTATCACTTCTCCAACTGACTTGCTGACCTCTTAAAAAAAATTCTTCATAGAACTGAAAACAAAGCCCACTGCCTAATTTGAAAACTCAAGTTTTCAAATTACAGTATTACAAACTCCAATGGGTACAGCTGAACTTTTCCTCTGGACTGCACATGTACGCAGCTGCTCCAAGAATCCTTGCACGGCAATCCGTTTCAGGTCACTGATTGTGGTGGCAGAAGTGCTGGAGACTCGTGCAGCCAGGAAGAAAATTAGAGGGTATGATGATTCAGCTCTAACCTCTGAATTTTTTCCTCTTAAGACCTTCATCTCAGAAATGAATAGTGTGAACCTTCTCTGAACTGCTAATATATTTATATACATGTTTTTGAAATAAGTGGAACAAAACTGAATAGTGAACAGATTAACAAATTGGGGGGAATAAAAAGGCCTTTGCCTTGATAATAGAGAATGGGTTAGAGAAAGTACAGAATTTAGCTCAGAAAATCAAGAAGTGGAATTTGGTGAAGATAAAGAAACAACAAGGTGGGGTGACATTTAACTGTTTATTGACCCCAAGCAGTAGTCACTCTCAGCAATGCCCTGTCCAGCTGGAGGAAAACTTCACTGGCTTTTATATTCTTTTCCCTTGAAATAAAGGCTGTTTTTATTTGTAATCTCTTGTAATGTATGCATTATATCTGTTTCTCATGGACCAATCTTGACATTTCCCAGATTTCAAGAGTCTTATTGGCTTTGAAACGTGTACACCTCTTGATAGAGGTGTTACAAGATGATGACAGGCATGGATAGAGTGAGTAGCTAGAGACTTTTCCCATGCTGGAAATGTCAGTCACGAAGGGACATAAATAAGGTGACTGGAGGAAGGTTTAGGAGAGATGTTAGAGGTAGGTTCTTTCCACAGAGAGCGGTGAGTGTGTGGAATGCACTGCCTGCAGTAGTAGTAGAGTCAGATACATCAGGATCATTTAAGCAGTCTTGGATAGGCACATGGAAGATTACAATGAAGGGCATGTAGGTTAGTCTGATCTTAGAGTAGGATAAAAGGCCGGCACAATATCGAGGGCCAAAGGGCCTGTACATACAACATTGAACAGTACAGCACACTACAGGCCCTTCGGCCCACGATATTGTCTCATTTATTTTAATCTAACAATAACCTAACCTATACCCCCCTCGATTTACTGCCATCCATGTGCTTGTCCAGCAGTCGCTTAAATGTCCCTAATGTCTCTGACTCTACTACAACCGCTGTCAGTGCATTGCATGCGCTCATCACTCTGTGCAGAAAGAACCTACCTCTGACATCTCCCCTATACCTTCCTCCAATCACCTTAAAATTATGGCCTCTCGTGACTGCCATTTCTGCCCTTGGGAAAAGTCTATGGCTATCTATCTTGAACACCTCTATCAAGTCAGCTTTCTTCCTTCTTTTCTCCAGTGGGAAAAGCCCTAGCTCACTCAACCTCTATTCGTAAGACATGCCCTCCAATCCATGCAACATCCATGGTAAATCTCCTCTGCACCCTCTGTAAAGCATTTACATTCTTCCTGTAATGAGGCGACCAAAACTGGACACAATATTCCACATGTGGTCTAATCAGGGTTTTCTAGAGTTGCAACGAAACCTCTCGGCTCTTAAACTCACTCCCCCTGTTAATGAAAGCCAAAACACCATACACTTTCTTAACAACCCTATCAACTTGGGTGGCAACCTAGAGTAATCTATGTACGTGGACCCCAAGATCACACTGCCACGAATCCTGTCTTTAACCCTGTAATCAGCATTCAAATTCAATCTTCCAAAATGAATCACTTCACATTTATCCAGGTTGAACTCCATCTACCACTTCTCAGCCCAGCTCTGCATCGTCAATGTGTTCTTGTAGCCTGCAACAGCCCTCGACACTATCAACAACACCAACGACCTTTGTGTCATCGGCAAACTTACTAATGCACCCTTCCGCTTCTTCATCCAAGTAACATAATACCTACAAGCAGAGACCCAAGAACAGATCGATGTGGGACATCACTGGTCATCTACCTCCAGGTGGAATACTTTCTATCCACTACCACTCGCTGTCTTCTATCGGCCAGCCAATTCTGTATCCAGACAGCCACATTTCCCTGTATCCCATACCTTCTTACTTTCTGAATGAGACTACAATGAAGAACCTTATCAAAGGGCTTACTGAAATCCATATACACCACATCCACTGTTTGACATTTGTCAACTTGTCACATCCTCAAAGAACTCAATAAGGCTTGAGACATGATCTGCCCCTCACAAAGTCATGCTGACCACCCTTAATTAAATTGTTTTTTCCAAATAGTCATAAATCCTATCTCTCAGAATCCTTTCCAGTGCCTTGCTTACCACAGACATAAGACTGACTGGTCTGTAATTCCCAGGGATTTCCCTATTCCCTTTCTTGAACAGAGGAACAACATTCACCTCCCTCAATCACCCAGTGCTACTGCCTGTGGAGAGTGAGAATGCAAAGATCATCGCCAGAGGCACAGAAATCTAATTCCTCACTTCACATAGTACCCTTTGATTTATCTGGTCCAACACTGGGGACTTATCTATCTTGATGTTTCCTCGAATTTCCAGCACCCAGATTTCTTAATATCAATCTGTTCAATCTTATTAACCTGGTCCACGGTGTTCTCACTATCAACACAGCCCCTCTCTCCAGTTTTGTGAATCAGGTGAAGGAGCCTTGGATGAATCAAAAAACTAATTTAGGGCCTCCCTGATCTCTTCAGACCCCAGGCACAAGTTCTCTCCACTATCCCTGATCAGTCCTACCCGCTCTGATCATTCTCTTATTTCTCACCTAAGTGCAGAACACTTTTGGGTTTTCCCTAATCCTTCCGGTCAAGGTTTTTCATGCCCCCTCCAAGCTCGCCTCAGTCCATTTTTGAGTTATTTTCTAACTACCCTGTAATCCTCTAAAGCTGTGCCAGATCCTAGCTTCCTCAACCTTAAATAAGCGTCCTTCTTCCTCCTGACGAGAAGCTCCTCTGATCCTATCATTCAAGGCTCCTTCACCTTACCATTCCTTGTCTGTCTCAGTGGAACAAAGTTATACAACACTCACAACAAGTGCTCCTTAAATAGCCTCCATATTTCTTGTTGTACATTTCCCGTAGAACAACTGTTCACAATTTATACTCCCCAGCTCCTGTCTAATAGCAGTATAATTTCCTCTCCACCAATTAAATACCTTCCCATACTATCTATTCCTATTCCTCTCCATAGCTATGGTAAAGGTGAGGCAGTTGTAGTCACAGACACCGAAATGCTCTCCCACCAAGAGATCTGACACCTGGCCTGGCTCATTGCCTAGCACCAAATCCAATGTGGCCTCCCCCCAGTCGTCTGTCTACATGTGGAGTCAGGAATCCTTCCTGTACAAAATCGGCTCCATCCAGACCATCTGCACCAAGGAGATTCCAATCAATACTGGGGAAGTTGAAGTCACCCATAACATCAACTCTGTTACATCTGCACCATTCCAAGATCTGCTATCCAATCTGTTCCTCCATCTCTCTGCTGCTACGGTTGGTGAGGGGGATCTATAGAAAACACCCAATAAAGTGACTGCTCATTTCCTGTTACTGACTTCCACCCATACTGATTCAGTAGACAAACCCTCCTCAACACCTCCTGCAGCTGTGATGCACTCTCTAATTAACAATGCTACTCCATCTCCTCTTTTATCCCCCTCCCTGTTCTTTTTAAAAGATCTAAACCTTGGAACATCCAGCAACCATTCCTGACCCTGTGCAATGCTACTCCATCTCCTTTTTTATCCCCCTCCCTGTTTTTAAAAGATCTAAACCTTGGAACATCCAGCAACCATTCCTGACCCTGTGAAACCCATGTCTCCGTTATGGCCAGAAGTTTGTAGTTCCAAGTACTGATGCAAGTATTCTAAATGTTTCTAATCTGATAGGATGAGCTATTCTGGTCTTTAAATGATAGCTGACGGAATAAACATCTTCTTTAACGATTATCTGTAAAAGGAGATACATATCAAATATTCTTGATTGGCTTAAACCATTGTTAACTGTGAATAGAATCGTTTTGTGACCAGAGCGCATTGATTACTGTAGAAGGTGGGAAGGGACGGTGGCGGGGGGAGACTTTATGATGGAATCAACAGAAAGTAAAATCAAGCGGGTTACAATTAAATGCCTTCTGACTGAAAAAGTCGGGGTTCACAGGTGCATTTGGAACACAATTTACTGACAACAAAACAGACTTAAGGTCTGTTATGAGGTCACAATACACCAGTCTGGTTTATCGTATTGATTTGGTTGTAAGATGCCTGTCTCCAGTGAATACCTCATGGTAGAAGACACATTTACTACAGGAAGTCAGGAGGAACATTGTATTGCATTCCTCTCTCAAACATGCCCCTTTCCATACAAACAACTGCATGTTACCAGTTACATTGTGAGTTACTCAAATTACCCATGTTGCACACAACTGCCCTCATTTGATTTGATTTATTGTGGTCACGTGTACCTAAGTACAGTAAAAAACTTTGTTTGCAAGCAGTACACGCAGATCATAATGCTTAGACAAGAGTGAGGCATATAGATTACACTGCAGAAAGGGTGCACAAAGCAAAATCAACATCAACAAGATCAACATTATTTGAAATTAAAGAGTCCATTCATCAGGGAAGATGCTGTTCTTGAACCTGTTGATGCCTGTGTTCAAGCTTCTGTACTTTCTGCCTGACAGAAGACTGTTCTATATTCTATGAAATATTAACTGTTTGCACTTCTCTACAGATGCTGCTGGACCTGCTGAGTTTCTCAACAACTTTTTTTGTTTCCAATCTCTAGCATCTGCAAAGTTTTACTTTTTTGACAATTCCTCTCCATTTCTGAACCTCCCATTTCCTGAACCTACCCAGCCCCCTTTTCTTTCTTAAAAGCCCAGACCACGGCCTTAGTTTTTCAATTTGCTTGTACATTGGTCCCCCGGCCTAGTTTAAGTGGGTACATTCTTTCTCCAAGACGAGTGCTAACGGACCATGAACCTGCCTCCCATATCATTCCTTAAATTTTAAATTTTAACCTTCCATTTATTCTCATTCTCTAACTTGAACTTACTCAATGCCTGAACATCCACGAAATCACAACACTTTGAGATCAGATTTCTCTTCCTATCATTAATGTATAAAGTGAAAACTTGTGTTCGCAATACTGACCATTGTGGAACACCACTTGTCACCAGCTGCCATCTTGAGAAAAATCCTTTTATCCCCATTCTCTGCTTTCTGCCAGACAGCCAAACATCTATCCATGTTAGAATCTTGCCTCTAACACAATGAGCCTTTATCTTACTCAGCAACCTCCTGTGTGGCACCATTACTTCTTCAAAGAATTCTGGCAGATTTGTCATGCATGGCCTCCCCTTGATGAAACTATGCTGACTTTGCCCTATTTTACCATACACTTCCAAGTATTAGGAAATCTCATCCTTCACAACGGACTCCAAAATCTTACCCACGACCAAGGTTACGTTAATCGGCCTATAATTTTCCATCTTTTGCCTTACTCCTTCTTTAAACAGGGGTGTCACATTAGTGATTTTCCAGTCCTCTGGGACCCTCCCTGACTCTAGCGATTCCTGAAAGATCACCGCTAATACCTCCACTATTTCTTCAGCTATCTCCTTTAGAATTCTGGGATGTACTCCAGCTGGTCCAGGTGATTTATCCACCTTCAGGCCATTCAGTTTTTCTGGCAAATCTCCTTGGTGATGGCCACCATACTCAGCCTGCCCCCTGACTCTCTTGAAGTTTTGGGATATTATCATATCTTCAACCGTGAAGACTGTCACAAAGCAATTATTCAGTTTCTCAGCCATTTCCTTTATCCCCAGTGTCATTTCTAAGCGATCCAATGTCCTCTTTTGCCCTTTAGATATCTAAAAAAAACTTACAGTCTTCTTTTATATTACTGGCTAGCTTACCCTCATATTTGATCTTCTCCCTCCTTATTTCTTTTTTGTGGCCATCTGTTGGTCTTTGTAAGTTTCCCAATCCTCTGGTTTCCCATTGCCCTTCGCCACATTATATGCTTTGTCTTTTGCTGTTATTGCTATCCCTGATTTCCCCAGTCAGCCATGATTGTCTCATCCTCCTGGTACCATGCTTCTTTTAGCTAAGGACAAATTTTGTTGTGTCTCCTGAATTACTCCCAGAAATTCCTGCCATTGTTGTTCCACTGTCTTTCCTGTTAGGCTCCTCTCCCAGGCAATTCTGTACAGCTCCTCCTTCATGCCTCTGTAGTTGCCATTATTCAGCTGTAATACCATTGCCTCTCATTCTATCTTCTTCCAATCAAACTGCAGAGTAAATTCAATTATATTATGATCACTGCCTCCTTGTTGCAAGTGTCCACTGAGGCAAGGAAGGGATGACAGGGTAAAAGAATCTTGAATGACAAGAGATGTGGAATATCTAGTCAAGAGGAAGAAGGAAGCTTACTTAAGGTTGGGGAAGCAAGGATCAGACAGGGCTATTGAGGTTTACAAGGTAGCCAGGAAGGAACTGAAGAATGGACTTAGAAGAGGTACAAAGGGGCAAGAAAAAGCCTTGGCAGGTAGGATTAAGGAAAGTCCCAACGTGTTCTACACTTATGTGAGGAGTAAGAGGATGGCCAGATTGAAGGTAGGGCCAAAAAGGGTAGTGGAGGAAACTTATACCTGGAGTCTGAGGAGGTAGGGGGAGTCCTTAATGAATACTTTGCTTCAGTATTCACGAGTCAGAGTGACCTTGTCATTTACACTGTTCATACGGCTTCTTAACAATCCTATCAATTTGGGTGACAACTTTAAGAGATCTAAGGATGCGGACCCCAATATCTCTGTTCCTCCACATTGCCAATAATCCTGCCTTTAACCCTGTAACCTGCATTCAAATTTGACCTTCTAAAATGAATCATTTCACACTTTTCAAGTTGAACTCTATCTGCCACTTCTCAGCCCAGCTCTGCATCCTGTCAATGTCCTGTTGCAACCTACAACAGCCCTCCCTACACACTATTCACAATTCCACCAACCTTCGTGTCATTGGCAAACTTACCAATCCACTCTTGCATTTCCTCATTCAAGTCAGTTATAAAAATCATAAAAAAGAGTTCCCAGAAGTGATCCCTGTGGAATACAACTGGTTTCTGATCTCCAGGCTGAATACGTTCTATCTACTACCACGCTTTGGCTTCTATGGACCTGCCAATTCTGTGTCCTGACAGCCAAATTCCTTGTATCCCATGTCTCCTTATTTTCTGAATGAGCCTACCATGAACCTTATCAAAAGCCTCACTAAAATACATATACACCACATCCACTGCTGTACCTTCATCAATGTGTTTTGTCACATTCTCAAAGAATTAAATGAGCCTTGTGAGGTATGACCTGCCCCTCACAACATCATGCTGACTATCCCTAATCAAACTACGCTTTTCCATTCCTGTCTCTCTGAATCCTCTCCAATAACTTTCCCACCACTGATGTTTGACTGACTGGTCTGTAATTCCCAGGGTTATCCCTCCTCTCTTTTTTGAAAAAGGGAATAACTTTTACAACCTTCCAATCACCTGGTACTATTCCAGTGGACAGTGAGGATGCAAAGATCATCCCTTGCTTCCCGAAGTAACCTTGGGTATATCCCATTTGGCCCAGGGGATTTATCTATCCTCATGTTTTTCAAAATCTCCAGCACATCCTCCTTAACATCAACCTGTTCAAGTGTGTCAGCCTGTTTCACGCTGTCCTCACAAACAACAAGGTCCCTCTGCGTTGTCTTTTATTAGCTGGGGGATTACAAGAGCCGCACAGTTATTCTGCAGCTCTATAAAGTCATGGTTAGACTACATTTGGAATATTGTGTTTAGTTCTGGTTACCTCATTATAGGGATGAAGTGGAAGCTTTAGAAAGGGTGGCAGAGGAGATTTATCAGGATGCTGCCTGGACTGTAAGGCATGTCTTCTAAAGATCGGTTGGTGGAGATAGAACTTTTCTCATTGGAGTGAAGAAGAATAAGCGGTGACTTGATGTACAAGATGATGAGTCATTTTTATACAGAGTGGTGGCTGCATAGATGCACTGCCAGCAGTGGTAGTAGAGTCAGATGGACATTTAAGCAACTCTTGGATCATAAAATTAAGGGTACATAGGTTAGTTTAAGTAGGATAAAAGGTCAGCACAACATCGAGGGCCAAAGGGACTTATGAAGTGTGCGTCATTGCACAACACTAAATCCAGTATTGCCTGTTCCCTAGTGGGCTCCGCCACAAGCTGCTTCAAAAAGCCTGTGAGTTACGCATTTTAAACTCCTCAGATTCTTTCATCAGAACCTCATTTCCATGTCATTGCTACATGGAAGACGTTAACTAGGATCATTCCCTCCAGACTCTCATTTCTTCTGCAGTCGTGAGATGTTCCTGACGCTGCAGCAAGTTCTACCACCTTCATGTCCCATGTTTGAATCCTCTCAGCCCGTTACCATTACCCAATGTCTATCTCCCGAGTCGTACAGGTGCAGAGTGTTTCTGCCCTAACAATATGTTCATTGGACTTTTAAATATCTTGCATGAAACGGACTGTTTAAAGCAAGATATAGTTGTGAATCTTGCTGCTGTTTTAGACGACGAACCTTGACACTTGACTCATCCCGGTCCCAGCCACGCGGACCGTCTCACTTTCCGACCAATCAGCAGTGACCCCGCCCCTTCTGTGACATCACAGCGGCGGGAACTGGAGCGGCAGTTATCAGAAAAGGGCGGGAAACATTCGTGGAGAGTGAGAGGAGCGCGAGGTAAAGGGAGGGGGGAGAGAGGGAGGGGGAGTGGG
>NC_057727.1:60735934-60777026 GCF_004010195.1 Chiloscyllium plagiosum | reverse complement strand
GAGAGGATGGATGGGGAGTAAGGGAGGGGAAGGAGTGCTGGTGGGACACTGGCAAAGTGAGGAGGAAAAAGAAATTGGGTGGGTTCTGGGCAGGAAGGATGGAGAGAAAGAAAGGACAATGTCAAGGGTGTGTTGAAAAACACATGGGAACAGTGATGGGTGAGAGGCCAAGGCAGGAGGTGGGTATGTAATAAGAGAGAGAGAGACAAGGGAAAATGGGGATGCAGAGAGAGGGAGACAGAAAAAGCAAGCATGGAGAGAACCTGAGGTTGGGATTGAAATGGGTGTTTAGTGGAATGTGGTTGGAAAGATGAGATAGTGAGAGGTGAAGTGGAAACGAGTGATTGGAAAGGAAAATACCATGGATGTGTTGAGAATGCAGAGTTCAGGAAGGAGCATGAAGTGAGGTAGTGGGCATGTGGAAAGAGGAGATTGTGTAGTGGGTGGGGAAGAGCAGGCAGGGTAGTTTGTTATTATAGGAAGGATGGGATGGAGAGAAAAGGGATGAAGAAGAGTAAGGGGAGAGCTGAGGAGGATGAGAAAGAAAGTGGGGAGCATGAGTGGTGAAGAAAATGACAAATAGAGTAGGGAAAAGAAGAGAGAGCAAGTGAGGTGCAAGAAAAGAAGGGAGAGACAAAAAGAGGCAAGAGAATGGGAAAGAGCTGAGCCAGAGATAGGGAGCGAGCTGGTGGAGGAAGGAAATAGGGGAAAAGAGGGAAATAAGGTGATAGAAACGTCAGTGAGCAAGTGAAAGGGATGAGGAGACTGGGGAAGTGAACAGAGGAGCAATTGAGAGGAATGGGGGAGGTGGAGGGATAGCCAATGCTTGTTGGATGAGACACCACATCCATAAATATTCAGTCTCTCCACCATTAGTGCTCAAGAACAGCAGTGTATTCTGTGTGCAAAATGCACTACAGAAATTCACCAATTTCCTTCACAACCACTATCACCTAGATGGACAAGGGTAGCAGATACATGGGAACACCACTATGCCTTCAGTGTCATTGGATCAACCTCCAGAAACTCCCTTCCTAATAGCATTGTGGGTGTACTTACACCCAGTATTTGCAGCAGTTGAAGGCAGTTCACCAACACCTCAAGAGTAGCTTGGGATGAGCAATAAATGCTGTCCCAACCAATTATGCTCAATCCCGTGAGTAATTTTTATAAGTATGTTGTACATTGCTGTTTATCACACAGGCAAAGCTAGGCAGCTTTTTGTAGATGTCAGCAGTCAAGTGGCTGGACATGTACCTCTGCTACAACTGTGTACACCTACACTATGTGCCAACTGCATATATGCCAGAGACACGTCATGTGCTTCCAACAGATAGCCAGGTCTCCTATTCAAAAGGGAGTAGTCCTCATTTAATTCCAGGGAGACATCCTTCAGACAGGGGGTCTTGGCAGGTAAGTATAAAACCCTGGTTAGACCACACTTGGAATATTGTGTCCAGTTCTGGTCTCCTCTTTATAGGAAGGATGTAGATGCTTTAGAGAGGGTGCAGAGGATATTTACCAGGATATTACCTGGATTGGAGTGCATGTCTTAGGAAGAGAGGTTGCGTGAGTTAGGGCTTTTCACACTGGCGAGAGGAAGGAAGAGAAGTGAATTGATGGAGGTATTCAAAGTAATGAGAGATATAGATAGAGTAGATGTCCAGAGACTTTTCCCCAGGGCAGAAATGGCTGTCACAAGGGGTCATAATTTTAAGATGATTGGAGGAAGATATAAGAGAGATGTCAGATGTAGGTTCTTTATGAGAGAGTGGTGGGTGCGTGGAATGCACTGTCAGTGGTGGTAGTAGAGTCAAGAGACATTTAAATAATTACTGGACAAGCACATGGACAGGAGTAAATCGAGGGGTGTGTAGATTAGGTTGATCTTAGATTAAGATAAATGCTCAGCACATCATGGGCCAAAGGGCCTGTTCTATGTTCGATAATTGTGTGAAGAAAAGTTGCTAAGCCTTAGACAGAAACTCTTGAAAGCTGGTGAGAATGACAGTCAACTTGTCTCCAGTTCTCGGCACAACACTTAAGTATCTGAAGGGTGCCGAAAATATTTTACAGCAATAAAAGGATGTGGAGCTTCAGTTACATGGATAGATTGGTGAATCTGGGCTTGAGAGGAGACTTGATGGATAGAAATACAGTTTTCTCATTGGCACTGGGATTGTAAACCAGAAGATGTTAATTTGAAATAAGTGGCAAAAGGGGAAATGAGGGAAAGGTTTTTATGCAGAGAGCAGTTCTGATCTGAAATACACTGCCTGAAAAGATGGTTGAAGCAGATTGATTCATGACTTTCAAAAGGCAATTTTTAAGCATCTGAAACAAATAACGTTGAAGACCTGTGAGGTTCTGCCATAGTGGTAGTGTCCCTACCTTTGAGCCAAAAAACTGAGGTTCAAATCCTTTCTGTCCCAAGTGTATCTACGAGTGAAAATTAACCTTGGATAAAATGAAACATCTGTAAGCCCCCTCAGGACAGAACAGGAAGAGGAATCATTGGAAGAAGGAGATTAACAATATTAAATACCCATCAGAGGTGCCTAAAGAGTTGGAGCTTGGGTGGTTTAATCTAGAAAAAAAACAAACAGGAAATGGCACTTGTAGTGTAACGTCAGTGTCCCAACCTCTAGGTCAGAAGGAACGGGTTCAAGTCTCACCCACCAACAGTCATGTGCCTGACAGATTGAATAAAAATAAATGAGATGCAGGAAAGGGAGTGCATTAGCTGAACTGTTCTTGTAGAAAACTGGGACTAGGGCTTCCTTCTGTGATGTAACTATTCTATGCTTCTATTATCCCATTGCTGTTTATCTCATTGCTGCTTTAATGATTTATGTTACTGCATCTTTGTGAATCACTGCAGAGGTTATCTGTAAGTTCAGTACTCAAATATATACAGTAATGCACTGTGTTGACAGAACATTTACAGAGGTAAAACATTCAATAACAACTTGTACTGGCACTGTGACTGTTTTGATTTTCAGCTTTGAATATCTATCACTGAGTTGTGTTTTGTCCATGAAAGTTAGTGTGCAGTTCCAGTACAAAGACAGATTGTACCAGTTCAAGAGTACAGCAGCCTGTAATGGAATACAATGATTGCATTTTGTGGCCTGTTGGAAAAGGGAGGGGCTAGCTTGTGATATACCCCACACCACCAAAAACATTAAAAGTTCAAAATTTGGCAGGATTAGTAACAGAGTTATGGGCAGGTACATCACATGAACTAGCATAGACTCGAAACTATATAATGAAAACTTATTTCAGTATTCAACTACTAAACATTAATGACTCTTATTCTGCATAATATATTACAAAGCATGGAATAGTATAATTGATTCACAGGAGCAAAGCCATGGAAAATTTGATTGACATATGGCCTATAAATTTCCTTAGAGTGGTTACAGACACAAGTGCAGCAGAAAACTTGTCTTCACAAGTGGTGTTTCTACTAATATTCTGGATGAGTCCCTTTTTTGATGTTCAAAAAAATTAAAGTTATTTTCTTAATTCTTTTTAAAGGAAAACCTAACAGAATTGAAGAGGAGGAGCTGTTATGGAAAAAATGATGTTCAAAGTTTAAAGAATGTTAGGAGGTAGATTTTCAGTGATAACATCTGACTATCATGTTTCAAAATCGGAGATTTCTTTCATTGCTGGTGGAGTGTGCTGTACCAATAAGAGATCGTAATGAAATTATTCAGTGAAAGGAGATGAACTGAGGATTATTTCACTCAGCAAATTGTAAAGCACAGGTAGGGATTGTAATCATGCAGAATTTCTAAGAACTACTTTCAGTTAAAATTATGGAATGACATTGGCTTTGGAGATCAATTCTGGAAACCGTTGACTTAACAGGGGGCGGTGTTGGACGGAGTTGCGGGCGGGGGGCAGGGCTCGTGCGGTGTATGCTGTGTGTGTCCTGAATGGAGAGTGGACTTAACTGAAAGCTCCGAGCCCCAGATGAAAGGCATTTAATCAATTAGCCAAATAATCAGTTATCTGAACAAAATAGTGCCTGCCCGGCTCGGATAATCGAGGTTCCTCTGTACATGTTCATCTATAGGATAAGTTAGAGGTACATTATAGTCCCAAAAGTCTGTCTGAATTTGGTAATCTCTTCCTTTTCACCCCCAGAGTTTCCCACCATCCTGATCCCGCCCTCTTAGTCTGGGAGAAACTGGATTATTTCTCAGTAATAAGAACGTTGATGCAATAAGTGAAGTTAGACCAAAAGGGATAGAGCCAGATACGTGCCAAATATGATATAGACAAGATTGTTGCAGCTGAACTCCTCAACTAACAAGGAAGACTGTTGCAGATTGTTAAAGCAAATATGGTAATATACCTCCTGCTACATACTTTGAATCCGAATTAAGCATGTATGTTGCAAAATAGCCAAAAGAATTTGTGTTGTAAAAGAAATTCCAAGACTGCAATTGTCCAAGATATATGCAATCCTTCGATTCTGATGTTTTGAGTATGTTTCATTGTTTCATCATTGACAACTGTACCTTCAAATGCCTGGCCCTAAAGTCTAGACATATTTCCCAGTCTTTCTTCCCGTTTTTCAAGTCAAGTCCTAAAACCAAGCACAAAGGGACTTACGAGTCCTACTTCAGGATTAAAATGCAGGTTCATTTGGTGGTTAAGAATGCAAATGTTATAATTGGCACTCAGTTTAACAGCTAGAATACAAGAACATGGGAGCTTTAACAGGAATGATCCTGGGATTGAGAAGCTTGTCAGCAAAGGAGCAGTTAAGGACTCGGTCTATACTCAGTGTAGTTTAGAAGAATGAGGAGGAACCTCATTGAAAGTTACAGAATACTGAGAGTCCTTGATAGAATGGAGGTGGAGAAGATATTTCCATGAGGGAATCCTAGGAACCGAGGGCACAGTCTCTGAGTGAAGTGATGACATTTTAGAACTGAGATGAAGAGGAATTTCTTCACCCAGACGGTGATTAAATCTGTGGAACTCGTTGCGCAGAGGGTTGTGAAGGTCAAGTCATTGAGTGTAGTTAAGGCAGAGATAGATGTTTGGTTATTAAAGGGATCAAGAGTTACAGGGAGAAGGAAGAGAATGGGGTTGACAAACATATCAGCCATGAACGAATGATGGAACAGACTTGATGGGCTGAATGACCTAATTCTCCTATATTGTATGGTCTTATAAATAAATGTTTCAAACCTTTGAAAACCATATGACTTAAGAAAATTTGTTTTTGGCAGGTTAAGTGTAATGTAAGATCCAGATGCTCATGCTGTTTACTGTTCACAGATTTGCTAATGTTATTCAGACATGGTTAGATATTCAAGAAGGAATTTTGTCCCTGGCAGGTTGGGCAGAGTTAATTTCTGATTTGAATCCTCCTCAAATCAACACATTTCTGGATAAACTGGGATAAATTGAAGATTGAACAAATAACCTGCTCAACAGGAAATTGGATAATTTAAACATAATAAGACTATAAGAAATAGGAACAGGATTGGGCTTTTCAATCCCTCTGCCATTTTGTGGGATCATGGCTAGTCCAACATTCCTCATCCAGTTTCCTGTATTTTCCCAATCTCAATGTAAGCCTTAAATATTCACAAATTCTCTGCCCACATAACTTTAAGTGGGAAGGAGTTCCAAAGATCCTCAATCCTCTGAGTGAAGAAATTCTTCCTCATCTCAGTGTTAAATTGACACCCCTTTATTCTGAGACCACTCTGGTCCTAGACTCTCACGAGGGGAAATATATCAGCATTTACCCTAACTAGCCCTTTAAGAATCTTACATTTTTCAATGAGATCATCTGATTCTTCTAGACTCCAGTTTTGATTCCATACCTAATTAGCCTTAGCTCATAAGGCAATTCCTCCTCATATCAGCAAACGTCCGAGTGAACTTTCTCTGAACTTTCTTCAATGAAACAATATCTTTCCTCAAATAAGGGGACCAAATTGTCCACAGTGCTCCAGAGGTTTCAGCAGCACCTTGTACAAATACTCTTTTATTCCAACCCCCTTGAAATAAGGGCCAACATTAGCCTACCTGTTTACCTGCTGCACCTGTGCACTAGTTTTGTGTTTCATGACAAGTACCTCCAAGTCTCTTTCTCAGTTTGTGTCCATTTAATTAATTCTGTTCTTCTGTTTTACATTGTGCCTTTCCACCTTTTTTGTCTTTGCAAATTTGGCTAGCATTTGTTCCTTTCCTCCAAATCATTTCTATATATGTCCCAGCAGTGGTCCCTGTAGAATCCTGTTGGTTACAAGTTGCCAACCTGAAAAAAGATAATCCCAATCAAATAATCAAATTCTTTTCTCTGATATTTTAATACAGACTTTGGTCTTTATTTTGAATATAGTAATATCTCTCAAAATAGCAGTAAGAACAAATGGGCAAGTCTGCACAAGTTCACATGTCTTTGTGAATGGATAATAAGGTTAGATTGGAGGTGACAGCACATTAGTCAAAGAAGGCCTAAAAAGTTATGAACAAAGTCTGATTGGACTTAAGTTACAAATCAGTAATAACATGAATACTTAGTAAGGGAGACTATTCAGATATGTGGAGAATTAAAAGCATTACATAATTTATTTGTAATTCCAAATTAATTGTCCAAGTGGCCTTTGAAGTAAGCCTGATAATGATTAAAATTTGCAGTGTGTTTCCAGGGACTCTGGTGAATGCAAGTGCATTCAAGGCTTTCAGGAGGAGATTAAATCATTTGAAAGGGAGGAATGAGTCACAGATATGGGCAGAGGTAGAGTAATAATGCCAAATGAATTCCTCATCTGAAGTGGTGGCACAAACATAAGCTGAAGTGTCTTTTTCTGTGCTGTAACCATTCTGAGAGATATAAACCTGCACATTTTAAAAATAGTTATTTTGGATTTTATTTTATCAAAGGATTATCTCCAGAATCAAGAGGAAGAGGTGTTATGGGAAAATGGATCTTCAAAATCGGATGATGGTCAGGTAGAAATTTGTGGCTGAAATGAATATAACATTTGTGAATTATTGAATTGAATTAGCTTTATTCTCACATATACTTACATGAGTACAATGAAAAGTTTACAAGTCACCAAACAATTACCATCTTAGGTACTGATTCTTCAGTACAAATTCTTAAGAAATAGAAAAATAAAGAAACTTTAAAAAGTGCAGCATTACAGACCTACAGAAGTACAAAATCACAGTAAATTGGAAAAATAAAGAAACAAAAATAATAGTCCTTCCACAATAGATTCCTTCACCATGGAGACAAACCCTTCGGCCCAAGCTGGTCCATGTTGACCAACATGTTCTTCCACATTAACCCCATTTCCCTGTACTTGGCCCATATCTTTCTAAACCTTTCCTATCCATGTATTCGTCCAAATGCCTTTTTAATGTTGTTAATGTATTCACCTCAACCATTTCCACTGGCAGCTAATCCTATATGTGTACCACTCTCTATGTAAAACAAAACGTTGTCCCTCAGATTCCTTTTTATTCTTTCCCCTGTAACTTTAAACTGATGCCCTCTAGTCCTCAATTCCCCAACCCTGGGAAAAAAAAAAGTTAGAGAGAAATTAGACCATATCATGGCTCTGGATTGGAGAACCTGATGCCCCACCCCTAGGAATCCCAGGCTGGACCCCCCATGATGCTGAAATATCTTCTCTACCTCCACTCTATCCAGGACTCTCAGTATTCTGTAACTTTCAATGAGATTCCTCCTCATAGACCAAAACCAAAACTGCTTCAAAGAGATCTAGAGCGATGCCAATGAAAAGTGACATCAAAAGGAGTCCCAGGCTGCCGCTGACACTGCCAAAAAGAGTCCCAGTCCAGTTATTGGAATCCTGGGCCCAGATCCACCATGTCTTCAAAACTGTCACTGAATCAGCCTATTCGAAGGACCCACCAGGACACAGAATGGTGAGGTCGACAGCGCATTCTCTGCTCCAACAGCCTCTGGGATCCTCCTTCCTTACCTGCAGCTGCCACAAGAAGTTAGGATGACCGTGATGTTAGGAAATAAATATTTAAAAAGGGTGCAGCAGGCCTGGTGATATAAGCAGATGGGCTAGGAGCCTGAACACTTCATACTCAACTTGCACCTTGAGACTCCACCAGTTAGATTGTGAAAGGGGAAAGATTTAAAAGGGACCTGAGGGATAACTTCTTCCTGTGGAAGACATGTGTAATGAACGAGCTGCCAAAGAAAGTGTTGCCAAGACAGGTACAATTACAACAGTTAAAAGGCACTTGAATATATGAAAAGGAAGGGTTTGGAGAGATATGGGCCAAATGTTGGTGATTGGGATGGCTGGCCAGTGCAGATAACTTGGATGAAGGGTCTGTTTACATGCTGTGCAGCTGTAATTTGGTAGTTGAGTAATACTGATTGTATTTTCTTTGAACCCGCAGCAAGATATTTCCAATTTAGGCATGAAAAATCTGGAATAATTAGCTTAAAGGTTAGATGGTAAACAAGCAGTGCCAGATATTTAGTGTTATTTTACTCATAAAGCCTTAATTTGCTGAGAGCAGTAAATCATTGTTGACTCAAAAAGTAGAGGATAGTATCAAGTTGAAAGTTTAGGCACACAATGTTGTGGAGATTATGGTAGGCCAGAGGCAGAACATTTTAGAAACCTGTTAAGTAAGATTTAATAATGGCAAAAAACAAATTAAGTAAATGAACAATCACTTTTTTTTAAAAGACAGTAAGAATATGACGTATTTACCTCGTGAATCAGCAGCCTCCATTTCAGTAGGAGTTGAGGGAGCGCAAGCCAGGGGACGGCCGGGAAGGTAAATTTGAATATATAATACTTACCTTGTCAGTCAAAAGGAATAGTGGAGCGAGGTAAAACAGGTGGGGGAGTGGCATTGCTAATCAGGGACATTATCACAGCTGCGGAAAGGGAGGTCGACTAGGAGGGTTTTTCTATCGAGTCAGTATGGGTGGAAGTCAGAAACAGGACAGGAGCAGTCCCTTTATTGGGAGTCTTCTACAGCCCCCGCCCCCCCCAAATAGCAACATAGACGTGGAGGAGCAGATTTTGGAAAGGTGCACAACTGACAGGGTTGTTGTCATGGGTGACTTTAACTTCCCCAATATTGATTGGAATCTCCTTAGATAAAATAGTTTGGATGGAGAAGTTCTGGTCAGGTGTATACAGGAAGAGTTCCTAACTCAATATGTAGATAGGCCAACCTAAGGGGAGGACATTAGATTTGATGCTTGGCAACGAACTAGACCAGGTGTCCAATCTCTCAATGGGAGAGCATTTTGATGATAGTGATCACAACTCCCTGACCTTTTACGACAGTCATGGAGAGGGATAGGAGCAGATGGTATGGGAAAGTAGTTAATTGGGGGAGGGCGAATTTCAATGGTATTAGGCAGGAACTGGGGCACCTAAGTTGGGAACGCATGTTTTCAGGGAAATGCACAACTGAAATGTGGAGGTTGTTTAGGAAGCACCTGCTGATAGTACTGGACATATTTATCCCATTGAGGCAGGGAAGGGATTAAGTTGAAAGAACCGAGGGTGACAAGGTTTAAAATCACACAACACCAGGTTATACTCCTACACGTTTATTTGGAAGCGCTAGCTTTTGGAGCGCTGCTCCTTCATCAGGTGGTTGTCTACGACCACCTGATGATGGAACAGCGGTCTGAAAGCTAGTGCTTCCAAATAAACCTGTTGTACTATAACCTGGTGTTGTGTGATTTTTAATTTTGTAGACCCCGGCACCTCCAAATCGTGGCTGACAAGGGCTGTGGAACATCTAGCCAAGAAAAAGAAAGAAGTTTACTTAAAGTTGAGGAAGCAAGGATCAGATAGGGCTTTAGAGGGTTACAAGGTAGCCAGGAAGGAACTGAAGAATGGGCTTAGGTGAGCTAGAAGTGAGCATGAAATAGTTTTAGTGGGTAGGATTAAGGAAAACCCTAAGGCATTCTATATTTATGTGAGGAACAATAGGATGGCCACATTGAGGGTAGGGCTGAACAGGGATAGTGTAGGGAATTTGTGCCTGGATTCGAAGGAGATAGTAGAGTTCCTTAATGAATAGTTTGCTTCAGTATTCACTAGTGAGAGGTACCTTGACGTTTGTGAGGATAGCGTGAAACAGACTGATATGCTTGAACAGGTTGATGTTAGGCAGGAGGATATGCTGAAAAGTTTGAATAACATAAGGATGGATAAGTCCCCTGAGCCAGACAGGATATACTCAAGGTTGCTACAGGAAGCAAGGAAAGAGATTTTTGCACCATTGGCAATGAGCTTTTGCATTCTTACTGTCTGCTGAAGTAGTGCCAGATGATTGGAGGGTAGCAAATGTTATTCCGTTGTTCAAGAAAGGGAATAGGGGTAATCCTGGGAATTACAGACCAGTCAGTCTAATGTCAATGGTGAGCAAATTATTGGTGAGGATACTGTCAGACAGAATTTATGATTATTTGGAAAAGCATAATTTGATTAGAAATAGTGAGCATGGCTTTGTGAGAGATAGTTCATGCCTCACAGGCCTTATTGAATTCTTTGAGGATGTGCCAAAGCACCTTGAAAATAGGGCAGTGAATGTGGGTTTTAGCAAGGTGTGTGAGAAGGTAGACTCATTCAATAAGTAAGAATGCATGAGATACAGAGAAATTTGGCTGTCTGGAAACAGAATTGGCTAGCCCATAGAAGACAGAGGGTAGTCGTCAAAGGAAAGTATTTAGGCTGGAGCTCGGTAACCAGTGGTGTTCCGCAGGGATCTGTTCTGGGACTTCTGCTCTTTATGATTTTTATAAATTACTTAGATGGGGAAGTGGAAGGTTGCGTTAGTAAGTTTTCTGATGACACGAGGGTTGGTGGAGTTGTGTATAGTATGGAGGGCTTTTGTAGGTTGCAATGGGGCATTGACAGGATACAGAACTGGGCTGAGAAGTGGCAGATGAAGTTCAACCTGGAAAAATGAGAAGTGATTCATTTGGAAGGTCGAATTTGTATCCAGATGACAGGGTTAAAGGCAGGATTCTTGGCAGTGTGGAGGAACAGAGGGCTGTGTACGTCCAAACCTGTAGATTCCTCAAAGTTGCCACCCAAGTTCAACTTGGGATTAAGAAGGGTTGTTAAGAAGGCATATGTTGTGTTGGTTTTCATTCACAGGGCAATTGAGTTTAAGAGCCGTGAGGTTATGCTGCAGCTCTAATAAGCCTTGGTTAGTCCATACTTGGAATATTGTCTTCATTTCTGGTTGTCTCATTATAAGAAGGATGTGGAAGCTTTAGAGAGGGTGCAGAGGAGCTTTGCCAGAATGCTGCCTGGACTGGAGGGCATGTTTTCTGAAGAAAGGTTGAGGAAACTAGGGTGTTTCTCATTGGAACGAAGAAGGTTGAGAGGTGACTTGATAGAGGTGTACAAGATGAGAGGCATAGAGTGGATAGCCAGAGACTTTTTTCCCAGGGCAGAAATGGCTATCATGAGGGGACATAATTTTAAGGTGATAGGAGGAAGATTTTGGGGAGATGTCAGAGATGTCTTTATACAGAGTGATGGGTGCAGGGAATGCTCTGCCACTGTGGTAGTTGAGTCAGATAACGTTAGGGACATTTAAGCAACTCTTTGATAGGAACATGGATGATAGTACAATGGAGGGTATGTAGGTTAGTTTGATCTTAGCATAGGATTAAAAGGTCGGCACAACATCAAGGGCCAAAGGACCTGTACAGTGCTGTACTGTTTATGTTCTGTGAGTTGAAGTAAACATTGCTTCCTCAGAAGCTAAGCTTGGAAAATTTATAATGTTGGTCATGTAAATGGCGGAGAATTTTAAAACTGTGTGCTAAATCCTACTATCGTTTTGGCTTAAGTGTGAATCACGTCAAGTTTGCTGGAGGAATTAGGATGTGCACATTGTTTGCAGTTGCTGCCCTAAGGGGAAAATTACTATATTCAATGTCTGCCCCATCTTTCCAGAAGAACTTGACAGTCAGTGGATATTTGTCCTAAAGCCAGCATCTAAAGAGGTTGAGACATCTTTGAACGCCTGCTGCTACATGGAGGAACACTGACATTTGGCAACTGTCCTCCAAACATTAAGGAGAAATGATGGAGAAGGAGAGGCTGGCACCGCGTTTCTCTTTAGACAGACCTGGAGTTGGATGAGATAGTGCAGTGAAGAGGTATTTTATTTCTGGAAGATTGTCAAAGGAGGCTTTTCCACCAGACAATGCCAGCCTGGTCAGACAGTGCAACTGGGTCAATGTCATCTTTGGATTGTCACGACTGGGTTGCATTGCTGAAAAGTCAACGACCTCTTCTCCATCAAGGTAAGTGCCCACTGCTACCTCAGATAAGCTCCATCCCTGCCATTGCACCCACCTGTCACTAATACCCACACCCTGACACCTCATCTGTTGTATACATCTACCCTCACTTGCTCACTCATCATCCATCCTCTCACACCAATCATCCCGAATGCTGTGCACACTATCTCCTCCCACACTCCCACTCCCAGTTCACCAATGCAAACATCTGTATCATCCACTTGCACATTTCTCATTTATTCCCTTTATATCATTGCAGGAGAAAATATCCCAAAGCTGGGTGATTAACACCAAACAGCTGGAGGGGTGTCTGACATTCATGTCTTCATTTCATATGAGAAGAGAATCTTCATCCTTGCAGGAGACGACCAGGACGGCACCTGCAGGGATGCTGGAACTTTCAAGTACTGGCAATCAAATACGCACCACTTGTCATTCCTCTGCAATGCTGACTTGACCAGAGTTCATTACAGGAAGGATGTGATTACACTGGAGGGAGTGCAAGGAAAATTCACCAGAATGTTGCCTGCACTGAAGCGGTTCAGTTGTAACGGGAGGCTGAATTAGCTCGGGTTGTTTTCTTTGGAGCAGAAAGGCTGAGGGGGCACGTGGACAGGATGGATAGAAGGCAGCTGCCCATCTTATTTGAAAGGTGAGTAGCAATAGACAATAAATTTAAAGGCAAAAGGTTTAGAGAGGATTGGAGAAAAAAGAATTCAGACAGTGGTGGAAATCTGGAATGCACTAGAAGGGTAGTAGATACAGGAAACGTCAACTTTTTAAAATGTACTTGGATGAATACTCAAAAATGTCATAATATTCAAGGCTGTGGGCTAAGTGCTGAAGGGTGGGATTAATATAGATAGGTTGATGCAGCCTTGAACAGCTGAGGGACCTGCTCTGTACTGTATGACACAATGTCACAAGTGCACTGACACATTGGCAGAGATCCAGCCGCTTCCCTCAGAGGACAGTCATTAACTCCACGCAAAGATGATGCTCACATCCAGGAAGGAAGCATGGTACCAGCACCCCTACCAGCCCCAATAGTGTCACCTCAGTGGAGTTCATACCTGTGTTCAGTGTGTTATTGGAGGCTGCTGAAATTGGTAGGTAACCCTGTGGTCTTGGTACTGTCAAATGTAGTACAGATACACAAGGTGGATCTGGAACAACAGCCGAGTGTGTGGGACACAATGGCTCTCATTGCTCAAAAACTGGAGCAGTGCACCCTGAACAATTTGATGGCTGCCATCAAGAGACTGGTTCTCATTGGAGAGTTGTGCAAGCCTGCACTCCACCATCCCAGTCCAGATGTCTTCTCACACAAAGACATGGTGGTACTCAGGAAGCTACCTAGTATGGTGACGAAAACAAACCTTCCAAATCAGCGAGCTAACGTACATCCAGAACCTCAACCTAAGCTGCAAATCTTCTCAAAACTCGCTGATGGACTATATTCTAGGCTCTTTTGTTCAAAAAAGAAAACAAAATCGCAAACAAAAGGGAGTGAGTCTAAGTATCTGTCATAGGGAAAATGTTGGAATCCATTGTCAAGAAAGGAACAGCAGAACATTTAGGAACAGGAGTGAGCCATTCAGCCCTCATGCCTGTTCCATCATTTATTGAAATCATGGCTGATCTTTGATTCATATCCTTTAATACCTTCTTCGAACTAAAATTTATCTCTTTCAGATTTGAAATTAACAACCAATCTAGTATTAACTGCAGTTTGTGGATGAGAGTTCCAAACCTCCTCCACCCTTCATGCCTAAAGTGCTTCCAACCATCTCTCCTGAAAGGTCAGGATTTTTAGACTATGCCCTGTACTTCTAGAATCCCCAACCAATGGAAATAGTCTATCTATCCTGCCTTTCCATGTTAATATCATTCAGACAACCCATGAAGTCTAGGTATCATTCTTGTAAATCTGCATTGTGCTCACTGCAAGACCGTTTTGTCCTTCCAAAGGTGTGATGCCCAAATCTGCTCTCAATACTTCAAATGGGGTCAAACCAGGGTTTTGTATAGCTGCAGCATGACATCTGCATCCTTATACTCCAGTCAACTATATATAAAAGCCAGCATTCCACTAGTTTCCTAGATTATTTTCTGCAACTGTTTGTGGTTTTTTAAAGATCTATGCACCTGAACCCCCAAGCTTCTTTGGACATCCACTGTCTTAACTTCATTCCATCCAGAAAGTACTCTGACCTAACCTTTTTCAGTCCAAAATGAGTATTCTCAGATTTGCTTAAATTGAAGATCACTGTTTAGTCCATTCGCTTCATCTATCAATATCCCTTTGTAATTTTTTGCTATCATGTACAGTATCTACAATGCCACCTAATTTGGTGTTGTCAGCAAATTTGGAAAAATGACGTTCTTTGCTATTATCCAAGTTGTTAGTTATATGAATTTAGATGCCTTATTCCAATCAAGGAGGATACAAAAAAATTGTGTTTGACAAAGTTATTAAAGCTCTTTGAGGATGTAGCGAACAATGTGAATGAAGAGGAACCAGTAATATATTGGAAAGGTGTCACATCAAAGATTATTGCATGAGTTAAGAGTGCATGGTATAGGTTGTGGGGTGGCATTAGCACAGACAATTGGCAAATAAATAAAAAACAAAAGGTAGAAACTTAAAGGAGTGTGGGTGATGTGAGCTGCAGCAAGACATTGGCAGAATCAGGTGAAAAATGTGGTCATGCCCATCTTGATGTCGAGATGTCTCACTCCACTTTTTATGCTTTTCACAAACGACGGCGTGAGATTCCCATTCGCAATGAGATGTCAATTCACAAGGATTAATGATTGTTAAACACCTTCTTAACACCACGAATAGCCTCATTTTCTCATCTTTCCAAACTTGTCAAACAAGCTCAGCATTGGGAAAACTTGACAAGGAAATCAGAGTGGGTTGCACCAAACTACTTCATGCTGGCTTAGGTTAAACCACAGCTCGACAAGATACATGGACACTGCCAGACTCATTACTTCTCCATAGTCAGCCCAAACGTCACCATAAGATCTGAAAACACATGCTTGAATTGCAGGATGCACCAACAACTTTCATTGAAAAGTTGAACTGAGGATACTTTGCGCACAGGGGAGACACCCAACTTGCACACTGGACTAAGCTGAAGCTCTAATAGCTTGTTCACTTCGCGCTTATGTGCTTGCTCATAGAATCTTGCTTTGCCTTGCCTTGACTAGATCCAGTGAACTAGGCAGTCTTTGTCTTAGTTTCTGGATTAGTGATGTTGGAAGAGCACAGCAGTTCAGGCAGCATCCGAGGAGCAGTCTTTGTTTTAGTGCCAAAAGTGAGGGATGTTCCTATTATTGTCTTGTCTGAATGGTGTTTGTGATGATTACAGATATGCAAAGTGTAGTCAAAGTGAAGTCTTTGTATATGTAAACACACATCAAATTCAAATCTTCAGACATGGAATATTCTCAGGAATATTTCTATTTTGCCATAAAATTGACAGCTAAAATGTTTTGGCTGTACTGTCTGTACTTGCTCTGAAATGCAAATCAACACTATTTTATTCTAAAGGGAAACTATTGATTAGACATTTTGCCAATAATATTGATGCAAGTGAGACTGTTGCCTTTCCCTTAATCTTTTATTACAGGTTTACAGACATAAGGTTTGGTACCGAAAATGCAAAAGATTGATAGCAGATATTGTGCCAATTTTTGTAAAGGCACAATTGAATTTGTATTAATTACAGAAGATTAAAGTAACTCAAGACTTATTGCTAATAGGTTTAAGGGAAGCATGATCAATCTCTAAATGATTTAAGGCTGATGGATATTGACTGTTGTCACTTCCCATTTCTCCTATTGAAACAATCAAAGAGCTGCAGATGCTGGAAATCAGAAACAAAAACAGAAATTTCTGGAAAAACTCAACAGGTCAGGTAGCATCTGTGGAGAGAAAGCAGAGATTCAAGATGGCAGCGACCCAGTAGGTCTGAGTCTGCTGAGCTCTGCCCAGGACCCAGACAAAGTAGGGTACCTACCTTCCGCTCACTTTTCAAACTATTAAAAATAGCTTTTTCCCAGCTGCTATAGTCATTTAGCACTAAACTTTAGCAGTTTGGTACATTGTAAAATGACTAAAAGTAAAGGATCACGGAGTTTGCAACAGTGGGGACCACCACCTCCTTCCCCCCCCATCAGAGATTGAGAAACTTGGACAGTGTGGAGGGGCGGAACAATGAGCCGCGGTCTCCGAGACCGCTGCTGAATCTTCCGTGGGTCAGGTCCGGGCTCTGAACAGCAGATTGACGACCTCGATGAGGAGGAAGGCCAGCTTGTTGACGTTTTGGAGCAATGGCTCCCACAACTGCTGAAGCTGGAGTCTGAATTAGGCCTGGTGCGGGTTGAGTGGGCCCACCGGGTTGCTGTGCGCAGGCCTGGGTCAGACAAGCACCCCCGCCCAGTCCTAGTGTGACTCCAGCACTACAGGAAAAAGCAAACGTTGCTGGAGGCCTCCAGAGCTTTGGGGAAGTATCCCCAAGCTATGGTATCCAAGGAATCCAAGATAATGCTGTTCTAGGACTTCTCTCCAGTTGTGGTATGCAAGAGGAAGGCATTTGACGGGGTAAAGAAGCGTCTGAGGGATTTAAATATTCAGTATTCCATGAGATACCCGGCAACGTTGCACTTCAGCCACGGGCAGTTTGTGTATAACTTCGGATCGCCGGAAAAAGCAGAACTTTTGGATGCTCTCACATAGACTGAAGGATTTGAACTGTATGGACAATTATTTTATTTTATCCCCGTTTTCCTCCTCCCCCCTTTCTCTTTTTCATCCTTCCTTGGGGGCTTCTTTCTTTTAACTCTTGTTAAACTTGCTTGGTTTATCTGGTTGTTGAGCGATGTTTTTGAGTTTTCCTTTAATATTTGATGGGATTGTAATTTTATATATTTTATTTCATCTTGCTGCTTTGTTAAGAACACCTAGAGTAATAATATGGAGGGGGGTGAGTTGTTTGCCCACTTTTAGCTTCTGTATTATAAGACATTGGTATTTGTTTATCTTATTTTGCAATGTCTGGGCCGAGGGAATGGTTCTAGCTGGAAGGAGTTGTGGTGGGATTATTGGATGGTAGGAGTGCCCCCTGTGGACAAGGGGGAAAGTCTTCTTTTAGTTATGTCTTATGTTATTATTTCTTAGGAGTAGTTCTTAGTAGTTTTGATTTAGTTGTTTCAAAGGTTGCATTTTTAAATTTATGTGAATTGTTTACGATCTCTACCCAATGCTTTTTGAGTGGGTTTTGGATTAGTGGTGCTGGAAGAGACCAGCCGTTCAGGCAGCATCCGAGGAGCAGCAAAATCGACGTTTCGAGCAAAAGCCCTTCATCAGGAAGAAAGGCAGAGAGGAGTAGTTCTTAGTATTTTGATTTAGTTGTTTCAAAGGTTGCATTTTTAAATTTATGTGAATTGTTTACGGTCTCTACCCAATGCTTTTTGAGTGGGTTTGGATTAGTGGTGCTGGAAGAGACCAGCCGTTCAGGCAGCATCCGAGGAGCAGCAAAATCGACGTTTCGAGCAAAAGCCCTTCATCAGGAAGAAAGGCAGAGAGCCTGAAGCGTGGAGAGATAAGCTAGAGGGTGGGGGTGCTGGTGTGAGCTTTTTGAGTGGGGTTCTTCCTTCTGGGGTGTCTCAGACTTTCTTGAACGATCATAGCTAGCCATTCGTTTAAATGATGCACCGGGAATGTTAAAGGGAGCCCCTCGCCAATTAAAAGGAAAAAGATTCTATCATGTCTTAAAAAAGAGAGGGTTGAGGGTGTCTCCTTTTTACAGGAGACACATCTACTTGATAAGGAGCATTTGAAGCTGCAGCAGGGAGGATTGATCAGGTGTTCTTTTCACCTTTCAATTTGAAAAGGAGGGGAGTGGCCATTCTTATCCAGAAGAATCTTCTGTTCTAAATGTTAAGCCAGTTAAAAGAGGAGTCCGAATGGTTTATAATACTTAAAGCTCTAATATATGGAGAGGAGTACAGGATTTTGAATGTATATTGCCCCCCGGCACATCCTTTTAAATTCATAACAGATTCATTCTCCAAGTTGATGAACCTCAGGATGCGTAACATAATTATAGGGGGAGATTTTAATTGTATTATCAATCCCGAGGTGGACAGGATACCTAGGAGCTCTATGGCTATATCTCTGAGATCTAGGCAGTTGGCTGATCTGAATAGGGAGTTGGGACTGGTAGATGTGTGATGGTATCTTCACCCTGAGCGTAGAGATTTACCAAAATCAATTTTTTTTTTGTCACTTCGACCTTTCTGAATTCAATATTGTCTTGTAAAATAGAGAATATAGCTATTCCTGACCATGCAGCAGTGTATATGGAGTCGAGACTAGTGGTGACAAGATGGGGTTCCTGGTATTGGCGTATGGACCCTTTCCTACTGAGTTTCTAGAATACTTCTAGCAGAAATTTAAAGCTTTCTGGGACATTAACTTGGGTACGACCAGTGACCGCTAAGGCATATGCGCGCGGCTTGATCATGTCATATTCTGCAACCTGGAAAAGACAAAAGGGAGGACAACAGCGTCTGCCTGAAGGCAGCTGAGTCAGCGTATGTTGATAGGCCGTCCATTACTAAATTACAGCAGATTACAGCCCTCAGGGTTACTTTGAATACCGCACTTACCTAAACTGCAAAGCAGAGATTATTTGAGCATGGCGATAAGCTGGGCAGGTATCTAACATACCTTGTCAGAAAGAAAGAGGCTCCCCAATCTATTGCATCTATTAGAGAAGGTGCTGGTACTTTGACTTGTGATTCTAAAAAGTGATTTAGTAAGTTCTGTTTTGAGCTCCATCAGTCACTGAGGATAGAGTGAGGAAGATGGAGTCTTTTTTTAAAAGATTTGGTCCTTCCGGGCGTAACCTCGGAGCAAGTGTCTCCTTTGAATGCCCTCCTGACAACTCAGGAAGTGCAGGAGGCGATGAGGCAGCTCCAGAGCGGTAAAGGGCCTAGGCCAGACAGATTTCAGGTTGAGTTCTATAAAGAGTTTATAGATGAATTGGTCAGACCACTTATAGATATGTATAACTATTCATATAGTCAGGGTAGTCTCCTGCCCTCTCTGAGAGAGGCAAATATCTCTCTCATTCTTAAGAAAGGAAAAGCCCCAGATGACTATACTTCATATAGACCTTTATCCTTATTGAACGTGGTCTTTAAAATCCTCTCAAAAATGCTGGCATTAAGACTGGAGAGAGTTTTACCGTTTATTATAAAAGAGGATCAGACAGGGTTTATTAAGGGTTGCAGATCTACTAAAAATATCAGAATAGTATTAAATATGGTACAAGTCTGCCAGCAAGAACAATACCGGGATTAGTAATCTCCCTAGATGTAGAGAAAGCAAGTCGACCAGTTGAAATGGCCATACCATTTTTTATACTATGGAGCGGTTTGGCATTGGAGAGGTTTTTACCAAATGGGGTCGCTCTGTTATATAACAACCCAAAAACAGTGGTGGTTACCAACGGCATAAGATTGGATAGTTTTAGTGTTGGTTGAGGTTATCGTCAAGGATGCCCTTCTCACCACTACTATTTACACTAGTGATCGACCCGCTTTAGAAGTTATCCAAAGTGACCCCAATATAACGGCCCCAGAGGTAGGATCGGGCAAGCATAAAATTACTCTTTATGCGGATGACGTCCTTCTTTTCTTAAATGATCCATCGACATCTGTGCCCCACTTAGTTCAAATGGTTAATTTATTTGGTATGTTTTCGGGTACAAAATTAATTTTACGAAATCAGAGGCCATGCCGCTAGGAGGTCTTACAGCATATCCAATTTTGGATCCTACTTTCCCTTTTGGTGGTCACTGGGAGGTTTTCTCTATTTAGGTATTTTTATTACCCCAGTATTTGGTGAGCTACATAAAGCATTTATAAGCATTTATTGGAGAAAATAAGGCAGGACCTCCAATTTTGGGAAGATATCCTGGTTAAGAAGAACAGCTTTGGTAAAGATGAATATTCTCCCTCGCCTATTATACCCCACGAAAATGCTTCCTTTGATCTAGCCGAGACAGGTGCAGCATAAGCTTTATGGTTGACTTGGTTCTTTTATTTGGGTGGCACAGTGGTTAGCACTGCTGCCTCACAGCACCAAAGACCCGGGTTCAATTCCCACCTCGGGCAACTGTCTGTGTGGAGTTTGCACATTCTCCCTGTGTCTGCGTGGGTTTCCTCCGGATGCTTCGGTTTCCTCCCACAGTCCAAAGATGTGCAGTTTAGGTGAATTGGCCATGCTAAATTGCCCGTAGTGATAGATGAAGGGGTAAAAGTAAGGGAATGGGTCTGGGTGGGTTGCTCTTCGGCGGGTTGGTGTGGACGTGTTGGGCCGAAGGGCCTGTTTCCACACTGCAAGTAATCTAATCTAAGTAATCTAATCATGGATAGCCCCTTATTAAATTAGATAAGTTGCAGCTCCCCAAGTAAGGGGAGGCCTAGATTTTCCAGATTTTAGGAAGTCCCAACTGAGTTCCCTGCTATCATATGTGGCTGATTGGGTCTCTTGTGATCCACAATCAATTTGGCTGGATAGCAAGGCTTCCCGAGCAAAATGCCCCCTCATCACTCTATTATTTATGGATAAGATGAGAATTATCATGGATCATTGTAAAAACCCAATTATACTAAACACAATAAAAGTTTGGAGGATGATATGACAGGGTGAGGGTAACTTACAAAAAACCTCCCCTTTTACTCCAATAGTGGGAACATTGGGATTTCAGCCAGGCTTGACAGATGCTGAATTTAAAATTTGGGAGTCCAGAGGAATCTCCTGCTTGGGGAGGTCATGACGTCCTTCGAACAGTTGCGTCAGAAGTTCAGGTTACCTAGCAAGGACTTCTTTTGATATTTTCAAGTACGAGACTTCGTACAAAAAAAAGACAACATTGATGACTAATCCTTACAAATCAGATATGGAAAGGAGAGTGCTTCGACCGATGGGTGCACCCTTAGTCAGTACTCTCTATCACCTGTTAGGTAATAAGGTATTGAAGGACATGGAACGTCTATATAAAACCAGGACTCAAGAATTAGGGATGAAAATCTTCTTAGAGATGTGGATGGATATCTGGGAAAATGCCAGGAAGGTCTCTATCTGCAATAGGACTCGAGCTATTCAATTGAAGATACTTCATAGGGCTCATATAGCACCAGAGCGGCTTGCATAGTTTAAGGCTGGAGCGTCCCCAATGTGCCCTAAATGTAAAATAGAAGTTGGTACTCTCACTCGTTGTTTATCGACATGCCATAAAATTCGTAGATGCTGGGACAGTGGAGCAAATGCCTTGGCAGAGATTTTGAAAAACCGAGATTGGGTTGGACCCAGTGTGTCTCCTTTTGGGCTTTCCAAATCTTCCTTCTCTAGATGCATAGGGAAATAAATTGTTTACTATCCTCTCCTTTTGTGCAAGGAATGGCATTTTAGCAAGTTGGGTATTGGAAAGTCCCCCAGTGCTTTTGAATTGACATAGGATAGTTATGGAACATATTCCCCTTTCTTACGAATATGCTGCACCAAAAAACGGACTTGTATTATAGAACATGGCGGCCCTTCTTGAACTACACCGATGCAGATGTATTGGCCAGACTGTCTAGAGCCTTTGTTTAGCCATGAGGATGATGTTTGTCGGTTCGGGGGCCCCCTGGGAGGAAGAATCCCGCATAAATAAGGGTCTTGTTATGACTTGATATAATTTTAGTTTGAATGTTTATTTATTTATTTACTTTTTTTGTTGTTATGTACTATACTGTAGTTTGTTTTATATACTGTAGTTTATTTTATAAGAAAGTCTTCTTTCTTATATCTTATTTTGTTTTGATATTTTGTAAAGTAGCTAATTAGTTTTTTAAATTTATATTGATGCTATTATATTGTAGAGTGGTTACACTATTTTGTATTAATTTTGTTTAAAAAAACACAAATGCAAAAAAAAAATTTCAGAACAGTTGTAAAGAAGGATCATTAGGCTTGAACTCTGCTTTCTCTCCACAGATGCTGCCAGACCTGCAGAGTCTTTCCAGCAATTACTGTTTGTGTTACCCATTTTTTCCTAACTGATTCCTTAAGTTGTCAGTTATCCTCAATTATTTTTGTTATTGTCATTTCATGGCTTTTGTTTTTACTAAGGTTGTTTGAAATGTTCTTTACCACTTTGTTATTTAAACATGGAGGCATATGCAGTCAAGATCCAATTATTGATACTTGACTTACTTGAATTGTATGATTACAACCAAATTCAATCATGAAATGTTGATTTCCCTACTAATCTTACAGAAAATTCTTGGAATGTATAGAGGTTTGTCTTCTAGTACAGTACATTAAGTAACCAACTAAAGATCTATATTAGATATTTAATTTGATCTCAACTCAAATTATATCATCTTTTTGAAAGTGTCTTTAGGGAAGAGTGACTATAATATGTTTCAATTTTATGAAGTTAAATCCAAAACTGAGGTCTTCAACCTGAACAAAGCAAACTGTGAAGCTATGAGGGGTAAATCAATTTAGCTGTGGTAGATTTGGAAACTGTTAAAAGGTATGACAGGAGGCAGAATTAATTAGATTAGATTCGTTGAGTATAGAATAATGTTGCTTCTAAGGAGTACATGATTGTGACTACACAGCAGTCTAGAATGTATCACTTGTTGAATTAAGCAAGCTGCTCATAATTATTTCCAATTCCAAAGCATCTGTCAGGTTGTTTGCTGCAGTTCAGCTTGATATGAAACTTTGCTTAATGATGTTCCTGCTTATTGTTTACTGCATTATAGTACTATGTAGGTATGTTTTTATTTATTGTATTCTCATTGTCATCTGTCTTCTGTTCCAGTGATATTCAACACAAGCTCAAGGAATAGCACCTCATCACAACTTGTTGCTGCCTGGCCATAATATTTACTTTAACAGCAATGAAGGTGCTAGTTTCTCCTGAAATGGGTGCTTCCAATGGTGTACTGATGCTTGGAGGATTGAATGACCAGCAGATTGGAACTAGGAAGAGGAATGTGCAATCCCCTTTTTTATTTGAAACACCATAATTGTGAAATGGACTGTACCAATAGTGTAAAATGTTACACTAAGAAGGTGGTCATTCATACAGCCAGATTATCAGCCAAACAGTTGAATGAGGACAACACTGCCAGTTGTGAAGAGCACTTCCATTACCCTCAATTTCTGTTTCACAGCCTGTACTGCCATTCAATTAGTCAATCACCAATCTCCTTGCCTGTCCACTCCCTGTTTTCTTCAATTCCCCAAGAGCTTCTATCTCAGGTAGAGAATTCCAAAGGTCCATAAACCTTGGAATGAAAATATTTCTCCTCAGCTGAGTACAAAATGATCAAACCCTTATCCTGAAGTCATAGAGCTGTATAGCATGGAAACAGACCTTTCAGTCTAACTCATCTATGCTGACCAAATATCCTAAATTAATCAAGTCCATATGCCAGCATTTGGCCTGTACCTACCATCTAATCCTTCTTATTCATGTTCCCATCCAGATGTCTTTTAAATGTTGTAATTCTGCCAGCCTCCAGCTCATTCCACACATACACAAACCTCTGTGTGAAAAAGTTGTCCCTTAGGTCCCTTTTAAATATTTCCCTTCTCACTTTAAACCTATACCCTCTAGTTTCAGACTCTGCTACCCTGGTCAAAAGACCTTGGCCTATTTAGCCTCTCCCTATAGTTCAAAACCCAACCTGGCAACATCCTAATAAATCTTTTCTGAACCTTTTCAAGTTTCACCAGGTCCTTCCTTTAGCAGGGAGACCAGAATTGAATGTGGTATTCCAGTGGTGGCCTAACCAATATCTTGTACAGCCTGACACTCTGCCTGTGTTCCTTATTCCTCAGCCAGGGAAACACCTCTTAGTGTCCACCCTGTCAAGTCCACTGCAGGTTTTAATGTTTCAATAAGATTATCTCTGAACTCCAGTTTACTCAAACTCCCATAATAGGACAACCCTTTTATCTGAGGAACCCAAATCTAATGAACCAACGACTGTACTGTCTGCAATGCAAGTACATATTTTCAGAATTTTAGGTATCAATATTGCAGTGTGATCTCACCAAAACCCTGTACAATTATTCATTCTTATACTCCAAACCACTTGCAATAAAGACTAACGTGCCATTTGCTATCCTCATTGCTTGTCTTTACTGAAATGGTAACTTTACGTTCTTTACGTACAACCAAGCGCTGCTGAACATCAACATTTTAATGACTTAAAAGAGTGATTCTGCTTATCTATTATTGTTTCATACTTTAAAAAAAATCTCACATTTTACCGATGTGATATTTTATAACTTTATCCCTAGTCAGTTCCACAATATATTGTAGGATTTTTTTGTGAAACCAACTTATATATCAGACCATCTCGCCAATTTACTTCTCAGTCAATATGAAGTCTAAAGTCTCTCAGAAATAGTGTTATTACACTCCAACTATTTCTTGTTTAATATTTTCTCCAACAATTTACCTCAACTTATTAGTCTAAAAATGACTCCAGCCATATTTTTTGACCCATGTTATTCCTAATTTCCATGCTGCAGAGCCACAATGTATTCTCACTGATTTATCCCATCTTTTACTGTCAGAGCTGTCCCTCCTTTGCCATTCTGTCTTTTCAAAAATATGGATATGCTGGAACTTAGTTCCTTACCTTAGTCACTTTGTCATATTTGTAATGGCAATCAAATCTATGTTGTCTCTGGTGAGTTAATAGTTTGTCTCTTTTACTGTGAATGCTTTACACATTCAGAGAAAGAGCATTTAACTTTTTTTTTCCATCATGCTATGCATAGACCTTACTGGCTGATAGTCAGTTTCTGTTACTCAGGTTTCCATTCTTCTGCTCTGGACCATCACAGCATCATCTCAGCCAAAATCCTGGAAAGAAAAGCATGATGAAGGCCTGACTTCAGATTGCACTACGTAGCCTGAGTAGTGTTAGCTAGCTGAGAGACTGTGGTGGGGTAGATTAACAGTGCTGGGAATATGAGTACTGTTATCTTGAAAGAAGACATGAGATACGATCAGTGACACTTCTCTGAGGCAGCACTTGAGCAATCCCACAGTCCAAGGACAAACGGGCAAATATGATGCAATGGTAGTGTCCCTATCTTGGGGCCAGGGTGCAAGCTGATTAGAAAATATCTATAATCCATTCTGTGAAGTGATGACTTGAACTACTTTTCTTCCTGCTCAGTTTGGAGAAAGCTTCCATTATAAATTTGAAAGGATGCGCGGGGGGAAAATAAAGATTCAAAAGCCAATATTCTTCTCCATTTATAAGTGCTTTAATCAGTATGTACCGTCCAGAATCATCTTTTATCTGACTTAAGATTTTGAAAGGGAGATTCTTCCGAATGAGAATGACTACTCCCCTATTTTTTGAACTGAAAGATGAAAAGAAGGCCTGATCAAATCCACCCTGTTGTAATTTCAAGTGTTCTTTATCCAGTAAATGTGTCTCCTGTAGGAGAGCTATATCAACCCTTTCATTTTTGAGTTTTGATAATATTTTCTTCCTTTTGACTGGTGAATTACTCCCCTTGACATTCCAGGTGCACCATTTAATCGAATGACTAACCATAATCGTCCTGGCAAGTCCGAGACCCCCCGGGAGGAAGAACCCCATCCTGACCCAGGCCTGCGTATTGCAACCCGGTGGGCCCATTCTACCCACACTTGGCCTGATCCAGCCTCCAGCTTCAACATCTGAGGGAGCCACTGCTCCAGAAACACTGTAACCTGACCTTCCTCTTCCTGTTCGGGAAAGCCCAGCAAACGAATATTTTTTCGACGACCCTAGTTCTCAAGGTCATTGATGTGATCTTCTAAGGCCCGGACTGTTTGAGAGTCCGGACACGACCAATGGCCGATTCTGCAGCAGCCTCGGAGGTCGCAGCCTTTAGCTCTGCCACTCCAACTCTATGTTCAATTTTTTCTGTGTCTCTGTCGTGCTTTTGCAGCCCAACTGACAACGATTCCCACCTGCTCCTGGACTCTTCTATGAAGGCGTCGATCTTCTCTTCAAGCTTTGTAATCATTGCAACAAGGCTTGCCACCGTAGGTAAGTTGCCCGGGGCGGCTGCGGACACCTCTGCTGCAGCTGGGGAGGGTGGGGGAGGGGTTCCTGTGAGCTGTGGGCATTCTTTCCCTTAGTCATTTTAACAGAGCACCAAACTACTCAAGTTTGATGCAAAATGACTAACTGTATTGAATAAAAGTTAATTTGAATGGTTTGGTAGGTGTGGTGGAGGCGGGCAGCCCATTTTGCCTGAGTCTTGGGCAGAGAACTACAGACTCAGACTTGCTGGTTCGTCGCCATCTTGGATCCCAGTTTCTTTTGAATGCATTTTGCCAGTTAGTATATGTTTGACTGGTTTTGATTTTTGAAGTACTAGTTGTAGAAGTGAAGTCTTGTGCATATATTTTCTTCATTTGGAACCTTTGGTTGTTAGTCTCCAAGAGGATTATAAAGTGTGACATGAATGAAAAAAGTTATTTTTGGAAAGGCTCCTCAACACGAACTGACATTACTAATAGGTTCAGCAGCATTGCTACTACTTGGCCACTCGATGCCAGCTTATCCTGCAAGGGAATCAAATTCACTGTCAACAATTTCACGAATCAACCAAGTGAAACAGCTATAAAAGCTGTTCCTTTTAAGTGGGTGAAAGCATAAAGAGTGCCTGAGGACAATGAAGTTAGATCCAAAGCCTCATTACAACTGGAAAGATTCCAGAAGATCAGTTGACTGAAAATTACTCGGTTTCATTCAAGCTCAAATTCAACTCTGGCAAAATAAGTATTGGTGTATTTACCAAAATCTTTGACTGAAATTTATAGCATACTTGAGAACTCTCTAACCCTTTTGATTCTCACCACTCCACATGACTTCCCAAGTCTGTAGTGCAAAAATAACATAATCCTTGGAACAGTCAATAGCTTACATTTATATAGACCTTTAAATATAAGAAAACATCCCGAGCCCCTTTGGAGCAGTAATTTCAAATAAAATTTAGCACCAAGTCACATAGGGATCTATTAAGCTAAAAACTTGGTCAGAACCAAATTTAAATCTTAAAAAAGTAGTCAGAATGGGTTAGAAGAGAGAACTTCAGAAATAACTAATATCTGAAAGCAATTACCAACAAAGGGTGGAAATCAAAGATATGCAAGAGGCCGAAATTGCAGATTTGCAGAAATCAAAAAGGGTTGTAGTTCTGAAAGTTACAAAGTGGTGAGGCCATAGCATATTTGAACACAAGAATGAGAATTTTAAAATCTGTATTGCTGAACATGGGCCAATGCACTTCAGTGAGGACGAGGATGCGAAGTACAATTTGAAAGTCAAGATTAGATTCCCTACAGTGTGGAAACAGGCCCTTTGGCCCAATAAGTCCACACTGATCCTCCGAACAGCAACCCACTCAGACCCATCTCCCCACATTTACCCCTGACTAATGCACCTAACACGATGGGCAATTTAGCGTTGCCAATTCACCTGACCTGCACATCTTTTGGACTGTGGGAGGAAATAAACAAGACACAAACTATTTTGTTTTGGATCTGCCATTTATAGAATCTGTAAAGTAAGAGGCCTGTCAAGATGATTGAAAATCTGTATATAATAAAAAAAGAATAAACTTGGGACATCATAAGAGTTGTGAAACACCTGGTGAAAAGTATTGGATGATGAACAACTCAAAGAACTTTCAACCAGCAGAGTGCATCACACTGGACATGAGGAATACTATAATAAATTCTACACAAATCCAGAACATACTTTTGGGAGAAAAGAAATTGCGTTCATGTGAAGGTTGAGTGAGGACTGAGGTCAAACAGGTGCTTTCTATAATTGAATAACTTTGGAAATTTCAGTATCGACTCATCTGAAGACGAGTCACTTGAGTAAAATGGCACTGTATGTGAAGTTGAAATCTTTCAGAAGAGGGTAAAAACAGTTTATACTTCAATGACCCCAATCTGAATGGTGATGAAAAGCTGTATCAAAAGACACTCCAGCCTATTTAATGTCTCACCTATATCCTTTCCTATTGTAATGTAGGTTAGTGAACAATGAAGAGCACAATGCATTACTGTGCAACAAATAAAATATTGAAGGGTAGAATTTAATTATCCTATCTCTCAGTTCAAAACTGAAGAAGTAATTTCAGAAATTGAAAGGCACAAATTCGTATGGACAGCAAATATATTATACTGTTTGTGCCCTAACTTTCAAGTTGTATTGATTTAGCATCCTTGTCCTCACTGAACTGTATTGGCCCATGGTCAGCAATGCATTGATACGCACTCCCAGCATGCAAGGGCTGTGCGAACAGCTTGGATTCGTAGATAATCTCAGAATTTGACTGTATGTTCATTAAAAAATAAGTCTATTGCTCAAGGTCACTTTTTCTAACAGAATACTAAATATGAAAGATTTAGAAAGACTTTCAAGAACTAGTTTTGTGTTTGAAAAGCATCGTTATACACAGACATTTGTGGATTGAGAAGAATCTGTTTTAATTTCCAATATATTAAAAAATCCCAACAACGCACTCTTGTTTTTAGATTAACTATAACAGTGTGAGTTGAAACTCACACTGACACCACGTTATAGTGGTGATTTGAAAATACACATTTTTGGAGCACCGTTTTTTTTTGTGAGTTAGCTAGTTGGGCAGGATACATAGGACACAATTTATAAGTAAAAGATCAAAGTGTTATACCACTGATGCAATGTATTAGACAAGGTCAGGCAGCATCCAGGGAACAGGAGAATCGACGTTTCGGGCATAAGCCCTTCTTCGGGCTTATGCCCGAAACGTCAATTCTCCTGTTCCCTGGATGCTGCCTGACCTGCTGCGCTTTTCCAGCAACACATTTCCAGCTCTGATCTCCAGCATCTGCAGACCTCACTTACTCCTCAATGTATTAGACAAACCTAGATGACTTTGTCTTTAATCACTTAGAACGGGAATGCAGGTTTCAATTGATTAATAGGTAAATTCCAGAATTTCTTTCAAGTCACTGCCCCGAGATAGCTTAAGGTTTTATCAGTATATAAAAAAAGGTGACATCTCAGCTTTAAAGGTGTGAGGTTTGGGGTCTGTCTGTGTCCCAACCTGGAGTGAGATCGATTTAACTTCCAAGGTAGGAATTTATAAAATGTCACATTGACTGACTTACAGATTGCATGCTTTTTGAACGAAATAGAATGTATCTTGGGGAAGTTACCAGTTGAGCTGAATAATTGTGGATATAATGTGCAGTCTCAGGATTAGATTGGATCTCCTGCATTTAAAAAAGATGTCAGCAGTCATTTATTGCAAGCTATCAAAACAGAACTTGGTGCATTATAGATTCAGCAACAGTGTCTTCTTTCATTGATGGGAGAAGTCTTTTTCTGCTTCAGTTTATATCATTTGCTTCTGGAACAAAAATAGAAAATGTTAAAGACAAAGAGCATGCATTGAGAAAACATAAATCAGTTGTCAATTGAGTTTTAACTTCCTCAGAATCAAAAATATTATGGAGAGATAGCAATTAAGAAAAAAATGGGGAAAAGATAAAACACTCAGGGAAAAACAGATGTTGAAATTCATTCATACCTGTAGGTCACGATGAGCAGAGGGAACATCTTTGTTTCATAATACATGAATCCATCAGTGTCAATCCTTAAGGCACATTTAAATAATTGCAGCAAGCTGGCAGTGCCTACAGGTGAGGCAGGAAAAGACTTCTCCCATCAATGAAAGAAGACACTGTTGCTGAATCTATAATGCACCAAGTTCTGTTTTGATAGCTTGCAATAAATGACTGCTGACATCTTTTTTAAATGCAGGAGATCCAATCTAATCCTGAGACTGCACATTATATCCACAATTATTCAGCTCAACTGGTAACTTCCCCAAGATACATTCTATTTCGTTCAAAAAGCATGCAATCTGTAAGTCAGTCAATGTGACATTTTATAAATTCCTACCTTGGAAGTTAAATCGATCTCACTCCAGGTTGGGACACAGACAGACCCCAAACCTCACACCTTTAAAGCTGAGATGTCACCTTTTTTTATATACTGAATTTTTATATACTGAATTTGAAAGCACAAATTAGAGACCAAAGGCCAGACTACCAGTGATATGCAGGGGAGTGGAACAAGAACACTTCTACTCTTTGCTTCCACAAAAATGCAATTAAACCTTTTTGATGGCGTTTTCAATTGTCCCTTTAAGAACTGCCAGCTGAATGTAGAATCTGCCGTGATCTCCAATAAATATTTTTATTGGTCTTCCTAGAGATCCTCCCTGCAGTACAATTTAGGTGAATTAACCAGCTTTGTTATATGCCTCATGAATTTGGTCTTTTAAATTTGAGCACAAGTTGCCAACCACATTCCTAATGTAGTAACTTTCTCCATTTCTTTTCCAACTCAAAGGCGATCACCATAGTAACGTGAGACATATGGGCCTTGTATTCAACTCGATAGCAATTAACTATCTTTGTCAGCCTGATCTGCTTCATTTTGGAAGCAAATGGATTGTTTACAATCCAAAATCCTTAACACTTTACTGGGAACTTCAGAAACTCAGCATCTCCACTGTTAGTACTCAGGTGATGCTGCTGTCTCCAAATTTAAATACTTTGCACCTTTGTTTTTGTGGTACAATCTAGGCTTTCCTGTAATTATTAGCAGCTTCATCACACAGACCTTTCCTAAGCAGATGCTAGTATAGGTCACATGACCTACATTTTACCTTACAGTTGAAAAATTTCAAAACAATTGAAAAAAAATCATAATTGTAACAAAGCAAAGGACTGATTAAAGTTTCACTTGGCACTAAGAATTGCCCAGAATGGTCCTGAAAAGACCTTTTGTTGCGTCTAAAATGTCAAGTGTTGTGTGCCAAACTTAGTCCCTTTGTGCTTGCTCTCTAATCAGAAACTAGACCTTCGTATAGTCTATAAAATGCTACATGCAGGTGACAACAAATAAAGAAATGCTAGGGAATTGATTGCTGGGCCCCTTGCTGTATTATCCAAGTTCATCTGCAGGAAGTGCACCCAACTCTTGCTCCTCCAATCCACATTAGGGAACTGGAGCGGGAGCTGGATGAACTTCAGATCATTTGGGGGGCAGAGTCTGTGTTAGATAAGAGTTACAGGGAAGTAGTTACTCCTAGGCATGAAGAAAGCTGCTTAACTGATCGAAGGGGGAATAAACAGTGCAGGGATCTCCTGTGGTCGTTCCCCTGAAAAACAAGTATACTGTTTTGGATACTGTTGAGGGGGGCCGACTTACCAGGGGCATCCACTGGGGTGCAGGTCTCTGGCACAGAATCTGTCCCTGTTGCACAGAAGGAGTGGGGGGGGAAAAGGAGGAGAGTGTTAGTCATTGGGAACTCAATAGTGAGAGGGTCAGACAGAAGGTTTGTTGGGAACGAAAGAGACTCAAAGTTGGTGTGTTGCCTCCCAACTGCCAGGGTCTGTGATGTCTCAGATCATGTCTTTGGGGTCCTGAACAGAAAGAGTTACCAGCCCAAAGTTGTGGTCCACATAGGTACCAACGACATAGGTAGAAAGAGGGATAAGGATGTAAGGCAAGATTTCATGGAGCTATGGTGGAAGCTGAGAGCGAGAACAAACAGAGTTGTTATCTCTGGATTGTTACCCATGTCACGTGATAGTGAGGCGAAGAACAGGGAGAGATATCAGCTGAACACATGGCTGCAGAGATGGTGCAGGAAGAAGGGTTTCAGGTTTATGGATAATTGTGGTTCATTCTGGGGAAGGTGGGACCTCTACAAATGGTCTTCACTTGAACCAGAGGGGTACTAATATCCTGGTTGGGAAATTTGCTAGTGGGTTTAAACAAGCTCAGCAGGGTGATGGGAACCTGAGGTGTAGTTACAGTGCACAAAAGGATGAGAGTAGGGAGGACATGGACAGGATTTCACGCTCACAGGAGTGTGCTGGCAGACAGCAAGCTGGTTTGAAGTGCATCTACTTCAATGCCAGGAGTACCCGGAATAAGATAGGTGAGCTTGCAAAATGGATAGGTACCTGGGACTTCGATTTGTCCAAGCTTATTCAACCTCTCTTCTTAAGGCAAGCCCTCCAGTCTAGGCAGCATCCTGGTAAACCTTCTTTGCACCCGCTCCAAAGCCTCTGTGTCTTTCCTATAGTAGGGCGACCAGAACTGGACATGATATTCCAAGTGTGGTCTCACCAGGGACTTGTAGAGCTACAGCAAAACCTCACGGCTCTTAAACTCGATGCCCCTGTTAATGAAAGCCAAAACACCATATGCTTTCTTAACAACCCTATCCACTTGGGTGGCAACTTTGAGGGATCTATGTACTTGCACACCCAGATCCCTCTGTTCCTCTACTCTGCCAAGAATCCCGTCTTTAATCCTATATTCAGCATTCGAGTTCAACCTTCCAAAATGCATCAATTCACATTTATCCAGGTTGAACTCCATCTGCTATTTCTCAGCCCAGCTCTGCATCCTGTCTATATCATGCTGCAGCCTGCAGTAGCCCTCTACACTATTGACGACACCTCCAATTTACTAACACACCCCTCAACCTCCTCATCTAAGTCATTTATAAAAACTACAAAGAGCAGAGGCCCAAGTACAGAGCCCTGTGGGACCCCACTCAACACTGACCTCCAGGCAGAATATTTTCCATCTACAACCACTCTCTGTCTTCTGTCAGCCAGCCAATTCTGAATCCAGATAGCCAAATCTCCCTGTATCCCATACTTCCTGACTTTATGAATGAGCCTACCATGGGGAACCTTATCAAATGCCTTGCTGAAGTCCATATACACCACATCCACTGCTCTACCATTGTTGACCTGTCTTGACACCTCCTCAAAGAACTCAATAAGATTTGTGAGGCATGACCTGCCCCTCACAAAGCCATGCTGACTGCCTTTAATCACACTATGCTTTGCCAAATAGTCATAAATCCTATCCCTCAGAATTCTTTCCACAACTTTGCTGACCACAGACATAAGACTGACTGGTCTGTAATTATCAGGGATTTCCCTATTACCCTTCTTGAAAAGAGGAACAACATTCGCCTCCTTCCAATCCTCCGGTACGACTCCCGTGGAGCATGAGGAGGCAAATATCCTCGCCAGTGGCTTAGCAACCTCCTTTCTCGCTTCCTGGAGCAGCCTAGGATAAATCTGGTCTGGCCCAGGGGACTTATCAATCTTGTCTACTGAGGTGGTATGGATTGAGGTTAGAAACAGGAGAGGAGGGGTCACACTCCTGGGAGTTTTTTATAGGGCTCCGCAAAGTTCCAGGAACGTGGAGGAGATGATTGGCAAATTGATTCTGGGCAGGAGTGAAAGGAACAGAGTGGTCATTATGGGGGACTTTAGCTTCCCCAACATTGACTGGAATGCTATAACTCTAATATGTCGGATGGATCACTTTTTGTCCAATGTGTGCAGGAGGGTTTCTTGACACAGTATGTTGAAGGGCCGACAAGAGGGGAGCCACATTGTATCTGGTCCTTGGTAATGAACCAGGCCAGGTGTTTGATTTAGTGATAAGTGAGCACTTTGGAGAGAGTGACCATAATTCGGTTACGTTTAGTTTAGCAATAAAAAGGGATAGGTACATGCCACAGGGTAAGAGTTATAAATGGGGGAAGGGCAATTATAATGCAATTAGGCAAGACTTAGGAGGCAACAGAATGGGGCAGCAAATGCAGGGGATGGGGACAATCGAAATGTGCAGCTGGTTTAAGGAACGGATATTGCGTGTCTTTGCTGGCTTTGTTCCTGTCAGGCAAGAAAGAAGTGATAAGGTAAGGGAATGTGGTTTACTAAAGAAATCGTATCTCTTGTTAAAGGTGAAGAGGGAGGCTTATGTGATGTTGAGGCGAGCTGGTTCAGATGAGGCGATGGAGAGTTACAGAAGAGCAAGGAGGGGACATAAGCAGTCTTTAGCAAATAGAATAAATGAGAACCCTAAAGCTTTCTATAGATATGTGAGGAGTAAAAGGATGACGAAGGTAGGAACAGGGCCTGTTAAAGACAAAAGTGGGATTTTTCCGAGAATTCACTGGGAAGCTAGGAAGGAGATGGCAGAGCCTTTGGCCTTAATCTTTGAGTCATCATTGTCTACAGGTTTAGTACCAGAGGACTTGAGGATTGCAAATGTTGTGCCCTTGATCAAGAAGGGCAGTAGAGATGACCCAGTTAATTATAGCCTTATGTCTGTTGTAGGAAAAGTTTTGGAAAGGATTATGAGAGATAGGATTTATAATCATCTCGCAAGCAATAACTTGATTGGAAATAATCAAAATGGATTTGTCAAGGGGAGGTCATGTCTCACAAGCCTCATTGAGTTTTTCGAGAAGGTGACTAAGCATGTAGATGAGGGCAGGGCAGTTGCCGTGGTGTACATGGACTTCAGCAAAGCCTTTGATAAGGTTCCACATGGTAGGCTACTACCATGCGGAACCATGGGATTGAAGGTGATTTAGCAGTTTCGATGAGAAATTGGCTTTCGGTAAGAAGGCAACAAGTGGTGGTTGATGCAAATATTCAGCCTGGAGTCCGGTTACTAGTGGTGTGCCATAAGGATCTGTTTTGGGACCATTACTGCTTATCATTTTTATAAACAACTTGGACGCAGGCACAGCGATGGGTTAGTAAGTTTGCAGATGATACTAAAGTCGGTGGAGTGATGGACAGTGTGGAAGAATGTTACAGGTTGCAGGGAGACTTGGATAAACTGCAGAACTGGGCTGAAAGGTGGCAAATGGAGTTCAATGCAGATAAATGTGAGGTGATTCTGGTCTCATGGCTATAAGAAGAACGTTGCGAAACTTGAAAGGGTTCAGAAAATATTTATAAGGATTGGAGGGTTTGCACTATAGGGAGAGGCTAAATAGGTCAAGGTCTTTTGACCAGGGTAGCAGAGTTCAAAACGAGAGGGGATAGTTTAAGGTGAGAGGGGAAAGATTTAAAAGCGACCCAAGGGGCTGCTTTTTCACACAGAGGTTTGTGCATATATGGAATGACTTACAGAAAAAGTAGTGGAGGCTGGCACAATGAGAACATTTAAAAGACATCTGGATGAGTACATGAATAAAAAGGATTTAGAGGGATACGGGCCAAATGCTGGCAAATGGGATTAGATTCATTTAGGATATTTGGTCGGCGTGGATGAGTTGTACTGAAGGGTCTGTTTCCATGCTGTACAGCTCTATGACTTCAGGATAAGGGTTTGATCATTTTGTACTCAGCTGAGGAGAAATATCTTCATTCAAAGATTTGTGAACCTTTGGGATTCTCTACCCTAGAGGATTCGCCATCCTTGAATATATTTAAGATCGAGATAGAAGCTCTTGAGGAATTGAAGAAAAAGGGGAGTGGGCGAGCAAGATTAGTGATTAATTAATTGAATGGCAGTACAGGCTCTAAAACAGAAATTGACGGTAATGGGCAGTGTTCTTCACAACTGGCAGTGTTGTCCTCATCCCACTGTTTGGCTGATGGTCTGGCTATAGGAATGACCACATCCTCAGTGTAACAGCCACCTCAGGCATTTCCCTGTCAGAGTCTGGGGGCAGGGCGGTGGGGGAGAGAGGAGCAGGTTTCTCTCTATGACTGCTCATGTAGGGATGGCCTACTACTAAACGCATTCTTTCTGCCACCCATGTGCCACGTGTCTGTCATGCTGCAAGCCCAAGAGGAATGGTTATTGTACCATGCATTCATAAAAGGAGGGTTACCACTGAGGGACCTTTCAACTCCTCTGAGCTCCTGCTCAAAATCTTGTGATGATCTCCTTCAAGGAGCTAAAAATACTTCCAAACTCTTCCTGTGACAGTGAATGCAGGATTTGCACTCCCTCTACACTTGCCAACAATGGTCCAAGGCACTTCACTGTCAAGTTCCAAAATGAAAACCATTGGCTCGGTTGTTAGATGTCCTTTCTGTAGCATAACACTGGAAGCAATTAAGGAAACATCAAAAAGATGTTTTGATGAAGTAGGCCATTCTGCCCTTCATGTCTGTTCCACCATTCAACATGATCATTGCTGATCCTCCCTCTCAATGCCTATATTCCTATCTACTTCTATTCCATCCAAATCCAAACATTTACCAATCGCTTTCCTGAATACAAACACAGAAATTGTTGGAAAAGCTCAGCAGGTCTGGCAGCATCTGTGGCGAGAAATCAGTTAACATTTTGTGTCGAGTGACCCTTCCTCTGAACAGTTCTGAAGAAGGGTCACTCAATTCGAAATGTTAACTCTGATTTCTCTCCACAGATGCTGCCAGACCTGCTGAGCTTTCCTAGTAATTTCTGTTTTTGTTTTTGATTTACAGCATCTACAGTTCTTTTGCCTTTCTTGAATATACTCAGTGATCTAGCCAGAACTTTCTGTGATAAGAGAATTCCACAGGTCCACCAGCTTCTGAGTGAAGGAAGTTTTCCTCAGTTCCATCTTAAATGGTACACCCTGTAAGTTGAGACTGTGCCTCCTGGTTCAATGCTTCCCACCAGGGGAAACAACTGTCTTGGCCTTTAGTTTGTCCAGCCCTCTTAGGATCTAATACATTACAATTAGATCCTCTCTCATCTTTTCCTCAGTAGTGAGTAAAAGTCGCCCAATTGAACCAATGTCCCCTCATAGGACAGTTGTTCCAGAAGGAACAGAATTAATCTGCATTTAGAGAGGCAAGGACTAATCATGGTTAGTCACGTTTGTTCAGTGGAGGTGATGTCTGACCAACTTGATTGAATTTCCTTGGGTTCCATGCCCTCTAACCTTGCTACTAGTTTCCCATGTGGCACCTTATCAAAAGCCTTGCTGACGTATATTAAAAGCATTTTTCCTATTAGTCAAGGCATAAAGTTTAAGAGCAAGGAAGTGATGCTGGAATTGTATAAAACGTTAGTTATGGCACAGCTAGAGTTTTATGTGTAGTCCTGGAGTTCACAATATAGGAGCACTGGAGAGGGCGCAGGGGAGATTTAGTAGGATGTTGCCCGGACTGAAGCATTTCAATTATGAAGAGAGATTGGATAGACTAGGGTTGTTTTCCTCACAGCAGATGAGATTGAGAAGGAACATGATTGAGATGTATAAAATTCTGAGTAACATAGACACAATCGACAGGAAAAAACCTTTCCCCTGAATGGAGGGATCAATGACCAGGGGTATAAATCTAAGGTAAGGGGCAGGAGGCTTAGAGGAAATGTGAGGAAAAATGTTTTCACTCAGAGGGTGGTGGGAATCTGGAATTCATTGCCTGTGAGAGTGGCAGAGGTAGAAATCCTCGTAACGTTAAGGAAATATTTAGATGAGCACTTGTGATGACAAGGCATACAAGACTATAGGGCAAACGCTAAAAAAAATGGGATTAGAATAGATGGTGAGTTTTGATCAGCGTGGACACAATAGACCGAAGGTCCATTTCTATGATGTGGGTCTCTGTGACTCTAAGGTGTTAATGGGAAGACCAAATTGGAGGCTTGTGTCATTGATGCAGTTTACCATGATTTTCTGGCGCACGCATGGGAGCCCAGTACCCGCAGAGCTATGGAGATGAATTTTGAGCTATGTGCTTTCTCTTGTAATGTATGAACAAAAAGAGATATGAAAGATGCTGGTCCCTTTAGCTGAGTCCTTACCCTCTCCCTTGAATGTATCACAATTTGTGCACTTACTATTCAATTGTAACTGCACAATCCCCAGGAAAGATGGAAGGAAAAACAGGCAAAATCCAGGCTAGGTGGAACATAAAATAAAATTCTGGAAACTTACTCCTTCTCAACCTTCAAGGGATCAAAACAATTCCAGGGGATCACAGTGACCTGATTAATATCATAAAGTGCCTGAGGCTTGTACAATGTGACCTCCATTCAAGCCAGAAGCAAATCTTTGCAAGGAATGTACCCGCATCATGAGCCAACAGTCTGTTTTGCTTGTTCACTGTTCTCAGAGGGAAGAGGAATTGCCAAATATCCAGCGTAGATCTAACAAATAATCAAGAACCCCAGGACCCCCTGAAGTAGTTAGTGGAAGCAGACTGTGTATGCTGAGACAGTACCTTCACCACCTCAGAAACCCGGATCACACAAATCTTTGTTTCTCTAAGTGGGCGGCACGGTGGCACAGTGGTTAGCACTGCTGCCTCGCAGCGCCAGAGACCCGGGTTCAATTCCCGACTCAGGCGACTGACTGTGTGGAGTTTGCACGTTCTCCCCGTGTCTGCGTGGGTTTCCTCCGGGTGCTCCGGTTTCCTCCCACAGTCCAAAGATGTGCAGGTCAGGTGAATTGGCCATGCTAAATTGCCCGTAGTGATAGGTATAGTGGTAAATGTAGGGGTATGGGTGGGTTGCGCTTCGGTGGGTCGGTGTGGACTTGTTGGGCTGAAGGGCCTGTTTCCATACTGTAATGTAATGTAATGTAATCTAAAGTTTAGAGACCTGGCATTTTGAGCCAATCTTGTCAAGTCAGACAATGTCTCAGTAAAGTCCAAAGCTCCATGTGGGAAAGGGACAGCACTGCAGGGTCAGGTTAAAAACTGTCCTGAGAGCACAATATTTCCAAACTGTGCTCAGAACTAAATGGACAGAAGTAGAGTGTGCAGACCTGGCCAAAAGCAACTGATTAATAATCCTCATGGAACCTTGTTTGTTGCTTTCAGTCAGATATTGGGTGGAGTTTCACCCAAACACTCCATCTGAAATGTTTTCATTCGCAGGTTGGTGGGTCCACATTGCTGGGAGAAGATGGGAACCCAACCAGGTCTCAGTCTGAGCCAATTGGGAGTTTAGACAAGGGAATATTCTGAGCGGAAGCTCAGAAGGTGATGGCGTTAGCTGATCCACTGGCAGAGTCCAAAGGATCAAAGTGTAGGGCAGAGAGAAGAATAATTGGGAATTTGTTTCCAAATAAGGGATAGAGGGATGCAGTGGGAAACTATAGGAGGAAGTCTCGACTAGGTTAGTGGCAGGAGAGTAAGAAATGCGACACGTGCTGTAGGGGTGTGGCTTGTGAACGTCGAGTGCTGAGAGGGTTAGGTTAGTTAGGGGTTAAAGCTTTAGCTATCTAATTAAGAACAAGGAAGGCTAGTACAGAGAAATGAATAATGAACAAGACATTCAGATTGTCAAGGCTAGTGGCAGAGGTGACACATTATCAGAGGCTTTGAGTTAAAGAAATGACAATGCCTATGAAGGACTGTGGGAGAACAACAAGAATGTGAGATACATGGACACTACAGTGTAGGAATTCTAATATACATGTTGTAATCTGGATAGAGCTCAAAGGTGTCCTGTAGCCTGCCAGAGTGAGCTCCACACTTCACAGTGCTAAGTCTTCCATGAAATAAATAATTGCTGTCTGTTTCCTTGAAAATGTGTCATTAATTTGTTGGGTTGACCCCAAAAGAAGAAAAGAGATGTGAGGAAGGGAAGGGAAAAGGGAGAGAAGTGGGAACAGCGGTCATGCGTCCGATGCCAGAGTGGCAACTAAAACAGGAATGGACATGGGGAATCTCAGCATGCTGTATGATAGCATGGGAAGTATAGGCTGAGCTACACGCAGAGAAGATACAGCACAAAGGAGAAACTGGATTTAAGGGAGAGTTGAGACAGAAGAGGAACAATTTGAGGGGCAGAGCACAGTGCTAGACATTTTCAATAAGTGAAATGTTTGCTGTTGTTAGATTGAAACAATTGTAGTTGCTGCCTAGACATCCACTTCAGCTGAGAGACTGACCAGTTTCTGAGATGGCTCCCCTTAGAATCACTGCTGAGAAATTGAAAATATTATATAACCAGTCTCCATTCTCCAACCTGTAAATCGAGAATTACTTCTGTGAAGCAGGTTCAACAATTTCCTAACAATTTAAAAACTTGAGGAAGTTGTATGGTTGAGAATAAGCTAATTCCCTGCCTCCTGCCCTTGGACTAGTAGGACTTCAGTCTGTTGAAGATATTGTCCTGCCTACATAAGGACATTTTTTAAATTGACTGGAGCTGTCAGTACCGACTCCACTAGTGATCTTTTCATGTCAATGCAAGAGTGGTAGTGAATGTAATTAATTGACCCTGTCATGCCATCTGAAGGATGGATAGGGTCTAACAACTCTTACCTGTAATCAGCCTGCTCTCTCGTGCTGAGAGATTGTAGGCACTCATTTCAACAGATGTACAGACTCCGGATCAATTCCTAATACTGTGGAAGGTAAAAGATCCAGCAAGAATATTCAATAGGGGATGATGAATGGAAAGCACAGACATTATAGGTCAGTTAAGGCACCAGGGAGTCTATCAAGGTTGGATGGTATTTGCGCCCACACCTCCCCCCTCACAAGGCAGATGGGTTGAGGGCAAAAATTAAAACACAGGAGATGTCATTGCTCTCACTGGGATATGGTTAAGAGAGGGGCAGGATTGATAGCTCACTATTCCAGGATAAAACGTCTTCAGGTGAGACAGGGGAAGAAGTAAGAGAAAGAGGTGTGCATGCTGGAATGGATAGAGATATAGGAAGCTGATATGCTGAAAATTTTGTCAAACATTAAGATTGACAAGTCGCCAGGCCCGGACCAGATTTGTCCTCGGCTGCTTTGGGAAACGAGAAATGCAATTGCTTCGCCACTTGCGAAGATCTTGCATCCTCGCTCTCCA
>NC_057727.1:60687902-60735410 GCF_004010195.1 Chiloscyllium plagiosum | reverse complement strand
TTTAAGAGTCGTGATATCTTGTTGCAGCTCTATAAAACTTTGGTTAGACCGCACTTGGAATACTGCATCCCGTTCTGGTCGCCCTATTATAGGAAAGATGTGGATGCTTTGGAGAGGGTTCAGAGGAGGTTTACCAGGATGCTGCCTGGAATGGAGGGCTTATCTTATGAAGAGAGGTTGACTGAGCTTGGACTTTTTTCATTGGAGAAAAGGAGGAGGAGAGGGGACCTAATTGAGGTATACAAGATAATGAGAGGCATAGATAGAGTCGATAGCCAGAGACTATTACCCAGTGCAGAAATGGCTAACATGTGAGGTCATAGTTTTAAGCTGGTTGGAGGAAAGTAGAGAGGGGATGTCAGAGGCGGGTTCTTTGCACACAGAGTTGTGAGAGCATGGAATGCATTGCCAGTAGCAGTTGTGGAAGCAAGGTCTTTGGGGACATTTAAGACACTGCTGGACATGCATATGGTCACAGAAATTTGAGGGTGCATACATGAGGATCAATGGTCGGCACAACATCGTGGGCTGAAGGGCCTGTTCTGTGCTGTGCTGTTCTATGTTCTAACGTAAAAACCATAAAGGAGCAATCACATTGGGAATGTACAAAGGCCACCTTACAGTCCGAGAGAAATAGAGGAGCAGATATTTCAGCAAAATTCAGGAAAGTATTAAGGTAATTGGATAGTCATTGTGGGAAATTTCAACTTCCCCAAAATTAACTGGGGTAATCATTGTGTGAAAGGTTGGAAGGAGCAGAATTCTTATAATACATCCAGGATAGTAGATACTGAGTGGGATACTGAAATTGCATGATCAGCCATGATCATATTGCATAGTGGTGCAGGCTCGAAAGGCAATTGACCTATTGTGCCTATTTTCCATGTTTCTATACTGAGGGCTCAAAATAGTTTAAGGCCTAGAGGACTATGGAATGTGTAGTAAGGAACATAAATAGGTGAGGAGGGCTAAAAAGGGGATGTGAAAGGGTACTGGCAGGTAAAATAAAGGAAAACCCTAAATTACTTTACAGGTACATTAAAGGTAAAAGGACAACAAGGGAAAGAGTAAGGCCCATTAAGGACCGCGGAACATGGAGCCAGAGGATGTAAGTGTAGTTCTAAAAGAATACTTTGGATCGGTATTCACTAGTGAGAGGGATGATATGAGTACATAAATTAGGAAGAAGGTCTGTGGTACACATAAGTAATGAACATTGACATAGAGGAGGTTCTGAGTTAAAAGTAGATAAATCACCAGGGCTGAATGAAATGTATCCCAGGTTGTTGAGTGAGGCAAGTGGGCGGCACGGTGGCACAGTGGTTAGCACTGCTGCCTCGCAGCGCCTGAGATCCGGGTTCAATTCCCGCCTCAGGCGACTGACTGTGTGGAGTTTGCACGTTCTCCCCGTGTCTGCGTGGGTTTCCTCCGGGTGCTCCGGTTTCCTCCCACAGTCACAAAGATGTGCAGGTCAGGTGAATTGGCCATGCTAAATTGCCCGTAGTGTTACGTAAGGGGTAAATGTAGGGGTATGGGTGGGTGGCGCTTCGGCGGGGCGGTGTGGACTTGTTGGGCCGAAGGGCCTGTTTCCACACTGTAAGTAATCTAATCTAATCTAATCTAAAAAAAAAAATAGCAGGGGGCTTGCAAAAAAACTTTTCAATTCCTCTCTGGCCACACGAGGAGTGCTGGAGGACTGGATGACCGCCAATATGGAACTGTAATTCAAGAAGGGAGCAAGAGATTTAAATCAGGAAACTACATGTCAGTTGATCTAACTTCGGTTGTGGAGAAAGTATTGGAAGCAACTCTGAGGCACAGAATTAATCTGCATTTGGAGAGATAAGGATTAATAAAGAACATTTAGGGTGGCCCAGTGGTTAGCACTGCTGCCTCACAGTGCCAGCGACCTGGATTTGATTCCAACCTTGGGCGACTTTCTGTGTAGAGTTTGCACATTCTCCCTGTGTCTGCTTGAGTTTTCTCTGAGTGCACTGGTTTCCTCCCACAACACAAAGATGTGCAAGTTAGGTGAATTGGCCATGTTAAATTACCCATAGTGTTCAGGGATACGTGGATTAGGTACATTAATCAGAGGTAAATGTAAAGTATAGGGAATGGGTCTGGGTGGGTAACTCTTCAGAGGGTCAGTGTGGACTTGTTGGGCTGACGGGCCTGTTTCCACACTGTAGGGATTCGATGAAACAGTCAGCATGGTTTTGTTAAGGGGACATCATGTGTGACCAACTTGATTTAACTTTTCAAAGAGTAGATGAGGGCAATACTTTAGATGCAGTCTGTTTGGACTTCAGCAAGGCTTTTTATAAAGTTAACACAGGAAACTGTCAGCAATGTTAAGAGCCTACAGGGTCCAAGGAAAATTGGATCCACAATTGGCTGAGTTGCAGGCAGCAGAGGGTGTTTTTCTGACTGGAGATGTGTTCAGTGAGGTCCCACAGAGGTTAGTGTTGGTGCTCTTGCTGCTTGTGGTTTATGTACATGACTTAGACTTGAATGTAGGAGGATTGATTAGTAAGTTCTCAGATGATACGTAAATTGGTGGGATGGTAAATAGTGAGGAGGACAGCCTTGGCTTACAGGAGGATACAAATGCGTTGGTCAGATCAGCTGATAGTGGCAAACAGATTTAAAGGTGGACAAATGTGAGTTGATACATTTGGGCAGAACAAACAAGGCAAGATAGACAGTACATGATGAACAGTAGGTCCCTGGAAAATACTGAAGATCGGAGGGACCTCAATGTGCACATAAATGAGTCCCTTCAGTTAATCAGGACAGGTGTATAAAGTGATTAAGAAGGCATATGGAATACTTGCCTTTGTTAATCGAGGCACTGAGCAGGCAGATGATGCTGGCACTATATAAAATATTGGTTACACCGCAGCTAGGGTATTGTGTGCAGTTCTGGAATTCACATTTCGGTAGAGGTGTGATGGCACTAGAGAGGGTGCAGGGGTGATTTACCAGGATGTTGCCTGGGTTGTGAAAAAGTTTCAGCTATGAAGAGAGATTGGACAGACAGCGCTGTTCAACTGTAACGTGTTAATGGGAAGTCCAGCATGGAGGCTTGTGTCGTAAATCAGCCTTTGATGCTGTTTACCATCAGTGTCTGGCGCACACATGGGAGCCCAGTACCCGCAGAACTACGAAGCCGAATTTTGAGTTGTGTGTTTTCTGTTGTAATGTATGAACAAGAAGGGATAGGAAAAGATGCTTGTCCAACTAACTGAGCCCCTATCCTCCCCTCTTCCTCCAAACTCAATGCAATGTTGAATATACCACAATTTGTGCATTTACCATCCAAGTGGAACTGCACGATCGCCAGAGAAAGGCGGGAATAAAAAACAGGCAAAACCCAGGCTAGGTGAGACATATAATAAAAATCTGGAAACTTACTCCCTCTCAACCGTCAGGAGTTCACACTGGGCTGTGTCTTGTGCAATGTGATTTTCACTTCAGCCAGAAGCATAGCTACATCTCTCCGTAAGCAATGTGCTCAATCCATGAGCCAGCAGCCACTTTTACATTTTCACTGTTCTCAGAGGGAAAAATTGCCAAATATCCAGCGTAGAGCTAACTTACAACCATGAAGCCCAGCCTACCCTGAAGTAGTTGGTGGAAGCAGACTGTATATGCTGGGACAGTACCTACACTATCTCAGAAACCCAGAACACACACAAATCTTTGTTTCTCTAATATTTAGAGACCTGGCCTTTTGAGGCTATCTTGTTAACTTGGCAAAGTCCAAAGCTCCAAGTGAAAAGTGCTGCAGGTCTCTATGACTCTATGATATGAAGATCTTGTAACGAGAAGGAGCCATTATGCCATATATACCTCATGATTTAATCATTGTTAGGGTTCTAAAAACTACTCCCATGAGTGTTTTCTGATCCTTGCTATTCTTAATATGCACCTCTACTGATTCTACTGTGATTTTCATATCCTTTTTTCATTAATGTGCTTATGCCACTATTTATTATTCAGGCTTTCTCTCCTCCTTTTCTATGCTGTCTTTCTTGTTGAAATATTCTGTTGTTTGGAAAATTTATTTCCCAACCTTAGTCACCTTGTAATAATGCCTCTGTAATGGTGCTTAGATCTAGCCATTTATCTCTGTTTGAGCCACTAGTTCATCTGTCTTATTGTGTGTGCTCAGCACATTCTGATAAAATGACTTTATCTTCTTTAACTACAATTTCTTTCAGGGACCATAGTCTTTGAAGCACTGTTGCTGTGAAATTGGCTGTCTGTCTTTATTCACACCAATATACTTTGCTATTATCTCGACTTTTAGCTTTGGATTTCTGAGCCCTGCTCGTATGACTCATCAGGACACTGGTGCCGAAACAAATCCAAATCATGAAAGTGCTTCCAGAATGCATGGGGCTCACGCGTTTCTATGATTGAGACCACCTTCTGCTGCTTCTTCTTCCTTTATCTCTCCAATCTTTACACTCTCATCTTCCAAGCTCACCTCATCATTGAGACAACTAGGACACATTTACGAGACTCTGCTAAACTTCGCCCCAGTCAAATTCTCTTCCTGACCACAATGCTAGGTGATATTGTCAGTATCTTTTCTTCAGGTACCTTTGAAATCCTCTTCCTTTACTGCCCCATTTCCTATCTCCCTATGTTCCCTGAAGTCTTTGGGATTTGTTGATGCCTGTCATTCCATGATTATCTCTCTAAAACCCAATGTTTGAATCCCTTCTCTCCAGTTTCTAATCTTGAAGCACTGAAAAGGACTAATTTAAAGTTGGGAATGGTGGCCTTTGTGACTATGATCACGGTGCATTACTCACCTTTGACTAATCTAAGCACTGAAGGGAGTGATCACACCATTCTCTTTCAAGATGTCTCCCCCTCGATTACCTTTGCAGGGTTTCAACTATTGCATCTCCAGCAATATTTAATCCCTGCCCTGTCATTCCTTCAGCCTCCAAATGCGAAATCATTAATCTCCTCTTGTTTCACTTACTGACTCTTCATAATATATTCACAGAAGTCACGTCTTTGCCTATTTTCTCAATTCTTCTTCTGTCTCTTTGCTATCAAGACTACTTATCAGGTTACCTAGTCATGGATAAATAGCAGCTATCTAACAGTTTGATAACAGTATTGCTACAAATCGTAGACCATCTGCTCTTACTGTAAATTGTGCAGCTTTGTCATTAATTCCATTTAGCCACCCAGACTCAAATTAATTCAAACACCATGGCATTGTTACTTTCAGCTGAATGCTTGTTGCTATCTATCACCAATATCCTTCACTGTGACCCATTCAGCTTGCCCATCTCCATTTCTGCTTCAGCCTCTTTTGTCACCTGAACTCTTTGATGTGTCAATCACTTTCAGACAATTCCAATACTCTCTTCGGTGATACCATTCTTCTCCTTCCATAACTTCCAAATTTCTACCATTCATAGTTAATCTTGCACAGTTGTACTCAACTGTTATCTCAAGCTGACTTTAACTTAATCCTTGAAACTTAAAATATTAAATTAAAAATCACTGCCAAACTTTGTTGCTCCACCTTACATTGAGAATTGAGGGACTTGGCATCTATAAATCATAAAACCTTATCATCCAAGTTCAGCAGGGGTAACAGAAAAAGCAAATGGAATGTTATTTCAAAGGGAAAGGTTATAGAAGTAGTGTAAAACCACACAAGACTCTAGTCAGGCTATATCTGAAATACGGCGAACAGTTTTTGTCCCCTTATTCAAAGAAAGATGTACTACCATAAGAGGCAATCCAAAAAACTTTCACAAGGTTGATACCAGGTTTGGAGGGACTGTTTTATGCGGAGAGGTTGAATACTTTGGGGCTGTATTCATTGGAGTTTAGAAGAATGAGCGGTGACCTTATTGAAGTATACAAGATTCTCAGAGGAATTCAGGGGGATAGATGCGAAAAGGTTCTTTCCCCTTGTGAAAGAGTCTAGGACCTGACGGTAGAATCTCAGAACAAGAGGTTGCACATTTAAGACAGAAATGAGGAGGGACTTTCTCCCTCAGAAGGTAGACGCAATGGGCTCAATGGCCTGCTACAGCTTCTACATCTTGTGGTTTTATACAATCTCCCCAACCTTATAACTCCCCTGACTTCATTCCACCCTCTCATTGCCTCTCCATTGCCAGTGTATTCTTCAGAGTTCTTAGTTCCCTTGTATGGAATCCTCTCCATTAGCTCAACTTGGATATGCATTTGAAATGCCAGGAGCATCTGGACTAAGAGCTGAAAAGTGAGATGGAGCTGGATAGCTTTTAAAGCTGGAAAACACAAGTAACTTCCTTTAGTGCAACAATTCTCTGATTATGCTAAGCCTCCCTTATTTCCCCTTCTAAAAGCCTTCTCAAAATTGATGTTTTGGATTGGCTCTGTGTTTCTTCTTTGAATTGCCCAAGGATTTACATTATTCCAGTTTCAACGAGCAGGATTGGATAGAGCATTCGAGACGTGGTCTAATCTGAGTTTTTTTGTTTAGCTACCTTAATTTCTCCCTATAATCAATGATTTCCTGAAAACCTATTTCAACAAGCACCCTTATATTTTGCTCAATCCTGCTGTGTTCATTCTCCACTTGGTTCAGAGAACTTGGACATTCTGCTAGGTTTACAGGTGCCAAGCCATTTATTGTTGGCCATCGTTGTATTTTGAGAAACTGAATATCACTAGTGGATGAAAAGCTAATTTCTGAGGAGCTAATTAATTAGCTGTGGTGTTCCACTTATGCACAGTACTTTTGTTTAGTACACCTGCCCTCTCAGTCCTATTTCTGTAGCTGAAAAAGTGAATTGACCAGTTATTTAGCAGCTAGAATGCTGGAATCTAACACTGAAAGAAAAACTGCATTCTCTAAGCAACGGCATTATATGCACATTGATCAGGTGACTCCTGTATTCCTAGCTCTGGGTAAAACTCAGTACACAAGTCACTTAGCTACAGGGCTGGTGCAAGAAAGAAGATTACCTCCTACTGCTGGCTGACAAAGTGCGTCTGAATAGAACTCACATCTAATCAACACCCTTAGCAATGCTGCTACGGAAAAGATCTGCTGCTATTTTAAGTAACCTGTTGGTGGAGCTATTGAGCATTGCTCTGGTGCTCTAGTGATGAAACTGCTCTTGAACTAAGTAGTGAGTTGAGTTGCACAAATGCTAAGTCCTTTAGGATCATGGTGACACTGAGGCAAAGTGTGCCTCAGACAGCCTGTTGTCTTCAATTCCAACAGTAGAGTGTCAGTCTAGCTGTCAAGTGGCCTAGACGTGAAATTTTGCAATTAGATTAGATTAGATTCCCTACAGTATGGCCTTTGGCCCAACAAGTCCACACTGACCCTCCGAAGAGTAACCCACCAAATCCCATTTCCCCTCTGACTAATGCACCTAACACTATGGGTAATTTAACATGGCCAATTCATCTGACCTGCACATCTTTGGACTGTGGGAGGAAACCGGAGCACCCGGAGGAAACCCACGCAGACATGGGGAGAATGTGCAAACTCCACACAGACAGTCACCCGAGGCTAGAATCGAACCTGGGACTTTGGTGCTGCGAGGCAGCAGTGCTAACCACTGAGCCACCATACCACCTCGTTAAACAATCTGCACATTCTAAATTATTGACAAAAACTGAGGACAGAAATCACTTCTTACACTGTAGATCTCTGTTCAACATGTGTAGATAACCGTATCAGTGAAAGATCAGAACTCCCTGATATATAATTACATTGATGTCTTGGAAGGACCAATGAAATTAATGATTTGCTTGGGCAGCATGGTGGCTCAGTGGTTAGCACTGCCTCACAGCACCAGGGACCTAGGTTTGATTCCAGTTTTGGATGACTCTGTATGGAGTTTGCACATTCTCTTTGTTTCTGCTGGGTGCTCCAGTTTCCTCCCATTGTCCAGGTTACCGTATATCCTCGTGTATAGATCAAAGTTTTAAGACTATTTTTAAAGGTTAAATTTATAGGGTCGACTAATACATGGGCACAAGTTTTGAGGGGCTAGAAGTCACATTTTGCCCATATGAAATACCATATTATTAGCAAGAATTGATTTGATCGCACAACTAATCCCAGGTAAAGAAGAAAAATACAATGAATTACAGTAAAGGTAATTACTGGATAAAAGCAAGAGACCGGTACAAAAATTTAACACGTCAAAGATTCATTGCAATCCTGTAAAATCACACTGTTCAACATCGTCATGGCCTGGTATAATGGCACACTTAAAATGAAACATTTATTAAATTCTGAATGTGTAATAGTCTTGAACTTTCCCACCAAATTCTTCCATTTCCCTCCCATTTACTCTCGTATGTTATGAACCTCAACAGCATTAACAAATTTGTCAAAGAATTAAAGATATACCAGTATGTAGCTAATGTATCTCACTTTTATTCAGATATAATGGCACAATTAAAATGGCACAATTAACTTTTTAACGAACAAAGTGCGATAAGGACTGAAAGACTTAATACTGGTCTGAATGAATGAATGAATGAATCAAAAAGTGCGATAGTAAACCAAGTGCGGTAAGTAGAGTTAAGGATGAATGAATGAATGGAGACGTGATATAGTAAACAAAGAGTGATGAGTAGAGTTACTGGGATGAATAAATGAATGCAATTTTGTTTAAGTGGATTAATGGGAACGTGCAGTTTCCTTTGTCAGTTGGGCAGCACGGTGGCACAGTGGTTAGCACTGCTGCCTCACAGTGCCAGAGGCCAGGGTTCAATTCCTGCCTCAGGCAACTGTCTGTGTGGAGTTTGCACATTCTCCCAGTGTTTGTGTGGGCTCCGGGTGCTCCGATTTCCTCCCACAGTCCAAAAATGTGCAGGTTAGGTGAATTGGCCATGCCAAATTGCCCATAGTGTGAGGTGTAAGGGAATGGGTCTGGGTGGGTTCCTTTTCGGAGGGTCGGTGAGGTCCTGTTGGGCCGAAGGGCCTGTTTCTACACGGTAAGTAATCTAATAATGCGATATAGTAGGGTTGACTTATACATAAAATATATGGAAAATACAAAATCTTTTGGCCAAAATAAGGGGTTGATTTACACATGAGATTGACCTATATGAGAATATATAGTAGATGGATTAGCCATGCTAAATTGCCCAGAACGTCCAGGGATGTGCAGTCTAGGTGGACTAGCCATGGTAAATGCAGTGTTATGGGTATAGGGTAGGGGGCTGAGTTTGGATGGGATCCTCTTCAGGGGATCAGTGCAGACTCAATGGGCTGAATGGCCTTTTCCACACTGTAGCGATTCTATAAACTATTTTTCATGCTCATAGAGGTATTTTTGTTTTGGGAGCTGATCCTCATTGCTTCATGGCCTACCTGGATCTTGATAGTCAGCTTGCAATGTTGTGCTGTGGGAGTATATTTGTAGCAGACTTTTGTCTTCTAGATGGTTGCTATAGGCTAATTCTTTCATATCTCGAGTGATTCTGTCAACTGGAGTTTGATTGCATGCAGTGTTAGCTGAATATGCAGCTCAATGACAGATTTTCATGTCATGTTGTGGAGCTGCTGCAAGGTTAAGCAGTTTCCTGCTCATCTGGTGGATTATCTTCATTCCAGTGGGAGTGAATGGAGTGGAATGTTGCAGCAAGGAAATTGAAAAAGAATATTGCTGCAATGACGCAGCCTCACTTGACCCCAGTGTAAATACATATTGGATCTTTCTAGCTGGACCAGCGCTTATTGCCCATCCCTAATTACCCAGAGGCTAGTTAAAAGAGTCAATCACTTTGCTGCGGGTCTGAAGTCACATGTAGCCCAAACAGGGTAAGGTCAACAGATTTCCTTTTCTAAATTACATTAGTGATGCAGATGGGGTTTTATGACAATTCGCAGTGGTTACGTGGTCACCATTAGCCTAGCGTTATATTTCAGATTTACACCATCTGCACATGGACTGAGGAGGTTCAAGGAAACAGCTCACCATCACCTTCTGAAGGGCAACTGGGGACGGGCAATAAATGCTGGCCAGCTAGTGATGCCCATGCTCGATGAGTCAACAAAAAAAAAGACCCTACAACTGGAAGACTGTTACAGACAAAATACTAAACAGCATTACTGGAAACAGTACTTGAGAAATGAATAGCCTAATTTTGCTGAAGCAAGGCCATCTAATGGCTCTTCACAGCTTGCTGAAACCCATGTCATATCGTTGTTACCACTAGACTTGACAACATCAAAGACATTTCTCCCTTAAACACAAGCCCATCCAAAGAGCTACTTATACCATAACTTGTACCAGTTCCTAAAGGCAAGCACACCATACACCTTCTTTACCACCATATCTATTTGCATGGCCACTTTTAGGGAGCTATGGGCTTGAACCCCAAGATCCCTCTGTGCATCATGCTGCTCAGGGTCCTGCCATTAATTGCATACTTCTCCTTAATACCCAAAGTGCAGCACCTCATACTTACCCAGATCAAATGCCATCCGCCGTTTCTCCGCCCATATCTACAACTGATCTATATCCTGTGTATCCTTTGACAACCTTCTACACTATTCATAACTCCACTGATCTCTGTATCATCTGCAAACTTACTAACCCATTGATCTACATTTTCAACCAAGTAATTTATATATATATCACAACAGCAGAGGTCCCAGTACAGATCTCTGTGGAACACGATTGGTCTTGGACCTCCAGCCAGAAAACCACTCTTCCACCATTACTCTCGGTCTTCTATGGGCAAGCCAATTCTGAATCCAAGTGACCAGGGACTTTGCTGAAAGCCTAACTAAAATCCATGCAGACAAAATCTACTGCTCTATCCTCATCGATCACTTTTGTCACCTCCTCGAAAAATTCAATCAAGTTAGTAAGATGTGACCTGCCCTGCACAAAGCCATGCTGATTGTCCCTAATTAGGTCATGCACGTAAATCCTATACCTAAGAAATCTCCTAATTGCCTGTATAGTTTTCCAGATTACCATGAGACATTGGCATTTGAATATATATCTGCTTTTTTGAATTGTTATACCGTCTGCGCAGAATTAACATTAAGCCCCAATGCCCTTGGCTAACGTTTGACATGTTTCTGGCCACATGAAAAACCTTCTCCATTACAAACTGAACACCTTTTCTCCTTCAGCTCAGTGACTTTCAGTGATCTTAAATATATCTTTTGGTTTTGATTCTATATTGCTCCCCAACTCCCAGCTCATTTAAATGATCAGCCAAGCACTTTTTACAGGCTGTGAGATTATCTCGTCACGCCATACTAGCCTCTGGGTGAAATAGATTTTCCTCAAGTCCCTACTTTTCACTTTAAAATGATCCCCCTTCCCCTTCAACTAAGGGGAATAGCTGCTTTCTATCCTCCTTGTCTATGCCCCTCTTAATTTTATTGGGTTCCCCCCCCGCCCCAAACTTCTCTGTTCCCAAGAAATCTACCTAAGCTTATCCAACCTCTCTTCATAGTTGAAATGCTCCTTTATTAAACTGTTCAAGAACCTCACAGTCCATCGTCTTCTCGAATTCTGTACCAACATCCTCCTCCTTTTGAAAAACTCATGTGACACTTTACCAATGTCACTGATTCCGTGCACAGATATCTGCCTTCACCCCGATGGATCCTACTCTTTCTCTGGTTATTTTCTTCCTCTTGATATTCTTGTAGAATGTCTTGGAATTGTTCCTAGTCTTGCCCAACAACATTTTCTCATGGCCCCTTTTTGCTCTCCTGGTTATTTTAAGTTCTGTCCTGCACTTTCTGCACTCCTCTCGGGCCTCCATTGCTTTTCTCCTTTGTACCCTATGTCTCTCTTTTCTTTTTAATCCAGTCCTGAATATTTCGAGGCATCCAGGGTTCTGTGGACTTGTTGCTCCTATGTTTCACCCTAAAGGAAACATATTGAGTCTGTTTATTCCCCAATATAATTTTGAACGCCTCCCCACTTTTCTGTGGATTCGCCCACAAGGAGGTGGTCCCAGCTTACTCTGGCTTGTTTCTGCCTCATTTTAATAAAAGCTGTCATTCCCCCGCCAATCCAAAACCTTCTTTTGCAGACCATCTTTCTCCTTTTCCATAACAAACGTAAAAGGAACAGTGTTGTGGTCACTATCACTAAAATGCTCCTCCACTGTCACTCCGACCACCTGTTTGGCTTCATTCCCCAGAATTGGCTCCAGCACTGCACAGTCCCTTGGTATGACCATCTACATGTTGATACAGAAAGTTCGGCTCACTACTCTTCCATTCACCTCATTCTATAGTCCCAGCACTGCTCAGTTCGCTCCCTCAGCCTTTGTCAGTCCACCCACAATCTTGTCTCCACCCGGAATCCCCGGCTCTTTCATCCTGCTCATATTGGAGACAAGGCAGTGGCACAGGGTGATGTGGTTAACTCAGGATCAATAAGGGCGGAAAAGAAACGAATTACAATTTGGCCCTCTCCTTTAGATTCTAAATGAGATTAGAACATTAACAAAGACCAAAGTAACAATTTATTTTGTATTTTTAACTTTTATTTAACTTGAAATAATATGAAAAATTTTAAAAAACTCCATAAGAAATCCAATGTATGTACTCAAATTTCTAAAACCTAATTCATGTTGTTACATCTCAATACAATGAAAATAACATTTCCAGTCTTGCAGACAATGATGGGAGTCCACCCCAAATTTTCCTGAAGTCATAAAAAAGGGCAGTGAAAAAGTAACACTGCCCCGTGAGAGGAATTCCAGAAGTGAGAGAAAATAGATTAAGACAAAATGTTCCAGTAGAAGAGACTGCCAGTAAGTACAGTACTACACATGAAGCAGGACATTACAACGTGTTGCTTAATTCTTTAACTTTTTTAGAGGAGAAGGTGTTTGAGGTTGGGGGTTGGGGCAGAAAACATGCAAGGGAGAAAGAAGCCAGGATTTCTTTAGTGTTGCAAAGACTGATCAACACAGCACCACACCAAATTATAGGAGAGGTAAACATAGTTCTCCCTTATTAGTTTCTCACTATATTTCCTCTGTGGCATTTCGCAAATTATGACTACTAGCTCAACATTATTGTATATTAATCAATCACATTAGTTATAGTAGCAGCTTATTGTCACTGTGAAGTTGTAAAATTAATTGAGGTAATTTAAGGAGAGATAACTGTTAAACACATGCTCCCTTAGCTGATCGGTCGAGCAAAAATGTACATCAAGTGTTCCAGGCTGAGCAAAGAATGCTGAGTTTGTATTGCCAAGTACAATTGCTTGGAACTTGTGTAAAAGCTGCTTAGATTAGTTTATCTGACACAATGGATGAACTGTACTGCCCACATGATAAGAGTTCATCATTGTGCAATGAAGCAGATGTGTTGCACAATAAGGAGTTGTGCCAATATCAGTTTCAATGTTGTATTTCAGGAACATTATGTCTGAGAACTGAACCAACAGCAACATGGCCAGAAAGTTTGGCTAACATAATTCTGATTTAAAATCAGATCTACAGCCTTGTTTTCATTCAATGTCCAACTTCTTTTAAGATAGTGAGAAGCAGGACTCTGGGTGACATTTTTCATCCCTGATCCCAACCCTCATTTTTCTTATTGAAAGACATAATGAGACTAATTGGAGCACATGATGAAGATCAGCTAATTTTGCACTTTTAAAACTACTGCCACTTGGCTTGCCATGATTGACACTGCTCCATGCAATATCATTATCCACCACTGCAAGGTACTAATTGCTGGGTCTGCATTTCCGTAATAAACAGAATGCACATTTCTCGCCTGTGCATTAATCATACCTCTGAGAGTTATCAGGCTGCAACAAATTCCAACTAATACACTTTATGAGGAATCAGCAGTATTGTGAGTGGTTAGGACAGGCCCAACGACTCCTGATTTGCCCAAAGCCATTCCCAGTACTTGTTGAGTTTGTGATCTTGAGGCTTCACCTGGGAAACAAAAACAAAGAAAAAAACATGAATGAGCAGAGAATGTGCTCACACACTTTCAGAGCACTTCTGTTTTTGTGCGTTTGGAGTGTCGTAAGAAGGTAGTTCAATGCACAATTCAACATACCGAGCTGTTACTGTCTTGTCACTGAGTACAGGCAGAAAGATGAGACTTGGCATGTTTTCACAGGGTGCCTGATTTGGAATTGGAATGTTAGGGAATTGACTGAGCCTTTAAGATAATTGTTCAGTTATTGTTATTCAGAATTCTCTCTCGATCACTAGCTGTTTGGCTAATCTTGCTATCTCAAGAAACAGTCAAGTTACCTCCAGACCACGGAACAGGAGGACAGACTGAATATTTTTTCCCACTTTGTGTGTTTTCAGTTGAGATTTACTGTTGTTTTACAAATGTAACAACTGGACAGCATTCGATAGACTCAAACTTTAACAGGTGGAATAGCCTGACGCTTGTTTTTATTTTTTAGTAGATGTAACGTGGTTGTCACAAAATACCAGGCTCAGAATTAAACCAGTGAAAGGGGCTAGTCTAAAGGACTGGAGAGAATCACAATGAATCATAGGCAAATATGAACAAATGATTGACAAAAATGGAAGAAGTGATAAATAGCATGTCAAAACTGTGCCATAGAAATTGCTAACAAAGCATTAACAAGTGACCAGAGATATTTTCTATCCAACCTGTTCAGTCACTATTACACTTGGTGAGCAGATGAAACACTTGTTAAAAAGTGACTCTATACAATATACTTAGTATATTATGCACGCAAAAGATTTTAAAAATGTATCCTTTTATCGCCTCTCCCTTGAAATTGTGCTTGTAATGCATCTTTGATTTGTCAATTATTGGCTGTAAATTGCTTGTACTTTTTCTGCCTTTCTTTTAGCCTTTTTGAACACCCAAAAATCATCCTTTTGATTTTCTCTGTTGGAGGAAAGTAAATTAGGAAAACTGAGGAAATAGCTTTGTGTTTTTGAGTTTCCATTCACAAAGATGGCTGATAAATATCACTACTTCAAGGTACTTTTTTCTACAGTATTGAGAAGCCCATAACGTGAACATAGTATTCTAAACATGTCAGGAGCATCTGCCTTTCCTGAGTCTATCATAGCTTCCTGGTTGTGGTTTGCATTTTATTTCTTGTTATAAACCCAAAATTCCTTTGCTTTTTTTACTCCAAATAGCTTCTTCATTGCCTAACAATTTTAGGATGTCTACATCCCCTTGTTTCTGAATTATGTTGTAAAATCTACATACAAAGTTCCATTCTGTATTCTGCATCAATTCATGCATTGATGATCAAACTGAAATAACTCCATCGAGGTAGCCTGTTATGAAGTCACCCTTTTATTTAAACGTGTGGAGAGTCCTTGATAGTGATCCAGCTCTCAGAGTGAACTGCATGTCTGACACTCCTTTTTATCTGTCAGCCATTGCTCGCTGATTGGACCAGATTAACAGTCCCAATCAGGGAACTCATATTCGACGAGGTCCACTGGCTGACCTTGTGATTTCACTACATCCCTCCCCCTCTGAGTACAAGGACATAGTCTGGTTCTTTTTGTTTTCAAGCTTCTCCTGGACCAATTTCGCACCAAATCAGGTTCCCCTGACTCTGCCTCGGATACAGGCAGTGTCTAACGCACAGTAGCTTGCCTCTTGCACCCAGAGCATGTTGAAAGAAATTCATTCTCTTCTTCAGGCCGCAATGGTGTCAAGGGCCGACATTCACTGTGTTCATCTCAGATTCTGAAGTATTTTCAATATTTGACAGAGGGGGAAAATCCATGGGTTCTGGCACAGTTGGTATAGCTTTTGAGGTCCTGGGCATTTTGCTCTCACACCGTTTGGGAGTTTGCAGCTTTCATATGGTTCGTGTGCTTGTTCAGAACCATTGCACTGACCCAAACATTATGTCACTGGGCCCGACCTCAGGTTGACCATGCCTCTGACCCATGCGGAGCCATTTCCATGGTTTCTACACTAAATTTCTTCCTGAAATAAACTGTCTCTCTCACTTATCGGAGATTTGTGTCAGCATTAATGTTCCTGGTGCCATTTCACCCTCTTTCCCACAGGTCCAGGAAGATCAGATTTAACCTGGTGCACAGTCTTTTCCCCGTTAGTAACTATGCAGGAGGCCTTCCTATAAATGCATGAGGGGTGCTCCTACAATCAAATAGGAACTGGGGCAGTTTGGTATCGAGAGAAATTGTAGGCCAATTCTTTGAGATTGCCTTCAAACTTTGAACTGCTCTTTGTGACAGACCATCAGATAATGGATCATCTGCAGCTGTCCTTATATGTTGAATACCATTTGACCTAAGGAAATACATGGATTTAGCAGGGACAGAAATGGTTGTTGCAGGTTGCGGGGTTTAGATGTTTCAGTAAGGACAGGGAAGTTGGTAAAAGAGAGGGAGGTGTAGCATTGTTAGTCAAGGACAGTATTACACTAGCAAAAAGGATGCTTGACGAGGATTCGTCTACTGAGGTGGTACGGGCTGAGGTTAGAAACAGGAAAGGAGAGATCACCCTGTTGGAAGTTTTCTATAGGCCTCTGAAAAGTTCCAAAGATGTAGAGGTAAAGATAAATCTGGATAGGAGCGAAGGTAACAGGGTAGTTGTTATAGGGGACTTTAATTTTCCAAATATTGACTGGAAATACTATAGCTCGAGTACTTGAAACAGTATGGAGACAGGCCAACAAGGGGCGAGGCCACATTGGATTTGGTACTGGGTAATGGACCCGGCCAGGTGTTAGATTTGGAGGTAGGTGAGCACTTTGGTGATAGTGACCACAATTCGGTTATCGTGGTCAAGAGTGTGGTGCTGGAAAAGGCATAAGCCCTTCATCCCTCCACATTTCGGTTATGTTTACTTTAGCGATGGAAAGTGATAGTATATACCACAGGGCAATTATGGGGGAAAGGAAATTACGATGCGATTGGGCAAGATTTAGGATGCATAGGATGGGGAGGGAAACTATAGGCGATGGGCACAATTAAAATGTGCAGCTTGCTCAAGGAACAGCTACTGCGTGCCCTTGATAAGCATGTACCTGTCAGGCAGGGAGGAAGTGGTCAAGTGAGAGAGCCGTGGTTTACTAAAGAAGTTGAATCTTTTGTCAAGAGGAAGAAGAGGGCTTATGTTAGAATGAGAGGTCAAGGATCAGTTGGGGCGCTTGAGAGTTAGAAGTTAGCCAGGAAAGACCGAAAGAGAGAGCTAAGAAGAGCCAGGAGGGGACATGAGAAGTATTTGGCAGGTAGGATCAAGGAAACCCAAAGCTTTCTATAGGTATGTAAGGAATAAAAGAAAGACTAGAATAAGATTAGGGCCAGTCAAGGACAGTAGTGGGAAGTTGTGCATGGAGTCCGAAGAGATGAGAGCCACTAAATTAATATGTTTCATCAGTATTCACACTGGAAAAAGACATTTTGTTGAGGAGATACTGAGATACAGGCTATTAGACTATAGAGTCATATTGGATGGGATTTATCCTAGGATTCTCTGGGACACAGGGATGAGATTGCAGAGCCTTTGGCTTTGATCTTTATGTTGTCATTGACTACAGGATTAGTGCCAGAAGATTGGAGGATAGCAAACCAACCCAACCGCCCCGTGGCTGAACACTTTAACTCCCCCTCCCACTCCGCCAAGGACATGCAGGTCCTTGGCCTCCTCCATCGCCAGACCATGGCAACACGACGCCTGGAGGAAGAGCGACTCATCTTCCGCTTGGCACACCCTTCTCATTCCTGAAGAAGGGCTTATGCCCGAAACATCGATTCTCCTTCTTCTTTGATGCTGCCTGACCTGCTGCGCTTTTCCAGCAACACATTTTTTAGCAAATGTTGTTCCCTTGTTCAAGAAGGGGAGTAGAGACAAGCCTGTTAATTATCACCCAGTGAGCCTTACTTCGGTTGTGGGTAAAGTGTTGGAAAGGATATAAGAGGTAGAATTTATAATTATCTAGGAAGGAATAATTTGATTAGGGATAGTCAACATGGTTTTGTGAAGGGTAGGTTGTGCCTCACAAACCTCATTGAGTTCTTTGAGATGGTGACCAAGCAGGTGGGTGACAGTATAGCGGTTGATGTGGTGTATATGGATTTCTGTAAAGCATGTGATAAGGTTTCCCATGGTATACTATTGCAGAAAATACAGAGACATGGGATTCAGGGTGAGTTAGCAGTTTAGATCAGAAATTAGCTAGCTAAAAGAAGACAAAGAATGATGGTTGATGGGAAATATTCACCTTGGAGTTCAGTTACTAGTAGTGTCCGCAAGGATCTGTTTTGGGGCCATTGCTGTTTGTCATTTTTATAATTGACCTGTATGAGGATGTAGAAGAATGGGTCAGTAAATTTGTGGATTACACTAAAGTCAGTGGAGTTTTGGATTGCGCAATAGAATGTTTCAGGTTACAGAGGGACATAGATATGTTGCAGAGCTAGGCTGAAAGGGGACAAATAGAGTTTAATGTGGAAAAGTGTGAGGTGATTCACTTTGGAAGGGGTAACAGGAATTCAGAGTACTGGGCTAATGGTAGTGTGGTTGTCAGAGAGATCTCAGTGTCCTTGTGAATAGATCCCTGAAAGTTGCCACCCAGGTTGACAACGTTGTTTAGAAGGCATACAATGTGTTAGCTTTTATTGGTAGAGGGGTTAAAGTTTTGGATCCACGAGATCATGTTGCAGCTGTTCAAAACTCTGGTGCGACCACACTGGGAATATTGCGTACAATTCTGGTCGCCGCATGATAGGAGGAATGTGGAAGCATTGGAAAGGGTGCAGGGTAGATTTACCTGAAGGTTGCCTGGTATGGAGGGAAGGTCTTGTGAGGAAAGGCTGAGGGATTTGAGGCGGTTTTCATTGGAGAGAAGATGCTTAAGAGGTGACTTAATAGAGACATACAAGGTAATGAGAGGATTAAAGAGGGTGGACAGTGAGAGCCTTTTTCCTCTGATGGTGATGGCTCGCACGAGAGGACATAGCTTTAAATTGAGGGTGTTAAGATATAGGACAGATGTCAGAGGTAGGTTCTTTACTCAGAGAGTAGTAAGAGCATGGAATGCCCTGCCTGCAACAGTAGCAGACTCGCTGACTTTAAGGGCATTTAAATCATCATTGGATAAACATATGGATAATAATGGGCTTCAGACTGGTTTCACAGGTCAGCGCAACATCGAAGACCTGTGCTGCACTGTAATATTCTATGCTCTACTCAAATTCCCTGCTAGTAAACAATGGCCTGTTGTCTGTGATAAACACTTCTGGAGTCTGAATGTTGCAAGATGTTCACAGTTTTTCTGTCATTGTCTGTGTGTTTGATGAATAAAGCCTACACATGTTCATAACACTGAGCCCATGGAAGGACCAGAGTAGTCACGTGCAACCAAGTCCAGGGTTTATCTGACCATTCCCACTAATGTGGGGGAGCTGCTGGCAATAATGTTTGTCCTTGTTGGCATTCTGGGCACTGCCCCACTAATGCTGTATTTGTGCATTCAATCCTGGCCATCATATATAACTTCTTGACAACACTTTTATTTTGGAAACCCCTGGATGACCCTGGTGGAGTTCAATCAGTATCTGGCTGTGACCTTTGCTCGGGACAATCACTCATGCTGCCCATAATAATATGCTGTCCTCTACTGCGATCTTTCCAGGTCCAAAAATGTTTCAATTCTGGTTGTGATGGACTTCTAGTTTCCCCCATCACCACCAGTTATTTCAGTTTTGCCAGGAATGGATCTTATTGTGTCCAAAGTCTGATAATGCCAGCTGTGACTGGAAGTGTGTCAGGAAAATTGAAAACTAATCCAGACTCTTCCAATGGCATTCACATCAGTCTCTCGTCTGCCAGCAGGAGGCAGCTCATTGCATCCGCATTGACTTCCCGGATGTTGGTCCGACTTGTAATTAAGTAATAACTTGAACCTAGTATGAGAGCTCATTGCCTCGTCCTCTTTAAGTTGACCTACCGAGGTTTGCCATCCGTTATTATATCAAATTAATATCTGTAAAGGTATTGGTAGAACTTCCTGACTCCAAATATGAACTAAAGCTTCCTTCTTTCGCTGGGCAAATTTATGCTCTGCATTAGCCAAAGTTCTGGAGGTAAACACTGGGCGTTCCTCTTTATTGGGCCACCTATGAGCTAATATTATCCCAATGCTATATGGGGAGGCATTGCATGTCAATATCTGATCACAACTGGGATCACAAGACCATAAGACATAGGAGCAGAAATTAGGCCATTTGGCTCATTGAGTCTGCTCCACCATTCAGTCATGGCTGATTAAATTCTCATGCCCAATCTCCCACTTTCTCCCTGTTACCTTAGATCCTCTTGGCAATCAAGAACCTATTTATCTCCTTTTTAAATGTACTCAATGATCTGGCCTCCACAGCCTTCTGAGGCAATGAATTCCATAGATTCACCACTCTCTGGCTGAAGAAGTTTCTCCTCTTCTCTGTTCTAAAGGGTCTTCCCTTTGGGTCCTAGTCTCTCCTGCTAATGGAAAAATCTTCTCAACATCCACTCTGTTTAGGCCGTTCAGCATTCTGTAAGTTTCAACTAGGTCCCCGCTCAGTCTTTTAAATTCTGTTAAGTAGACATTCAGAGTCCTCAAACATTCCTCATATGTTAAGCCTTTCACTCGTGGGATCATTCTTGTGAACTTCCTCTGAACACGGTCCAGGGCCAGAACATACTTCCTAGGTATGCGGCCCAAAATTACTCACAATATTCTAAATGTTGTCTGACCAGAGCATTATAAGGCCTCAGAAGTACATCCCTGCTTTTATATTCTACTCCTCTTAAAATAAATGCTGACACTATATTTGCTTTCCTAACCTGAAAGTTTACCTTGAGAGAATCCTGAACTAGAACTCCCAAGCTTCTTTGCTCTTCAGACTTCTGAGTTTTCTCCTCTTTTAGAAATTAGTCCATATTTCTATTTTTACTACCAAAGTGCATGACCTCACACTTTCCCACGTTGTATTCCATCTACCACCTTTTTGCCCACTCTCTTAACCCAAGTCATTCTGCAGCCTCCCCACCTCCTCAGTATTACCTGTACTTTTACCTATCTTTGTATAATTGGCAACATAGCCAGAATGTCCTGAGTTCCTTCATCAAGATCATTAATGTGTAAAGCGAAAAGTTGTGGTCCCAACACGGAGCCTTGCTGAACACCAATTGTCACTGGCTGTCGACCTGAGAAGGGCCCTTTTATTCCCACTCTCTGCTTCCTGCCAGATTGCCAAACTTCTATCCATGCGAGCACCTAGCCTCGAACACCATGGGCCCTATCTTACTCAGTACCCTCTGATGTCAGTTAAAATAAATTGTGCATTTACCATCAAAACCAGAATGAGAGATATGGCTATACAAAATACGTCCTTGTTTTTGTCCAAAGGTCTTCTTGAAATCCAGGGAGATAACATCCTTTGGTTATCTTTGGCCTAACCTGCTCATAACTTCCTCAAAGAATTCTAGCAGATTTGTTAGGCATGACCTCCCCTTGATGAAACCACGTTGAATTTGCCCTGTTTTACCATACACTTCCAAATATTCAGAAATCCCATCCTTTACAATGGATTCCACGATCTTACCCACGACCAAGGAAATTGCCTCACTCCCCTTTAAACAGCGCAAAGTCAGTTAGTGATTTTCTAGTCCTCTGAGACCCTCCCTGATTCTAGCGATTCTTGAAAGATCACCACAAACGCCTCCACTATCTCTTCAGCTATCTTCCTTAGAACTCTGGAGTGTGGTCCATCTGGCCCAGGTTATTTATCCACCTTCAGGCCATTTAATTTTTCTAACACCTTCTCCTTGATGATGGTGACCATACTGAGCTCTGCCCCACTCTTGAAATTTTGGGATATTACTCACGTCTTCCAACATGACAATTAACACAAATCAGTTCCGCAGCCATTTCCTTGTTCCCCACTACTATCTCACCAGCATCATATTCCAGCAGCCCAATATTCAATTTTGCCTCTCTTTTGCCCTTTATATATCAAAAGAAACTCATACAGTCTTCCTTTATATTACTGGCTAGCTTACCCTCATCTCCATCTAAGAAATGCCCATCTATAAAGATTCTATTCTGGATGTAGGTTTGCTCGCTGAGCTGGAGGGTTAATTTTCAGACATTTCGTCACCATACTAGGTAACATCATTAGTGAGCCTCTGGTAAAGCACTGGTGTTAGTGACCCACTTTCTATTTATGTGTTTAGTTTTCCTTAAGTTGGTGATGTCATTTCCGTTGGTGATGTCATTTGTTCTGGTGATGTTGTTTCCTGTTCTTTTTCTCAGAGGGTGGTAAACGGGGTCCAAATCGATGTGTTTATTGATAGAGCTCTAGTTGGAATGCTATGCTTCTAGGAGCTCTCGTGCGTGTCTCTATTTGGCTGTCCTAGGTTGGATATTTGGTCCCTGTCAAAGTGGTGTCCTTCCTCATCTGTTTGTAAGGATACTAGTGATAGTGGGTCATGTCTTTTTGTGGCTAGTTGATGCTCATGTATCCTGGTGGCCAGTTTCTTACCTGTTTGCCCAATGTAGTGTTTGTTACAGTCCTTGCAAGGTATTATGTAAATGACATTAGTTTTGCTTCTGTTTGTATGGGGTCTTTCAAGTTTATTAGCTGCTGTTTTAGTGTGTTGGTGGGTTTGTGGGCTATCATGATGCCAAGAGGTCTAAGTAGTCTGACAGTCATTTCCAAGATGGTAGGACCAAAACATACAGACAAACCAATGGAACACCCATGGGATCTCCAATATCAGGGTTCTTAGCAGAGGCAGTTAAGCAGTGACTCGAACAAACAGCTCTGCCAAATATCCAACCCAAACTTTGGGTCTGCTACGTGGAAGACACCTTTGTCATCACTAGATTAGATTAGATTAGATTCCCTACAGTGTGGAAACAGGCCCTTCGGGCTAACAAGTCCACACCCACCCTCCGAAGAGTAACCCACCCAGACTTATTTCCCTCTGACTAATGCACCTAACGCTATGGGCAATTTAGCATGGCCAATTCATCTGACCTGCACATCTTTGGACTGTGGGAGGAAACCGGAGCACCCGGAGGAAACCCACGCAGATATGGAGAGAATGTGCAGTCTCCACACAGAGAGTCGCCCAAGGCTGGAAAATAAAACAAATCAGAGGAAATCTTCAAGACCATCAATAATATCCTTACTGACATAAAATTTATTAAAGAGGAGGAAAACAACAACAAACTGCCATTCCTGGATGTCACAGTAGAGTGAACAGCTAATGGGGAACTTCAAACTTGCATCTACAGAAAAACAACACATACAGACCAAATTCTGAACTACAGAAACAACATCCCAACAAATGAAGCTGCATTAGAATATTATTTCAATACCACATACTGCAGTACAGAGGAACTACAAAGATCAGAGGAAAACCACATATATAGTATATTCAAAAAAAACTGATACCCAATGAACATAGCCTGCCAATTTCTTAGCAACAAATCCAAATAAGCAGACAAAATGCATCCAGAAATCCTAACCACTCTCCCCTACATCAAAGACACCTTGGAAATGACTACCAGACTACTCAGACCTCTTGCATCATGATAGCCCACAAACTCACCAACACACTAAAGCAGCAGCTAATGTACTTGGAAGACCCCATACAGACAACAAGCAAAACTAATGTCATTTACATAACACCTTGCAAGAACTGTAACAAACACTATGTTGGACGAACAGGCAGAAAACTGGCCACCAGGATAAATGAATATCAATTAGCCACAAAAAGACATCACTAGTATCCTTACACACAGCTGAGGAAGGACACCACTTCAACTGGGACAACACATTCCAACCGGAACTCTACCAACAAGCACATCGATATGGACCACATTTACCACCCTCTGAGAAAAAGAACAGGAAATGACATCACCAACCCAAGGAAACCTAAATACATAAATAGAAAGTAGGTCACTAACACCAGTGCTTCACCGGAGGCTTGCTGATGTTACTAGGTATGGTGACGAAACATCTGAAAATGAACCTTCCAGCTCAACGAGCAAACTTACATCCAGAACCTCAACCTGAGTTGTAAATCGTCTCAAAGCTCGCTAATATCCTACTCCCTATCTTTTGGCCAACTTTAATCCATGTTGTCAAGGACTCATCTATCCCAAACATTTCTAAATTGCTAATCAGCCTGCCACGTGGCACCATATCAAATGCTTTCTTAAAGTCCACATGTATAACTATGACAGCATTACCCTTATTCACTGCTTGTGTCACCCCGTCAAACAACTCAATTAAATTTGTCAGACATGTCCTGCTCTTGACAAAGCCATGTCAAGTATTAACTTGCTTTTTCTCTAAGTACATAGTCATCTCATGCGACATTATGGCCTCCACCAGTTTCTCACTATTGATGGATAAAAACAATGACTGCACATGCTGGAAACTAGATTCTGGATTAGTGGTTCTGGAAAAGCACAGCAGTTCAGGCAGCATTTGAGGAGCAGTAAAATTGATGTTTCAGGCAAAAGCCCTTAATCAGGGATACCAGCAGAGTGCCTGAGGGGAGGGTGAGTACAATAGGTGAATGGGGGAGGGGATGGAGGTGATAGGTCAAGGAGGAGGGTGGAGTGGATAGATGGAAAAGAAGATAGGCAGGTAGGACAATGTGGACTTCAACAGCTTCCTCATTTCCCCTTCCCCCACCTCACCCCAGTTCCAAACTTCCAGTTCAGCACTGTCCCCATGACTTGTTCTACCTGCCTATCTTCTGTTCCACCTATCCACTCCACCCTCCTCCCTGACCTATCACCTTCATCCCCTCCCCCACTCTTCTTTTCCACCTATCCACTCCACCTTCCTCCCTGACCTATCACCTCCATCCCCTCCCCCACTCTATGCTACTTTTTCTCTTCGTCGATTTTACTGCTCCTCGGATGCTGCCTGAACTGCTGTGCTTTTCCAGCACCACTAATCCAGATTCTCACTATTGATATCAAATTCACAGGTCTGTAGTTTCTTAGGTTTGCCCTTGCCCCTTTCTTAAACAACAGCCTCACACTTGCAGTAATCTAGTCCCCCGAGATTAATTCTGTGATCAGACAGGCTGCGAAAGTTTTGTCAATGGCTCTGCAATTTGCTCCTGTACCACTCTGAGCATGTAATATGCATCTTATTCAGGTCTGGTGACCTCTCCACTTGGAGTGCTGCCAGGCTTTTTAGTATCTCTTCTTTATCCATCAACACCCACATTTTCAACAGGGCCCTATTGTGACCATTTTTTAATTTGGTAAAAATATGTTGCATTTACCCACAAAATCGAGAAATCTTTCAAGCAGAGCTATATAACTAATTTGGATCGTCATCACCTCTTCAACACAACTCAGAAAGAAAAGAATATTTCAAACAAGTGTCAAGATGCTACAGTCAGGAGGGCACAACATCTTTTTCCTCAGGCGGCTTAGGAAATTCGGCATGTCCATAAGGACACCTCACCAACGTTTACAGATGCACCACAGGAACCATACTGTCCAGGTTCATAATGGCCTCGTATGGCAACTGCTCCGCCCAGGACCTTAACAAACCACAGAAGGTTATGTGCACAGCCCAGATCATCCATGGACTTTATTTACAACTCTCACTTCCGAGGAACGGCTGCCAACATCATCAAACACCCTTTCCACCCTGGTAACGTTCTCCTACAACCTCCTCCATCAGGCAGAAGATACAGAAGTTTGAATGCATGCACCAACAGGTTCAAGAACAGCTTCTTCAATGCCGTTATTAGACTGATGAATGGACTCTCTAACTTCAAATAATATTGATCTTGCTTTACGCACTGCATGCCTCACTCTATCTAAGCACCCTATGATCTGCATGTCCTTGCTTACTATGATCTGCCCGCACTGCTTGCAAATAAAGCTTTTCACTGCACTCCCATACATGTGACTACAATAAATCAAATCCTGGCGGCCCCACAGAGGGGGGGAGGGGGGGGAAGAGAGAGAGAGAGAGAGAGAGAGATTTATCCTTTTGCCCTCCACACACCCTGATATGCATCTTATGTATTAGCCTTTTCACTACGGGCTTTGCAGGCTTTATAACTGTGGTTGAATGGAGGATGTGATTCATAAGGCTAAAGTACACTTTCAAAAAGGTGCTTCTGACAGAGCAAGACCCATTACTGATCTTTCTGTTGTTCTGCTCTACAGGACCAATGTAAACTGTGGTTCTCCTAAAAGCACATAAGGGTGGGACACTATCTAAGCAGGGGGTTAACCTTCCTGACTTGTATCATATAGCTCAAGGGTTGGAAGTGGTGCTAAGCAATAGTGTTACTGAATTATTGGCACTGGGATAGTCACCTTCATTCACTAGGATTGGAGATGTTGGGGCTGGCTGTATTTCAATCTCTTTCTATGCCTACACACCCAGTTTTCAATGTATAAACTAATCCAGATTTTAAACCAGTACATTCATTTGAAGTGTCAGTGTGCCAGGTGGAATAACTAGGGTAAAGGCCTCTTCAGGCACAACTGCTGTAGTGAACTAATGCCCAAAATATGAGAAGGATATGCTGATAGGGTGAGCTGAAGGGAGGCTCAAGGTTTGTATGGAGCAGTAACACAGACATGGACTTGTCACCATGAGTTGCCAGTTTTTTGTTGTAAATTATATGGAAGTTGCCAACTCCATTTACCATTGCCACATGTATGTTGAATATAGAAGCCTTGTTAACAGATAAAACCTTTTTTGACTCTTACCGCCTTCCATTCTTTGACACAGAAAATCCTGTAGGAATCATTCCCGTACTTCCCAATGCCATGCAGTTCAATCGGATATCTCCATTGTTTGGTTAGGTATTCGTCTGTCACATGGATTATAAAAACAATGTAAACATATTGCAGAACATCATTGCAGTAAGTTGAAACATACAACTTGAGGAGAGGGAAAGGGCAAATTCTGGATCAATCATCATATACCACACATCTTTGCTGAAATGTCATTTTGGTTTCTCACAGGAATACATCACTATGCTGTACAATCACCAAATCAAACTATTGAGAAATGAATATTTGTGGAAAGGACCCGTGCACTGGAAACTCCTCCTCTCCCACTCTACATCACCTAATCTTTTCCTATTATTTCTGTTACTTTTTAATCCAAATGCTCTGTGGGACATGCGCCAGTCTTCCAGTGACAGATTCAACTCACTGGCAATTGGAACAGGACTCTAAATTATTGTAGACTGCTTGGCTCAAGAGTTGAATTAACTGCCACATACGGTAAGTTCTGGACTTCCCACCACGAGGTTGAAGACTATGTTACAGTATGATTCTATTGTTGTTAATGGCGCTTATCACCTCATGGATGCCTAGTCTTGAGTTGCTAAATCTGTTTAACACTTCTCAGTTAGCCACACAACAAAATGGAGGGTATTCTCAATGTGAAGGCGAGACTTTGTCTCCGCAAGGTGCGCACGGTGGTCACCCTTACCGATACTGTCAAGGGACCGATGTATCTGCAGCCAGCAGATTATTAAGGATGGAATCAAATATGTTTATCCCTCTTGTTGTTACCCTCACCACCTGCCACAGAACTAATCCAGCAGCTGTATACTTTAGGATCTGACTAGCTTGATCAGTAGTGCTGCTGCTGAGCCAATTTTGGTGGTGGATATTGAAATCCCCCATCCAGAGTACATTTGCACCCTTGCCATCCTCGGTGCTTCTTCCAAGTGTTGTTCAACATGAAGGAGTTGATATAATGATATAACTGCATTAAGTGGCACAATTCAAACAAGACCAGCAAAAGATTCTTAATATTGCTGGTTACCATGTGTTGACCAAATTGATTGACTTCTCTCATGAGTTAAGGGAAGGTTGATCAAGGGAGCACAAATTGATGTTGGACACATGGACTTTCAGAAGCCATTCAACAAAGTGTCCGACAGGACACCTGGTAAGATGGTAAAACTATAGGGAAAATGGCTGTAGAGAGATAAAGTTGGTTCAGTCAACAATTAGAGCTGAATGGATGCTTTTCAGAATGTGAGGTGGAAAGTAGAGGGATTCGCCAAGGATTAATTTTAAGTCCACAACGTTTCTGTTTTTATGAACAACTTTGATTCAGGTGAAGGGAATTGCATTATAAAGGTTGCAAATGATACAGAAATTAACTCAGAAATCCATGACTTCATGTCAACACAGACAGAATAACAACATGAGTAGTAGCCTGACAAATGGAGTTCAATGAGAAGAGATGTGAAATGATATCCTTTTGAAAGGACCAGCATAGAATGGCAATGTACTACATAGGGCCTCCTTCTACGCTGTAACTGTCTATGGTTCTCAGATAACAATAACTGGAAAGAATGCAGATGGATAATTTTATCAACAGACCGAGCAAATAAAGGTAAACACAACAGGGTTAAGTACTGAAATAATACCAGAAAACTTGGTGATAGCTTTTGCTCTCAGCTCATATAAGCCAAGTGGCTTCAGAAGTGCAGCTACTTCTTTCCAATCAGCTACACGGGCAACTTCCGCAGAAGGGTATCTTTCCAGGAAATCCCACAACACAGGAATGGCCTTTTTACCTGATACAAGAAAAAAAACTATGATCGGAGCAGTTTCAAATTAGTACCTAAATACTTCTGATGATTCAGATACTGGCAGCAAAGCTGGGTTGTGGAATGGCACTACAGTATTTACATCAAAGTTCCTAGAAAAGGCAGATTACATACCCCTCCTTTCTGCTTAGAAATCCTTTACATTCCATTTTCCACAAAAGCCATATAAGTCTGATAAGTTGTGTGCAAAATATTTGGCAGCATTTCTGTTGTCCAGTTGTGTGTCACTTTAGAAAATGAATTAAATCACTCAAAATATGTGTTAATAAGTAGTGTAGTGTAATGTGAACTGGGCCAGAGATGAAGTGATAGTGTGCTCACTAGTTGTCTCTTTATAAGATGATTTCGAAACAGATATTGTTCAAGTTGGCAAAATATTCCACAGCATTACTATGATTTATATTAATATATAATGTCTTATATTTTACTTTGCAGTCTAATCATTTTTATTTTTCAGATTCCACACAATGGCTATTGTTAATTAGCCTAAGATGATGGTAGTGAGCTGTTATCCTCAATCACTGCATCCTGATGAAGGGGATATCCCTCTCTCCTTTAACTTTTTGGCACACAGCATTAGTTGACAGAATAACTGGGTTAGAAAATCTTCTCCGAAGAGTCTGCTCCCTGGCAAATGGCACCCAGGATGTGCACAAGTGAACCAGTGTCATCCGACTTCCTGGATTCCTTTTAAGGAGATGACCAGACATCACATGGCATCTATGTCTTCTAACCTGCTCAAAGTGTGCAATTTACTGTTTGGGTGCAGGGTGCGTGAGTGAGAACACCAGGACTAAAGTTCAAAATTGTGGGAACTTTTCAATTAGTATTGATATCAGTTTCAATTCAACCAGTCAACAGAACTGTCCGAATAGTAGCCGCAGTTGAATTTCTCATTGCTAACACCCAGTTTTCTCTGTTAACATTAGAGGCTTACTCACCAGAGGTTTTATTCAGAAGTATGGTTGCGATAAGAAGTTTCCAAGGATCATGAAAGAGAGTCTCCTGGACCAGTTTGAATGGGGATCGAGGAGGAATCCACTTGGCAAAGGCTTTACGCCGTGGTGGGCTGGATGCTGCAAGTACAAACCAAAGGGTCAACTTACTGGTTAGCACCATTTCACAGCACACAACAAGCTTAGACCTGGATAAAGATTCACACTCCATACCTCCTTCGGAATACTTCCTTGAAAAGTATGGACTAGTCTTCCTTTTATCCATCTTCACTCTTGGAGCAGGTTGATTGTCTACTTAAAAAATGAAATCCAGCAGAAAATGAGGAATTATGAGATCTCTAGTGTTCCTGATTAAACACAGATACAATCAATTGAAATTTTCAAATCGAAGATCACAAGACTTTTTTGTCAGGCAAGAATGCCAAGGTATCAGATGCAGAGGCACAAGAAATGGTGTTGACTTGTATACCAGCCGTTATCAAATAAATAGGATGCATCTCCTGCTGTTGTGCAACAAATTTGATGAGCTGAATGACTCAGCTCTGTTCTAATGCAGTAAATTCAAGGGGCTGAGCAGCTTACTCCTTCTCCCATATTCTTCCACAATAGACTTGATTGTCTCCTACTCTATTATCCCAGCTGACTTACTAGTTTCAGCTTTTGTTCACATCAATATCCATACAGCAAAGTCGCATAGCAGCAAGGTATGGTGGGGGAATGGGTCACTAGAAAGGGCCTAAGTACAGAGCAGAGATTTCATCAAAGGCTGGATATTACTTTGGAAAATCAAACACAGAGTTCAAATCTTGTGTCATCTCCTGACGCCTTTTACAAGGATTTCCATGGCTCAGCAATGAATGACTTTTCTGATGCAGGACATGCAGGGTAGTGGGGGATGGAGTTGGCACATTTGCAGAAATGGAATAGAGTATAATTACATTAGGCTAGTGAGAATAAAGAACAGCTGAGAAACGTAGATCAGAAATTTCAGTTCCAGTTGCTGACCTGTGCTGGGCTGAGTTCATGTACAGCAATTGTTGAGGAAGGATAATTAACCTTAATGTCCCCAGGTTAGGGAGGGGGAAATAGCCTGAGTCTTATTCAATTGCTAAACCACAATCTCTGCACAAGATCATGAAAAATAGGGGCAGGAGTAAGCCATCTGGACCCTTCAGTCTATTCTGTCATTCAGTAAGAATATGGTTGATCTGACTGGGTCCTTTACTCAACATTCCTTCCTGTCTAAACAACTCTGGACTCCCTTACAGGAATGTGCAGTTTGGAGAAGAACAGAATCGACCCTGGCTATAACATTCTTATTATTAATAGTCTGCCATTCTGTTTTTACTTGTTTTGGAAGAAGATCTTAGATGCTGGAAACACAAATCAGTGGCTTCAGCTAGCTGGGATTTTCACTCTTTTTATTCTGCTTTTTGAGAAAATATAACAGAATTAAAAGCAGACACACATACTTCACACTTATACGTAAATACTTAACTTTACTTTAAATGAAGTACCTTGGGTTTTAAGCAATGTAAAACTGTCCCCATTGGATTCCTTTGTGTCCCTGCGAGTGTTTTCAGAGGGAATTTCAGATTCTGAGCAATGTGAGGGGCTGGTGCATAATTCAGATCTTCCAGAGATTGCGCTATCAGCAGCACTGTCCTCCTTGCTTGACAGTGCCATCTGCCTGTTAAACTTTGATACTTCAGAAACAGATTCTTCAGCTTCTTCCACTTGTACTTCTGGTGATCCTTTGCTTAGAAATGCCTGCTCCTTTCGAGACTGCTTTTTGTTGTCTGCTGCTTGCTCTTTAGACTTTCTGCTGCTGGCTTTCCTCTTAGCTTTGGAACTTTCTTGACTTCCATCAAGTGGAGTCCCATCACCCAGCTTCTTTTCTTCAGATGGAGGAAGTTCTTTCTGGTCTGCTTTTGCAGTCAATCTTCTTGAACACAACCTCTGCCTGTTAGAGTTTTGCAGTTTTGCACCTTTTTTAGCTTTCTGCTTTGAGGCATTTTTAACCTTTGTCTGCCTCTGCCTTTTACTGCAACCACCCTCGGTTTCACATCCTTCCTCTCTACCAGGATCTTGCAACACAGTTTGTGGAATGTCAACAGTCAATGTGTTGAAGTCTTGTGTTATGGGAGTGGTGGCCTGTAGCTGACTTGTCTGTTTATCAAGGGTGATCCTTTCCCGAGTAGAGCCTCGCCAGAAAACACTAATGTCTTCAGGGTTCAGGTTTTCCTCTCTGGTGCTTCTCTGAAAGTAATTTTTAAGTTCCTTTGAGGATCGAAATAGTTTCCCCTGAGGACTAAACAAAGGAATATGAATGTACATAAAAACAAAAACAGCTTTATCCCCCACAGGAACATTTGCTTCTTCAATTGCTCTCCAATTAAATAATGAAGACTAATTGATTTCCAATGGCATCAGACACAGGGCTGTCAAGATCAAGACTTGTGTGAAGCAGGGTTATTCTATTACAGTTGTAAATATTTATGTCTGTACTATAATGGAAACTTCCTATTTAAACCTGTCATATTGTGATGAGACCTGCCTATCAAAATTGCATTTTAAACATGATGGGTTGTCGAACTGATCACTATTTGCTCAGTGCCAGTCCTCACTGTATTGTTTTGATGGCACTGTGGGTAAATGGGATGCACGAGCAAATCTAAAATTTGAAATGCAGTGCTAGTTTTAGAACAAAATATCAGCTTTATTGTCATTTATTAATCTCAGTTCTTTAATACCTGACCTGAAATAAAACTGAATCAAAATGTGCAAACTTTACTTCTTTAGTCCAGGCTTCCTGATTGCCACTCCTGGAGCAGAAGCGTTTCTCTTCCACGCCTCTCTATACAGATCATAGTCTTCCTGATTTGCCCCTCCAAACAGGCCTTGTAGTGGTTATATCACTGTCACTAGTAATCCAGACCCTAGGCTCATATTCTAGGGTCTTAAGTTTGAATCAGTCCAAGCCAGATGGGAAAAAAAATCTGAATTCAATAAAAATCTGGAATCAAAGGTCACTGCCCATTATTGTAAATGCCCATCTTGTTCAATGCAATTCGGGTTAAACATCTGTCATTTTACTTAGTCTACCCTACATGTGGCTCCCCACCCACAGTAACGTGGTTGATTGACTATCAGCTGCACTCTGCAATGTCCTGACATGTTATTCAGTTCAAGAGCAAAAGGGCAATGGATCTGATGCCCACATCCCATGAACGAAAAATATTTATAAAAATCTCTCAAGACTACCATCCCACCTGCTGTTGTCTGGATCTCTTGCACTACAAATGTTTAATGAAATGTTCCTTTCCAATGCTTGACATTAGGAAGAAGAGATTTAAAACTAACAGCAAAGAACAAAGACTGAAATTGAATACCTTTTAGCTACTGCCATCCTGCAGGAGCAGAACAACTGTGGATAGAAATGGGCAGGTTAAAATGAAAAATGTAACAGTTAATGAACTAGTGGTTACAGCCAAGAGGAAGGAGGACAAAGTTTATGGACAGAATCCCTAGGAATTTGCTCAATGATTTACATATAGGTTATAATACTTGCAGGTTTGGAAGGCTGGCTGGTTTGCAAGCGGAAGTGAACTAAAACTAGCTTGTACCAGGCAAGGAAAAGTCACTTCTTCCTTCTCAATATTCTGCTCTTCCTTCATGCTTTATCTGCCCTTATATTTCTTAGCTACTTGTTTGACAGTAACCGCCTGCAAACAGATCATCCACAGAACTATCACAATCAAACCTAGTTCTCCAGATCTAGCATCAATGTATTGGCATTTTTCAGTAGACATTCACCAGACCAATGATCAGAAATCAAAGCCTAGCTGATTTTTCTAAGTCCCACGCCATACTTGAATCCAATTATAGTAATCCAGTGCCACTGAGTGAGCAAATGTAACAAATGTGCATTAAACCTGCATCTCATTGAACAGTATAGCTCAGTTCCAAATCTTACCCACTGAACAACAGGAGGAGACCTAGATATGAGATTATGGAGAGAAGGGGGGCATCACTTAAGTTGAATTAATCTTCTTCACCTGTAGAAATCTTGGGAGATGTCTTATGATGTTTTGATGTGTCGTAGTAACTCACTCCTTTTCCATCAGGAGTCACATTGCTAGAATTAAAATTAAGTGTATTGTCACATGTACTCAAGTACATGAGGCAGGATCACAATTCAGTGAGGCAAGACATTAGTAATGCAAATAAAGAAATGGTGGAAGAGTTGAACAGATATGTTAAATCTTTCTTCACATCTTGTACAGGGCATAAATAATATCCCAGAAATGCTTAGAAAACAAGCAGTGAAAGGGAGGGAGACAAACAGAATAACATAAAATAAATTCTCCTTGTTTCTGTCTTAAAAGGGAGACGCCTTTAATCTTAAACTGTATCTCCTAATTAGTAGAACATAGAACGTTACAGCACAGTACAGGCCCTTCAGGCCTCAATGTTGCACCGACCTGTGGAACCAATCTGAAGCTCATCTAACTTACACTATTCCATTTACATCCATATGTTTATCCAATGACCATTTAAATGCTCTTAAAGTTGGTGCGTCTACTATTGTTGCAGGCAGTGCGTTCCATGCCCTTACTACTCTGAGTAAAGAAACTACCTTCTGACATCTGTCCTATATCCATCACCCCTCAATTTAAAGCTATGCCCCTTGTGTTAGCTATCACCATCCGAGGAAAAAGGCTCTCACTGTCCACCCTATTTACCCTCTGATTATCTTATTTGTCTCAATTAAGTCACCTCTCAACCTTCTTCTCTCTAATGAAAACAGCCTCAAGTCCCTCAGCCTTTCCTTATAAGACCTTCCCTCCATACCAGGCAACATCCTAGTAAATCTCCTTTGCACCCTTTACAAACCTTCCACATTCTTCCTATAATGTGGTGACCAGAACTGTACATAATACTCCAAGTGCGGCAGCACCAGTGTTTTGTACAGCTGCAGTTTGACCTTGTGGCTCCGAAACTCAATCCCTCTACCAATAAAGGCTAATACACCGTATGCCTTCTTAGCAACCCTATAAACCTGGGTGACAACTTTCAGGAATCTATGCACATGGACACTGAGATCCCTCTGCTCATCTGCATTACCAAGAATCTGACCATTAGCCCGGTACTCTGCATTCCTGTTGCTCCTTCCAAAGTGAATCACCTCACACTTTTCCACATTAAACTCCATTTGCCACCTCTCAGCCCAGCTCTGCAGCTTATCTATATCCCTCTGTAACCTGCAACATCCTTCAGCACTATCCACAACTCCACCGACCTTAGTGGCATCTGCAAATTTACTAACCTATCCTTCTATGTCCTCATCCAGATCATTTATAAAAATGACAAACAGCAGTGGTCCAAAACAGATCCTTGCGGTACGCCACTAGTAACTGAACTCTAGGATGAATATTTCCCATCCACCACCACCCTCTGTCTTCTATCAGCTAGCCAATTTCTGATCTAAACCGCTAAATTACCCTCAATCCCATGCCTCCATATTTTGTGCCATAGCCTACTATGGGGCACCTTATCAAACACCTTACTGAAATCCATATACACCACATCAACCGCTTTACCCTCATCCACCTGTTTGGTCACTATCTCAAAGAACTCAATAAGGTTTATGAGGCATAACCTACACTCCACAAAACTATGTTGACTATCCTGAATCAACTCATTCCCCTTTAGATGATTATAAATTCTATCTCTTATAACCTTTTCAAACACTTTACCCACAACTGAAGTAAGGCTCACTGTTGTTGTTATGGGTGATTTCAATTTTCCCAATATTGACTGGAACCTCCTAAGTACAGATAGTTTGGATGGAGCCATTTTTGTCAGGTGTGTTCAGGAAGGGTTCCTTACTCAGTCTGTAGACAGACCAACGAGGGGAGAGGCCATTTTGGATTTGGTGCTCGGCAACAAGCCAGGACAGGTGTCAGATCTCGTGGTGGAAGAGCACTTTAGTGAAAGTGATCAAAATTGCCTCACATTTAGCATAGCCTTGAGTGGGAATGGAGCAGTTACCAAGGGAAGATATTTAATTGGGGAAAAGGAAATTATGATGTTATCAGACAGGAGTTGGGAAGTATAGACTGGGAGTAACTGTTCCACAGAAAGGGCACAGCAGACATGTGGAGACTATTTAAGGAGCAGTTGTGGGGAGTGATGCACGAATTTGTTTCTCTGAGACAGGTAAGAAGGGGTAAGATTAAGGAACCTAGGATGATGAGAATAGAGGAGTTTCTCATTAAAAGGAAGAAGGCAACTAAAAAGGGTGGAGGAAGCAAAGATCTAGCACTGCTTTAGAGGATTACAGGCTTGCTAGAAAGGAGCTCAGAAATGGACTGAGGAGAGCCAGGAGTGGCCACGAAAAAGGGTTGGCAAGAAGGATTATTGAGAACCCAAAGGCATTTTACTCATACGTGAGGAATAAGAGAATGATCAGGGAGAAGGTAGGGCCAATCAGGGATAGCGGAGGGAACTTGTGCGTGGAGTCTGAGCAGATAGGGGAAGCCCTAAATGAGTTTTTTGCTTCGGTTTTCACCAAGGAAAGGGACCATGTTGTGATTGGAACTTTGAGGAGCTGGGATACAGTCTTGACCAGATCAAGATTGATGAAGTTAGTGTGCTGGAAACTTTGGAAAACATTAAGATTGATAAGTCCCCAGGGCCAGACCAGATTTATCCTAGGTTGCTCCGAGAAGCGAGAAAGGAGGTTGCTAAGCCACTGGCGAGGATATTTGCCTCCTCAGGCTCCACGGTAGTGGTTCTGGAGAATTGGAAGGAGGTGAATGTTGTTCCTCTTTTCAAGAAGGGTAATAGGGAAATCCCTGGCAATTACAGACCAGTCAGTAATGCCACACCTCCCCTTCTTTTACCATCATCTCTGTTCTTACTGAAACATCCAAATCCCGGAACCTGCAACAACCATGCCTGTCCCTGTTGTATCCCTGTCTCTGAAATGGCCACAACATCAAAGTCCCAGGTACCAACCCAAGCTGCAAAGTCATCTACCTTATTCCTGATGCTCCTGGCATTGAAGCAGACACACTTCAAACCTTCTTGCTTGTCGGTGAACTCTTGTGACCTTGAAACCTCATTTATGAACTCACTGCTCTTAACCTCCTGGACACTGGAAGTACAATTTAGGTTCCCATCTCCTGTTGAATTAGTTCAAACCCTCCCGAAGAGCATTAGCAAACTCACCTACCAGAACTTCGGTACACCTCTGATTCAGGTTTAGAGCATCCTATTTGTAGAGGTTCCACTTACCCCAGAATGATCTTGAAATATCCAGGTACCCGAAACCCTCCTCCTGCTCCATCCCTGTAGCCACTTGTTCAACTCCTCTCCCTCCCTATTCCTCGTCTCGCTAGCACGTGGCACGGGCAATGAACCAGAGATAACAACTTTGTTTGTTCTCGCACTAGGCTTCCACCCTAGCTCCCTGAATTTCTGCCTTAAATCCCCATCCCTTTTCCTATCTGTGTCTATGTGGACTATGACCTGGGGCTGCACCCCCTCCCCCTCAAGGATCCCAAAAACACAATCAGAGACATCACGAACCCTGGCAACTGGGAGACAACACACCAACCGTCAGTCTCTCTAGTTCCCACAGAATTATAATCTCTTCTACAAGGAGAAACTTGCTTTCAGCATTCACCCTGTCAAGTCCCTGCTAGATCTTATATGTTTCAAAAAGATTGCCTCTCATTCTTCTAAACTCCAATGAATATGGGTCCAACCTGTCCAACTCTTCGTCCCAGGTGTCAAGTCAGTTCGTCTGTGGTATTCGCTTCGGAGAGTGCAATGGAGGCAGAGTTATTGAAGAATTTTAGGGCTGATCAATCCTTGATTGATGAGGGATTCAAAGGGTTTTGCGATACACAGGAAAATGGTTCACGACTTTAAGGTCACAAGTGTGCAGGTCACAAACAGATAATTTTATCAAGAGATGAAGAAGGCTCGAGAGGCTGAATGTCCAAGTCCTAATTTTTTCACGTGTACTTGTGTAAGTCTTGGGTCTGGTGCAGTTTCTGGTGTTAAAAGACTGAGATTAGTGAATCAGTGAGTCAGGTATTTTAGCTGCCTCTAAACTAACTGTAAAAATATTTCATTCCTTCACCATCTTGTGAAAAGATTAAAGTTACCAACTGTGTTTTAAAAATAAAAATATCTCCCACCTTACAATGTAAACATCAGATTTTCCTGCTGACTTCCCAGTTTTTCTTTCTTTCACTATTCTCTTCCATCCTTCAGGAAGTTCAGGGTAACAGTCTTGGGCTATTTTATTATCCAAAGCATGAGTGATAGGCCCAGTTTCAGACAAAGACTGTGTGTTTTCTGTGCTTTCCATTTCAGGGTTTAAGATATTCTCTTTTGATAGTTCCATTTGGGAAACAGTGTTCATTGTTGTTGACCACACCAGAAGGAGATACTTCCATTCGGAAAGTTTCCTTTAAATCCTTTTCCCTGCCAAAAATACAGCACAATTAATTACATTCATATTTTGCTTTTCCCATTTTCAAAAACGTATTTTTCCCACTGGATTTGTACTTATGGGTATTTCAATAGCAATGAAAATGTTATTTATATTGGAGGCATGAGGTCTGTGCAGGCACATTATGGGCAACTTCTGTGCCGCCACAAATGCTCTCTGGCAAAATGTTTCACATAATAGGTAGTCAGAAACAACTTTGATGTTGCCTCAAAAGTATGTTCCAATAAATCCAGGAAATAACGGCATGACTCATCAATTTCTTGCAGTTTCTCCATGTGTTAACATTAAACTATAGGCACTTCTAGAAGAGAACTACTTTTTGGCCTAACTTTCCAAACTTACTTTGCAATGGTTCCACTTTTACCATTTAAATCTTCCCTGGGCCAACCTTTTGTTCTTTTAATATTATTCCTCCGATCTCACCATCATACCTTCTAATAGTTTTTTTAAACATTCGTGGGATGTCAGCGTCACTGGCCAGGTCAGTATTTGATGACAATTCTGAAATGTCCAATGAAAGTGATGGTGAGCAGGTCTCCTTGAATGGCTGCAGTCTCTGGGGTGTAGGCACACCCACAGCACTGTCCTGGAGTTCAAGGATTTTGATGCAGTGACAGTGAAGTAACAGTTATACGATTTCAAGTCAAGATGGTGTGTGGTTTGCTGCCTATGACCTTTTATTTAGATAGCAAATGGTGCAGGTTCAGAAGGTATTATCAAAACATTCTTAACATATTGTTGTGGTTCACAGAACCCCTACAGTGTGGAAACAGGCCATTAGGCTCAACAAGTCCACACCGGCCCTCTGAACAGCAACCCACTCAGACCCATTCCTTTAGATTTACCCCTGACTAATGCACTTCACCCACACATCTCTGAACATTGTGGGAAATTTAGCATGGCCAATTCACCTAACCTGCACATCTTTGGATTGTGGGAGGCAACTGGAGCACCTGGAGGAAACCCATGCAGGCATGGGGAGAATGTGGGTCAGGTAGCATCTGAGGAGCAGGAAAATCGAAATTTCGGACAAAAGCCCTTCATCAGGAATTTTCCTGCTCCTCGGATGCTGCCTGACCTGCTGTGCTTTTCCAGCACCACGCTATTCACTCTAATCTCCAGCATCTGCAGTACTCACGTTCGCCATAGGGAGGACGTGCAAACTCCTCACAAACAGTTGCCTGAGGCTGGAATTGAATCCAAGTCCCTGGCGCCGTGAGGCAGCAGTGCTAACCACTGATCCAAATTGTTGTGGGTGAGGAAGTCAATTTTGAAGGTGGTGAATGAGGCCACAATCAAGCGGCTACTTTGTACTGCATGGAATAAGTTGCTGAGTATTGTTGGAATTGCATCTTCCAGGCAATTGGGAAGTATTCCAATACATCTATCAATCATCTTAGGGCTGCTTCTTCTTTATTCTTTCCTAATTCCTAAATCCATTTCCATCTCAGTAATCATTTTTACACTTCTACTTCAACATTTTTCATTTCTAATGAAAAGTTATATACGTGAAACTGTGCTTTTCTCTCTCCAGTGCCGCCTGATCTCCTGCCTATTTCCAGCCTTTGGGTTTGACTCTGCACAGACTTAAATATCAAATGAATCACAGAATAGTTGCAGCACAGGAACAGGCCACTGTGTCCACACCAGTTCTCTACTAGAACCACTTGACTTCTTACCTCTTCTCTTTCCTGCAAAGCCCTGCACAAGTGTTCACTTCAGATGCGTATCCAACTGTGTTTTGATAGCCACAGTTGCATCTGACTCCACTACTCTCTCAGGTACTGCATTCCAGATTTTAATTGTTCACAGGGTAAAAAAGTTCTTCCCTGATTGTTATGGGGGCTCTTTTGTAAGCCATTTTACACAAGTATCCTCTGGATTTTACCATAAGTTTGTACAGGAGAAGTAGACCACTTGGGCTATCAAGTCTGCTCTGCCAATCAATGAGATCAAGGCTGATCTGAAAATCCTGAACTCCACTTTCCTGCATTTTCCCAACAACTACCTTCCCTATGAACTTAGATGTTAGCTTTTTGTGAATCATGCACCAGGATCCCCAAATCCCTCAGTTGAGGGGCGGGGTGGTGATAGGCAAAAATGACAATGGCACATACACCTACCGTGTAAAGTCCTCCTCACTGTAGTGGAAGAACTGGCCCACAGACTAATCAAGCCACAGTCTGACATAATCATTCTTATAAAATCATACCTTATAATCACCTATCCCTGAGATGACAGCACAGTGATAAACAGCTGTGAGGCCCTAAGAGTCTTCAGCTTTGACACTGGACACATGACGTTTCATTGATCTTGATGCCACTTTCTTCTCTAACCAGAACTCTAGTGACTGTTACATAAAATTCCATTGTAACTTTCTCTTCTCTTAGGAATAGAACCCTAGCTTTTCAGCTCAATCCATGTAACTGAAGTCTATAATTCCTGGAGCCGTTTGTATGATTTCTTTTCTGCATCTACTCTAAAAGCTTCCTGGCGTACATATTGGACAACATATTCCAGTTGAGGTCAAACTTGTAAAGCTTTATCATCATTCCTTTGTTTTTATATGCTATACTTTGGAAAAAAAAATTATTTCATAGATATGGATGTTATTGGCAAAACAAGCATTTGTTGCCCATCATGAATTTTAGTCATAGAGATTGACAGCACTGAAAAGGGCACTTCAGTCCATTGCATCCACACAAAAACAACTATTCTAATCCCATTTTCCAGCTTTTGGCCAATAGATTTATATGCCTTGACAGTGCAGGTCCACATCTAAATACTTCTTCAATATAGGGTTTCTGCCTCGACCACCAATACAGGTAGTGGGTTCCAGATCTCACTGGGTGAAAATAATTCTCCTCACAGCTCTCTAAGCCTTCACAGGAAAAAGTTTCTTTTTGTCTACTCTAACTATGCCCCTCATAATTTTATACATCACAATCATATCTCACTCTTAGTGTCCTCTGCTCCAGGGAAAACAACGCCAGTCTCTTCAAACTCTCCAGCCCAGTAAATCTCTTGTGCACCCTCTCCAGTGCTATTGCACCCTTCCTATAATGTGGATTTCTGATCTGCACAGTTCTCTAGTTGTGGCCTGGCCAGTATCTTATACAGTTTCGGTCTAACCTTCCAGCTCTTAAACACTCTGCTTTGATGAATAAAGGCATGAATAGCACATACCTTCTGAATCACTTTATCCACCTATCCTGATACCTTAAGGACCACTGCACATGCACACTATTCCCTCTATTCCTCTGAATTGCCCCTGAACGGAATAGCTTGCTTGACCACTTTAGAGGACAGTTAAGAATCAATCACATTACCATTGGTCTGGAGTCACATATTGGACAAAAGATATCCTTCCCTAAAGGGCATTCATGAACAAAGTGAGTTTTTACAAGTATCGTCACTATTTCTAACACTAGCTTCCAGTACTAAATGTTATTAATTGAACTTAAATTTCACCAGCAAGCAAGGTGGGATTTGAAATGCTTTGGAGCATTAGCCTGGTCCTCTGGATTACTAATCCAGTAACATTACAAGTAAACTACCATCTCCCCATGAATTAGAAAACCTCAGGTCCCAACTACTTTATTAGTTACTGTCTCAACCTACATACCACATTCAATGATAACGCATGTAACCCCTAGTCTCTGTGCCTCAACTCTCTTTAAAACAATAACCTTCATTTTCATGAAAACAAAGTACTGTGGAGACAAAAACTCTGCAGATGCTGGAATCCAAGAACACAGCAAGCCAGGCAGCATCAGGAGGTGGACAAGACAGGCGTAGCTGGGGCCCATCCGGGTGCCCATGGCTACCCTCAAGATTTGGAGGAAATGGCAGAAGTGAAAGTAGAAGTTATTAAGGGTGAGGGCCAGTTCGGCGAGGCGGAGGAGTGTATTGGTGGGAAGTACTGTGGATGCGGGTGATCTGACATAAAAAGAAGGGCTGGAGAGGTTGAAAAGGTCTGGCAATATCTGTGGAGAAAGGATAGAGAGAGAGTCCTATATGACTCTTGATTGGAACTCCATTTTATATTGTCTCCCTGGTTCTTTCTGCTAAACTCTATCACTTCTCAATTGCTGGTCCTGTTCATTTTCAAAATTGTTCATTGTCTTATTTTGCATTGCCCACAAAAGATGGTGAATGCAAACTCATTATCATCAAACAAAAAAACTCACAAGAATTATGGATGTTGAATATCTGAAGCAAAAACAGAAATTGCTGGAAAAACTCAGCAGGTCTGGCAGTGTCTGTGTACAGAATTCTGAGTTAATATTTCAGGGTCTAGAGACCCTTTGTCCAAACTGAATTTGTTTTTGTCTTGTTATCATCGATTCAGGAAAAATATGTTCCCCTCTTGTCCTTCTATCATTAGCTAATTAGAACAACATGGAGAGGCAATGGCTGAGTGGTTAATCCAGAGACCCAGGGGACCTGTTTGAATCACACCATTGGAATTTGAATTCAATAAAAATCTGGAATTAAGAGTCTAATGACAATCATAAATTCACAAAGCTTTTCACTGTGCCTCAGCACACGTGACAATAAATTCAATTCATTGCCAATTGTTGCAAAACCCCATTTGGTTGTTAATGTCCTTTCGGGATGGAAACTGACATCCTAACCTGGTCTGGGCTACATGTGGCTCCAGACCACATAACATTGCCAAGTGGTTGACTCTTAACTAGGCGAAAGTGAGGACTGCAGATGCTGGAGATCAGGGTCAAGATTAGAGTTGTGCTGGAAAAGCACAGCAGGTCAGGCAGCATCTGAGGAGCAGGAAAATTGACCTTTGAGGCAAAAGCCCTCCATCAGGAAACTCTTAACAGCCCGCTGGGCTATAAATGCTGGAGACAAAAAAAAATCCAAATGCTGGAATCCAAAGTAGACAAGCAGGAGGCTGGAAGAACACAGCAAGCCGGGCAGCACCCGGAAGTTTTGGGTACAACCCTTCTTCATGAATGTTGGCATACATATTAATAAGAGAAAACAATTCATTGTGTGTGTCTCTCTCTCTCTCTACCTTATTCAAGCTGATTGCTGGCCTGTGATGGTTAGGAACCGCCAATGACTACATTTCCCTTCGGGATCAGACTCTTGCGGCGGGGAATGCGGTAAAAGTCAGGGAGATGTTAGTAAAGCTGGACTCCCTCTGGGCGAGTCAAGAGTCCCAGTCTGAGGTGGTTGATCCAGTGGGCAGTCCGTCCCCCCCCAGCCCGCCATTCCAGGGCGGCTCGCTCGACATCACGCGAGACTCGCGCAGGAAGATGGCCGTCGGAGGGACCGGCACCTGGGCGCTCCTCCACAGGGAGGCCTGAGTGCGCCGTCTGTCCGTAAAGCCCGGGCGGACACGCACACACTCACCCTCACTCTCACAGGGGAAAATGCGAGCCGTCCCCACCTGGATCGACAGGGTGCACGACAGGGAGAAGGTCGAACAGTGGTAAGGAGCTGCGGCCGGGCTACCCTCACCCCGCCATTGCCCTGGTTACCACATAGCAACGTGGTTTCTAATGTAAACAGGCAGACAGGCCTGACATCCACTGGGGCAACGCTTCACTGTTAGAAAATGTGGGGATGGGGGGTACACAGTGACAATAAATAGGGGAGAGAGAGATAATATACGGGGAAGAGTGTGAAGGGACAGAGGAAAAAAAAAGTAGGGGGCTTGGGGGAAAAAGTAATAATATACCTCATGATTTGGAGGTGCCGGTGTTGGACTGGGGTGTACAAAGTTAAAAATCACACAACACCAGGTTATAGTCCAACAGATTTCAATTAAGGTCTAGATTAGAGTGGTGCTGGAAAAGCACAGTAGTTCAGGCAGCATCAAGGAGCAGTAAAATCGACGTTTCGGGCAAAAGCCCTTCATCAGGAATATCAATTAAACGAGTTGGACTATAACCTGGTGTTGTGTGATTTTTAACTTTGTACGTCCCAGTCCAACACTGGCATCTCCCCAGTGATGAAATGGGGTGGGGGGGGGGGGGGGGGAGAGGGTGGCGGAGAGCTAACATGGATTGGGAGCCCAGAGAGAATGCGTGGGAAGGGCGATAGTACACTGGGGGAGCAATAACATGCTGAGGTGGAGAACTGTTATACTAGGGGAAATAATTTGCTGCGGAGCACAGTAATACAGTTGGAGGAGTCATACTGCATCATGGGGACTCAAAGCAACAGGAGATCAATTACACGCTGAGGGGAAAATACATTGGAGGGGGGGTAAACAAGCAGGGATAATAATGTAAACTATGGAGCAGAGTGTAATTGCGAGCTGGCTGAGCCAACATTTATTAATGATGGGCAATAAGTGCTGTCCTTGGCAACACACTCATCCCATGAACAAATTAAAAATTACAAAATGCAGTGCTGCATCTCAAAAGGTTCCTTCCAACAACACGTTCCAAATGGGTATACCAACTCTTTCAAGTTCCTCTCCCAGTCCTGTACCATTTTGACTTGGAATTATATCACCAAATCAGTGTATCAACTAATAATACTTAGAATCATAGAGTTGTACAGTATGGGAACAGACCCTTTGGTTCAACTCCTCCAGGCCGACCAGGTATCCTGGATAAATCTAGTCCCGTTTTCCCACATTTGATCCATATCCCTCTGAACCCTTCCTATTCACATGTCCACTTTGATGCCTTTTAAATTGTACCAGCCGCTACCTTTCCTTTGGCAGCTCATTCCATACACACACCGCCCTCTGCATGAACAAAGTTGCCTCTTAGGTCCCTTTTAAATCTTTCCCTTCTCACCTTAAAGCTATGCCCTCTAGTTTTGATTCCCTCATACTGGGAAACAGACCTCTATTTACCCTATCCATACCTCATGATTTTATAAACCTCTTTTAGGTCACCCCTCAGACTGCACTGCTCCAGGGAAAATAGTCCCAGCCTAGTTAACCTCTCCCTATACTTCAAACTGTCTAACCCTGGCAACATTCTTGTAAATCTTTTCTGAACCCTTTCAAGTTTCACAACATCCTTCCTATAACAGGGAGACCAGAATTGCACCCAGTATTCTAAAAGTGGCCTAACCAATGTCCTATATAGACGCAACATGACCTCCCAACTCCTAGACTCGATGCACTGACCAATAAAGGCAAGCATACCAAACACTTTCTCCACTATCAAGGAACTGTGAACTTGCAGTCCAAGGTCTCTTTGTTCAGTAACACTCTCCAGGACCTTACCATTAAGTATATAGGTCCTGCCCTGATTTGCCTTTCCAAAGCGCAACACCTGCCACTCCTCAGCCCATTGGCCCATCTGATCAAGATCCTGTTGTACTCTGACGTAACCTTCTTCACTGTCCAATACACCTCCAATTTTGGTGTCATCTGCAAACGTACTAACTATACCTCTTATGTTAATTTCAAAATCATTTATTTCACTGATGAAAAGCAACGGACCCAGCACAGATTCTTGTGGCACACCACTGGTCAGAGGCCTCCAGTTTGAAAAGCAACCCTCCACCACTACCATCAAGCAAATTCTGTATTCAACTAGTTAGTTCTCCCTGTGTTCCATGTGATCTAACCTTGCTAACTAGTCTACTGTGAGGAAGATTGTCGAACGCCAAACTGAAGTCCGTATAGATCACGTCCACTTCTCTGCCCTCATTGATCCTCTTTTTTACTTCAAAACTCAATCAAGTTAGTGAGACATGATTTCCTATGCACAAATCCATGTTAACTATCCCTAATCAGTCCTTGTCTTTCCAAATACATGTAATTTCTGTCCCTCAGGATTCCCTCCACCAGCTTGCCCACCGCTGATGTCACGCTCACCAGTCCATAGTTCCCTGGCTTTTGCTTACCACCTTCCTTAAATTGTGGTACTTCCAGTCATCAGGCACCTCACCACAGCTATCAACGATACAAGTATCTCAGCAAGGTGCCCAGAAATCACTTCCCTAACTTTCTATCGAAATGTAGGGTACACTTGATTGGGTCCTGGGGATTTATCCACCTTTATGCATTTTCAGACGTCCAGCATCACCTCCTCTGTAATATATACTAACTGTGTGGAGTTTGCACGTTCTCCCCGTGTCTGCGTGGGTTTCCTCCGGGTGCTCCGGTTTCCTCCCACAGTCCAAAGATGTGCAGGGTCAGGTGAATTGGCCATACTAAAATTGCCTGTAGTGTTAGGTAAGGGGCAAAATGTAGGGGTAGGGGTGGGTTTCGCTTCGGCGGGTCGGTGTGGACTTGTTGGGCCGAAGGGCCTGTTTCCACACTGTAATCTAATCTAATATACATTTTTCAAAATATAGCTATCTACTTCCCAATGTATGAAATCTTCCATATCCTTCTCCACAGTAAACACTGATGCAAAATACTCATTTCATATTTCCCCAATCTCCTGCAGTTCCACGCATAGGTGGCCTTGCTGCTCTTTAAGGGGCCAAATTCTTTCCCGGGTTACCCTTTTGTCCTTAATGTATTTATAAAATCCCTTTTGAATTCTCCTTACCCCTATTTGCCAAAGCTAGCTCATGTCCCCTTTTTGCCCTCCTGATTTCCCTCTTAAGTATACTCCTTTTGTACTTTTCTAAGGATTCAATTAGAAATTGAATGTCCTGAAATAGGCTTCCTTTTCTTGACCAAAACCTCAATTTCTCTACTCATCCAGCATTCCCTACATCTACCAGCCTTGCCGTTCAGCCTAATAGGAATATACTGTCCCTGGACACTTGTTATCTCATTTTTGAAAGCTTCCCATTTTCTAGCCACCCCTTTACCTGAAACATCTGCCCCCAGTCAACTTTGGAAAATTCTTGCCTAATTGGCCTTCCTCCAATTTAGAACTTCAACTTTTAGATCTGGCCTATCCTTATCATCACTGTTTTAAAACTAATAGAATTATGGTTGCTGGCCCCAAAGTGCCCCACTGACTCTTCAGTCACCTGCCCTGCCTTATTTCCCAAGTGTAGGTCAAATTTTGCACTTTCTCTACTAGGTACATCCACATACTGAATCACATTCAACAAAATCCTCTCCATCCAAGCCTTTAAAACTATGGCAGTCCTAGTCCGTGTCTGGAAAGTTAAAATCCCTTAGCATAACCACCCTATTATTCTTCTAGATAACTGAGATCTCCTTTCAAATTTGTTTCTCAATTTCCCTCTGGCTATTGGAGGATCTATAATACAATCCCAAGGTGATCATTCCTTTTTTCTTTCTCAGTTCTACCCAAATTAACTTCCCTAGATGTATTCCCTAATCAAAAATGCTCCTCCTCTCTTGCCCCCACTTTCTAGGAGAAAGTGAGGTCTGCAGATGCTGGAGATCAGAGCTGGAAATGTGTTGCTGGAAAAGCGCAGCAGGTCAGGCAGCATCCAGGGAACAGGAGAATCGACGTTTCGGGCATAAGCCCTTCTTCAGGAAT
>NC_057727.1:60656652-60687871 GCF_004010195.1 Chiloscyllium plagiosum | reverse complement strand
TTGAAAAATGTGGTGCTGGAAAAACACAGCAGGCCAGGCAGCATCCAAGGAGCAGGAGAATCGACGTTTCAGGCCTAAGCCCTTCTTCAGGAAGTTTAAGCCCTCCCAAGCATCTTAGCAAATCTCCCCACCAGTATATTAGTCCTCTTGCAATTCAGTTGCAATCTGTCCTCCTTATACTAGTCACTTCTAACTCCCACCTCCATCTACCTATCACGTTCCCAGCTACCTCCTCACCCCCACCCTCCTCCCATTTATCTCTCAGCCCTCTTCAGCACCCCCTCATTCCTGAAGAAGGGCTTATGCCCGAAACGTCAATTCTCCTGCTCCTCGGATGCTGCCTGGCCTGCTGTGTTTTTCCAGCACCACATTTTTCAACTATAGTATCTATAAGATGGAACATTAAGCTGCCAATCCCGTCCAATCCTGAGCTACATTTCTGTATTTGCTATGATATCCCAGTCCCATGTTCCCAACCATGACCTAAGTTCATCTGCCTTCCCTGTTGGGCCTTTTGCAGTGAAATAAATATACATAAATTTATCGGTCCTACCTTGTTCTCTGTTTGTTCTTGACTGTTTGATTTGTTCCTTTTCCCAGTTGTACCAGTCTCAGATTGATTTCTTTCCTCACTATCTCCCTGGGTCCCACCCTCCTCTTACTAGTTTAAGCCCTCCCAAGCATCTTAGCAAATCTCCCCACCAGTACATTAGTCCTCTTGCAATTCAGGTGCAATCTGTCCTCCTTATATGAGTCACTTCTAACCCCCACCTCCATCTACCTATCACATTCCCAGCTACCTCCCCAGCCCCACCCCCACCCTCCTCCCATTTATCTCTCAGCCCTCTTCAGCCACCCCCTCATTCCTGATGAAGAGCTTATGCTCAAAACATCAACTCTCCTGCTCCTTGGATCTACTGTGCTTTTCCAGAATTGTTAGGTAACCAAGGTTCTAGTAAGGGGGCAGAATTGAAGGAAATAATATCAAGAACAAAATTGTGCCAAGGGGATTGGGGTTTGTGGCAGACAAATCACTAGGTCCTGATAACATATTTCCAGAGTACTAAAGGAAGAAGCTGAGAAATATTGGATGGATAGTAGATATCTTCCAAAATGCTATAGACTGGAGCAGTTCCTAGAGATTGGAGGGTGGCAATTGTAATCCCCCAGTTTAAAAATGAGGGAGACACAAAAACTCTAGACCAGTTAGTCTGACTTCAGTACTGGGTGGAGTGGGTGATGTGGTGGGAATACTCGAGTTTGTCATAAAAGCCACGGTAACAGTATGTATGGAAAGCATTGATGAATTAGAGAAGGCCATCAGAGGTTTATGAAAGGCACATTATGCTTGACTAGCCTACTTAAACTTGAGAGATTGCAAGGAGTAGATTAGATCAGGGAGAAGCAGTGGATGTGGTGTATTTGAATTTTTTATTGGTTTTTAATAAGGTCTCACATTAGAAAAAGTGAACGAAATTAATGCATTTGGGATAGTGTTATATTTAAGCATGGGTTATGAATGATTGACAGACAGGAATCAGGGAACAGTAATAGGTGAGTCTTTTTTCAGGTGGTAGGCGGTGCTAGTGGGTTACTGTTGGGATTGGTGCTTGTGATATCCATGCTTTAAGCAGATTGGGTGAATGGCCAAACATATGGCATTTGCGGTGTAATTAAAGTGAAGAAAGATAAGAGTATTATTTAAATGGTGCTATATTGGGAATTGTGGTTGTACAAAGGGATTTGGGTGTCCTCATGCACTAGTCAATGAAAGCAGACAAGTAACAAGTAATTAGGAAAGTAAGTGGTATATTGGCCTTAACTGCAAGATGATTTGAGTTCAAAAGTAAGGACAGCTTACTGTGGTTATACAGAGCCTCAGTGAGACTGCACCTGGAAAACTGCATGCAGTTTTGATCTCCCAATATAAGAAAGGATATACTTGCCGTAAAGGGTTCACTGAGGATGGCAGGATTGTATAATAAGGAGAGATTGGTTTGACTGGGTCTGAATTCACTAGATTTTAGGAGGATGAGAGGAGATCTGGTTGAAATATATAAAATTCTAATGGACAAACAAGATGCAGTGAGAATATTTTCCATGTTTAGGGAGTGTAGAACTAGGGGACATTTAGAATTGAGATGAGAAAATATTTCTGCTTTTAAAAGTCAGTGAATTTGTCAAATTCTCTACCACAGAAGATTGTGGAAACTGAGACGCTGAAAATATTCCAGAAAGCAGCAGATAAATATTGAACAAATACAGAGACCCTGGAGAAAGTCAGCAGGTCTGGCAGCATCTGTAGAGAGAGACAGAGTTAATGTTTTGAGTCTGACATGATTTCTTCAGTTCTGAAGAAGACTCATACTAGATAATACATAAGTGAATAATTCATTGGGTAGGGTAACACTCTGGCAATAATACACCAGAAGGAGGATAATACACTGGGGAGTGGATAATGTACTGAAATAAATCCGTGGGAAGGAAACAGTACATTGACAGGATAAGAAGTGAGAGGATGGTTAATACTTTGGCCAAATGTGTTTGTGTTCTGTTCTTACTGGAAGTGATACATTTTAAGATTGCACATAATCAGTTCATTGCTTCTAAATTTACAGAACTGTGTCTGTTCTTTATTCACATTTTTGCAGTATTTATGATATTGCATTCAAGCCGGATGGAACTCAGCTGATAGTAGCAGCAGGAAACAGAGTCCTGGTATGTTCAAGACATTTCTCAACTTCTCACCTTTTACAATGTATATTATCAGAGGTCACACTGCTCTCAGTAAATTGCCTTTCATTGTGATGCTTTGGGAAGCCAGATTTGGGAATGATCATGGGACACTCATAATGGTGTCTTAGATCAGATAGCTTATATGGAATCAGGAAGTATCAACAGGTGTAGGTCATTCTGCCCTTCCAGTCTGTTCTACCATTCAATATGATCATGACTGATCATCCAACTTAATACCCTGTTTCTGCTTTCTTCCCATACCCTTTGAAGTCGTCTACACAAGAAGTACTTGTGATGAGGGCGTGTAGGGAACTCTGAAGGACTGGATCCAGAGTTCTGATTAGTGTGTTTAATTCACGGGTGTGTTCTTTGGTCGGATCAGTTGGTAGTTGCCTGTAGTGTTCCTGGTTGTTCAGTTGTCGGTACACTTCCTTGCAGTCATATGTTCTATTCTGAATGACAATGGCTCCTCCTTTATCTGCTGGTTTGATGACTGTTGTGATTGGTTTTGAGAATCTGGATGGCATTGCGTTGTGAACGGGTGATGTTTTGCTCTACCTTGTGGGTACGGCTGATGAATCTGGCATTTATATGTTTCCTGACGGTTTGAGCATATATGTCAAGCCCAGGACAACGGCCCTCCGGTGGGGTCCAAGTTGACACCTTCTTTGGTCGCTCCTCTGAAGATCCCTGTGATGACTGTTCCAGTTCATCAGTGGGCTCATTGGGATCCAAATCATAACCAGAAGAAAGTTCTCTAAAGAGGAGGAAAACAGCAGACTCCCCTTCCTGGATGTATTAGTGAAATGCACTCCTACCAGAGAACTCCAGACCAGTGTGTACTGGAAGAGCAGACATAATGACCAGAAACTGGACTATAACAGGAACCACCCAACACTGTCAAATGGACCTGCATTAGGACATTATTTAAATGGGCAAGAACACACTGCAGCAACCCAGAACTCCAGAAGGCAGAACAGGATTACCTATTCAAAGGATTTGAATGAAACCGATACCCCAAGAGCATTATCCTCCAGGTACTTCTGGGACAAACCCAAAGAAGAAAACGCAGCACGATAATGACCATACCAATAATCAAAGACATATCAGAGATAACTGCCCAACCCTTCAGACCCCTGGGAATCTTAGTGGCCCACAAACCAGTAAACACGTTCCACCAGCTCCTCACAAAGGTTAAAGATCCAACAGGACAAATGTTATCTACAAAATACCCTGCAAAAACTGTGGAAAAACTTTACATCGGACAAACAGGACGAAAACTGACCATATGTGTGCACAAACATGAGCTCACCACTGCCAGACACGGCCAACACTCTCATTTCCAACCAACCAACCAACCAACAACAAAGGACACAAATTTAACTGGCACGATGTAACCATCCCAGCACAGGCAAAACAGAGACACGCCAGAAAATTTGTTGATTTTGGCTGGAGTGCCAGGCTTCAATCAATAGGCACATTGAACTGAACCCCGTGTACAAACCACTCAGTTACAGAACCGGAATTATCAACAAACAGAGACACAGAAATACAAGTTGAGAGTGTGTTGCTGGAAAAGCACAGCAGGTCAGGCAGCATCCAAGAGCAGGAAAATCAATGTTTCGGGCCGGAGCCTTTCAGCAGGAATGTAGAAATACAAGGCAGGACACACCACCAACACCTTATCAAAGACTGATGATGTCACCTAGCGAGGGAATGAAACATTTGCAGAAAAACATACTGGCTCGGTGAACAAATCCACGCTATGCTATTATAATAGATTCCAACATATTGCCAATAACAGACGTTAAGCTAATTAGCCTATAGTTGCTTTATTTTTTGTCCTCGCACTTATTTAGATAAAGGCATTACATTGGTAGTTTTCCAATTTGTAAATTGATAGATTTCTGGAATATTATTACCAGTGTATCTACTATCTCTATAGCCACCTCTTTTAATACCCTAAGTCTTTATCAGTCTCTATACACAATAGTTTCCTTTGCACGTTTTGTTTAGTGATAGCTATTGTATTTACTTTCTACCGTTTGCTGATTTATTTATTTAGTAATTTTGGAATGTTATTAGTGTCTTCTACTGTGAAGATTGATGCAAAGTATGTATTTGACTCCTCTGTCATTTCCTTGCTCTCATTAATATTTTGTCAGCCTCATTCTCTAAGGGTTCACTTTGACTTCTCTATTCTATTTTATATATTGAACTAAGCTTTTGGTGTCTGTCTTGATCATGTTTGCAAATTTACCCTCAAAGTTTATTCATTTGTAAATTTCTTAATTCTTCATTACAACTTACTTATCTGCAAATTTGGCTACATATCTTCCATTTCTGCATCTAAACGTAATATAGATTGAAAATAGTTGGGACCTGAGGACCAAACTCTGTGGCACCCCACTAGTTACATCTTGCCAATCACAAAAAGACCCATTTATCCCAACTCTCTACTTTCTGTTTGTTAGCCAACCTTCTATCCAAGCTAAAAAAAATTACCCCAACCCCATATGATCTTACCTTGTGTTTTAACCTTTGTGATACACCTTATCAAATGCCTCTGGAAGTCCAGAGATATTACACCTACTGGATCCCCATTATCCACATTTCTTATTCGATCTTCAAAGAACTCTAGCAAATTAGAGATTAGAATAGTGTTGGAAAAGCACAGCAGTTCAGGCAGCATCCGAGGAGCAGGAAAATTGGCGTTTCGGGCAAAAGTCCTTCATCATTCTGATGAAGGACTTTTGCCCGAAACGTCGATTTTACTGCTCCTCGGATGCTGCCTGAACTGCTGTGCTTTTCCAGCACCACTGTAATCTAGAATCTGGTTTCCAGCATCTGCAGACCTTGTTTTTACCCTTTTTATCTAGCAAATTAGTGAAATATGATTTACCCTTCATAAAACCATGCTGACTCTGATGGATTAGATTTTGACTTTCCAAATGTTGTATTATTTCTTCAATAATAGTGGATTCTAACAATTTCCCAACAACATGTTAAACTTACTTGTCTGTAGTTTCCTACTTTTTACATTCCTCCCTTTTCGCATAAAGATCTTACATTAGCATTTTCCCAATTCACTGGAATTTTTCCCACATCCAGGGAATTTTTTTGAATATTGTAATCCACTATTTCTGCTGCCACTTCTTGAAACTCTAGGATGTAGATCATCAGGGCCTAGGTACCCTGTATTCCTTCAATCCCAGTAGATTGCTCAGTGTGTTTTCCTTAGTGATGATAATATATTAGTTTCTTACTTCCACTGATATGGATTCCACATTTTCCGATTCAAGGTAATTTCTTGCAATTGCACTTATTCCATCCCGTTTTAACAATGCTACATCAGCACCCTTTTCTTTCTGACAATCATAGAACATAGAAGAGTACAGTGCCTTCAGTCCGTCATGTCTGTGCTGACCAGGATGTTGCCATTCTGTATCTGTCTAAATACCTCTCAAATGTTGCTATCATGCAGTGCATTTTGGGCACCTAACACTGACTGCATAAAAAATCTTGCTTTGCACATCTCCTTTAAACTCTCCCCTCCTTAGTTCAAACTGTGCCCCCTTGTATTTAACATTTCTACGCTGGACAAAATACTCTGACTATCCATTCTATCCATGCCTCTCATCATTTTACAGATTTCTATCTGGTTGCCCTTCAGCCTTCGTAGCAAAAACAATCCAAGTTTGTCCAACCTCCCATTTATAGCTGATATGTTCTAATCCATGCAGCAGCCTTCTCCATCCTTGCACCTTCTCCAAAGTCTGCACATCCTTCCTATTGTGTGGCAACAGAACTGTGCACAGTTCTCCAAATTTGGCCTAATTAAAATTTTGTACATCTGCAATGACTTGCCAACTTTTGTATTCAATGTCCTGACTGATGAAGGCAAGCGTGCCATATGCCTTCTTTACCGTCTTATCCACTTTCAGGAAGATGCGTATTTGCACCCCCAGGCCTCTCTGTAGTCCTAAGAATCTTGCCATTTACTGTATGCTTTGCTTTTGCATTGATCTCCCAAAATGCATCACTTTTCAATGCATCTCCCTCGATATGTGAGGTAATAGATCACTCACTCTCTCACTTCACACTCCACCCAACTTTCCCACGGATCTGTAACCTATATAGATATCTATATCCAAAGCCATTGATTACCTTTCTCACTATCCATAACTCCACCAATTATCGTGATGTCTGCAAACTTAATCAGACACATTTTTATCCAAATTGCAAACAAGAGGTCCCAGCACTAGTCACAGGCATCCAGTCAGAAAAACATCCTCCACAACTACCCTCTGTCTTCTATGAGCAAGCCAATTTTGTATCCAACCTAACAGCTCAGCGTGGATCCCATGTGATTTAATTTTCTGGACCAGCCTACCATGATAAATGGAACTTGATAAATTCTTTAGCAAGGTGCATGTAGACAATATTTACTGTCCTACTCTCATCAACCATCCTCAACTTCCTCAAAAAAAGCTCAATCAGATTTGATGCTGACTATCCCTAATAGGTTCATTCTTTTCCAAATGCAAGTTAATCCTGTCCCTGAGAATCTTCTGTAATAACTTCTCTACTACTGATGTAAGGCTCACAGGCCTTTAATTTCCTGGGTTATCAAAGGAACTGGCTATTGTCCAGTCTTTTATAACATTGCATGTGGCTAAAGAGGTTACAAAGATTTCTGTCAAGGCTCCATCAATCTCCTCCTTTGCTTGCCTTGGTATCTGGGATAGATCCTATCAAGCTCTGGGGACTTACCTATCTCAATGTCTTTGAAGACAATCAACATCACCTCCTTCTTGAAGAATATATAACATACCCCCCAATCTTACTATCATCCATGTTCTTCTCCTTGGTGAATACTGATGCAAAGTCCTCCTTAAAGACCTCCCGCATACATAAATGCCCTCCTTTGTCTTTGAGTGGACCCACCCTTTCCCTAGCTACCTCTTGCTCTAATGTAAGTATAAAATATCTTGAGATTTGTCTTCAATCCTACTTGCCAAGGGCATTGCAGGGCCCCTTCTAGCCCCCCAATTCCTTGTTTAAGTTCTTTCCTGCTTTCTTTATATTCATCAAAAGCCTTATCTGATTTCCTTTTTGTAAATCTTATATATGCTTCCTTTTTCTTTTTGACTAATCTTCCAAAATCGCATGTCACCTAGGATTCCTGAATTTTGCCATCGTTATCTTTTAATCCTCACAGGAATATGCTGGTTCTGAACTCTGATCAACTGGCCTTTGTAAGACTCCCACATGTCTGACGTGGATTTACCCTAAACAGCCACCCTCCGTCTAATTTCTCCAATTCCTGCCTAACATTGTTGTAATTAGCCTTCCCCAGTTTAGCACTTTCGCCCAAGGATCAGTCTTATCCTTATCCGTAGCTGGCTTAAAATTTACAGATTTATGATCATTGTTTCCAAAGTGCTCCCCCATTGAAAGTTCAATCACTTACTCAGGTTCATTCCTAGTACAACTGTCTTCATGTTATTTCAAGAAACCCTCCTGGACACACCAAAATAACTCTACCCCATTTAAGCCCCTGGAACTAAGGGAGTCTCGGTCAATGTTGGGGAAGTTAAAATCACCCACTACGACAACCCTATTGCTTTTACATCTTTCCATGATCTGCTTCCATATCTGTTTCTTTATCTCCCACTGGATATTGGGAGGTCAATAGCACAACCCATCAGAGTAATTGTACTTTACTTATTCCTGAGTTCTACCCATATAGCCTCACTGGATGAGCCCTCCAACATGTGACATTCTCCATCATTAGTAAAGCAACTCCCCCACTCCTTTTACATTCCTTTCAATCATGGTTGAAACATTTAAACCCTGGAATGTTGAGGTGCTGAACTGTAATGGCTACAGCATCGTAGTTCCGTTTACTAATCCAGGCTCTGCCTTACATGTTGGAATTCCTTGCATTGACACCAAGTCCTCTGTGACCCTCTTCTCTGTTGTAGTGAGCAAGCCAATTTCTTCCAGAATTCTCCTCAGTAGCTTTTCACTGCCATCCTGTGTTGGATGGTCTTCCTACTGTTGAGTATCGGGTCCTCCATGATCCACTTCTCCGTCAAGGTGAGCGAGCTGACTTCTCCCAGAATCCTCCTAAGGCACTTCTCAATGCCACTCTTTGTTCGGTCATTTTGCAAAATTAAGTACCCCTGAATATTTAGCTACCACCTTTGATCTCCTTGTAACTATGTCTCTGCAGTTGTTATAAGATCACACCCATTAACCAGTATTAATGCAATTAATTAATCTATTTTGTTCCAAATAATACAACAATTAAATAAAGAGCCATTAATTTGGTCTTTCTATCATTTTTCCTCTTTCTACTATACTTAATATCATTTTTCTATGTTTGTAATAGGCTTCCTTCCAGTCCCCTTCCAGGTATTATTATCCAAATAGCTGCACTATAATTTGCCATATCCTTTTGCTTTGTAAATCAACGTTTCCTCTCTCCCCAACCATACCCCCTCTCTGATTAGTTTAAAACTTAGGGCATTCTGGATGCTCCTTTATGATTTTTTTTTAATCAACATGTTAAGATGTTCAGATCAGCAAACAGCTGTGACTATAGCGCAGGTTTGAATAACATGATTTGACCAACTTTCAGTCCATCCAGTTAGCCTTAGATGATGCAGACAGACTTGATATTTGGTCATTTACATTTGGTCTTGAGTGTGTTTTATAACATAGCAATAGCCATCTATATGTCACTAATTGCAAATGGACAAATCTCAGCAATAATTCAGTGCTGTTCTTGGAAGTGCTCAGTTCCCAGGTAGGATAGGAGGAGGATTTCTGGGATCCACGAGGTAGGTGAGGGAGGACATTATTCATTGCACCAACAATGTCATTTAGAGAGAAGGGTCCTAAAGAGAATGACCCTTCTCTGTAGTACATTAGATTGAATCTGCCCCCTCAGCTCTAAGTAGGGTTATTTGAGAAGGCAAGGCAATGGTAACCTAAAAGTAGATCACTTTTCTACATAGGGACCTAAAAAGCTTTTGTGTCAGCAGCCAGTACTGCTGTAAGCCCCAGAGATCTGCAGCAGTTGTTGTATTTCCACCTTTGATGTGGGCATCAGCCTCACTGAAGAGATAGGCCTGTTCTTGAGATATGGACTGAACCTGGCTTTGCATGTCAAGTTAGTTGGAGCCCCTCACCCTGTGTTTAGGTTGTACCATTGAGAATATAGACAGAGATGTGCAGGTCTAACTGTGTGTTTGTAGAGTTGATGAAATGGATTAAAATGTAAAATACATGTATAGGTATGAAGTAAAAATTGCTGTGTTCTATTTCTAGGTATATGATACTTCTGATGGCACTCTTATTCAGCCACTCAAAGGACACAGGGACACTGTATACTGTGTTGCCTATGCTAAAGATGGTAGGTGATGAGAGTTATGTACCTATATTTCTTGTAGCAATTTAATAGAGTCGTGTTTTGAAGTACCATGTTTTGTTCCCCTCTCAACGCCTCCACCTGCATTGATGATACATATTGATCGTCGTTCAATTTTCTCTTAATTATATCAAAGTACACGAGCTCCAATTAGGGCCCAGTCTGTGACAGTTGTGTCTATTAGGAGCACTCTGTACAGAAGTATAAAGTGAACCAATATCAAATTTGTGTACTGAAGGCTGTGTGTGGATCCATGGGTGTGGTTGTTCTCTGATAACTTATACCAAGAGTGAGTGTGTTAGCAGACTATTCAGCTGGTCTTGTATGAAATGTAGACATGCACTTTCCATTAAATGGGTAATGATCATTCTCAGGGCCCTCAACATATTTATTTTCCTTTCCTTGAAGCCAATTGTAATGCATCAATGTTTGGCTAAGCAAACATTTCAGCACAAACTGATTTGGGAAGCTTGCCACTCCTCATTATCATTTACATTCTGACATTCCCAGCATATAAACCTTTTCAGTCTGAATCAAGACTGACAATTATTTTGATTTGATTTTAATTTTGTTGTGTTTCCTTCCCATAATGTTTCTTTGCTATGAGTTTAGACGGTTCACTTATTTACAAAGTCCCTGGATTCTGTGCAAGGAGATGTATGACACTATACCCAGAACTGGCCTGAAATTCTGTTAATCCTTGTGCTCTACCTTCAGGCAGATTTGCTCATGCTAATTTGTGATATCATATGGCTTACATAAAGAGCCCACTTATGAACATATGTGCAGATGTGTTGGGCTACCTTCATTCATCATGGTGATAGCACATTGGACAAAAATTACTCTACTTAGATTCTGCAATCTTTCATCAGGTAAACGATTTGCATCGGGTTCCACTGACAAGAGCATTATAATCTGGACTTCAAAACTGGAAGGCATCTTGAAATATACGTGAGTTTTACTTATTTATTTTTCTCCTAAACTGAAAATATTTATATGCAAGTGAAAAGCAGATTATGACTTTAAAGCTGGTGTCATTAATGCAATTATTGGATCTTTCTGTAAAAAGAAACAAAAATAAAATAAAAATTGTCACTAACTTTCCCTCAGCATTGCTGACAGGTCCAGGGGAAGTTGGGGCAGAAAGTGGAAGACCAAAACAATTGATAGTCTCAGGCTGAAACTCTCCAAGGAGCAGTGAGCCAAGGGTTATAGATCCAAAGTGGGAGGGAAGTGAAGAATAGAGAATCAGTGGGTAAATTAGCATGGTGGTTATTTTACTGGACTAGTAATCCAGAGATCTGGATTAATGATCTGAAGGCACAAATTCAAATTTCACAGCAGCTGGAGAATTTGAATTCGATTAAGTAAATAAACTGCAATAAATTCCAGTTTCAGTCATGATAATTATGAAACTACTGGAAAACTATTGAAAACCCATTACTGATTCAGTAATGTCTTTTGGGGAGTGAAATCTGCCATAGCTAGTCTGGTCGATACATGAATTCAGATATATTGGTTTTAAGCATTCTCTCAAATATCCTAGCAAATCATTGAATTGTGTGAAACCATTGCATAAAAGTCCGAGTAAGGACAGCATATTTCCTGCCTTAAAGGACTACAGCAATCAATATGGACTTTTAGTATAGCCAACGATAGTTTCAAGGTCACCATTACTCAGCCTAACTTTTTAAATTCCAGATTTTCTGAGTTGAATTCAAATTCCACCAACTGTTGTCATCATCAGAACATTTAAGGACATGCTATGTGCTTGAAAAAAAGATAACTTATTTTGTGCTCTTGAAGAACATTAGATGTTTCAAAGCATTTTACACCCTGTGAAGTACCCTGTGAAATAATTTTGAAGTTAATCAGTGTTGTAATTTAGGAACCACACAAGTCCGTTTGTACACAGAAGATTTCTCAATCTGCAAAATGATAGTGACCTTTTTTTTTTGCATAGCTGTTTGAGGTATGAATGTTAACTCAGGCTAATTACGATGCATACCTGCATCACACTGTGTTAACTCAACACCTTGAAGATTTCCTTTACCTGGTTGTTGTTGAACAACTAAAATGTGGAGAAGATAAATATTTTTATTATTTTCTTTACTCAGCAAGTCGTGAGTTCATGGAATGCACTGCCAGTAGCAGTGGTGGACTCTCCCTCTTTATGGGCATTTAAGCGGGCATTGGATAGGCATATGGAGGATAGTGGGCTAGTGTAGGTTAGGTGGGCTTGGATCGGCGCAATACCGAGGGCCAAAGGGCCTGTACTGCGCTGTATTCTTCTATGTTCTATGTTCTAAGAGCTTTCATCACATTGAGGAGGCTTCAGACCAATTCTCAATCTAATAACCTACTTTTGAAACTCTTCTCACATTTTGACAAATGTGACAGCTCTACCAAAGCACCTGGATAATCCAGAGCATTCTAAAGAAAAATTATTCCATCTGTCAATACAGGATTTGAATCTGAATCTCTATCTGCATCAAAAACTAGACATTTCATCCTTGGGCAGTACCTTATCGGTGTACCATACTTCATTGATATTTGGCCATTAGCTTTTGAGGTACATTGTTTATAGACAACAGACAAAAACAGTATCTCCATCCATCTTCTGGGGCAGAGGTAGTATAAGTTGTATGTTGAAACTGTACGAGTATGTGTGTTAATTTGTAATGGAGCTATCAAGAGCGAGACTCCAAGATAACTTTCTGTAATAGAAACATACAGCAGCTCAGAAGCACCTGTGGACACTTCTTATTTCATGTTTCTCAGAATTAGAGAAGACCCTTTATCATTTAACTTTGCCTTTATTGGAGTTGGAAGGCCATGTCACAGCTGTACAGGACATTGGTTAGGCCACTTTTAGAATGTTGCATGCAATTCTGATCTCCCTGCTATAGGAAGAATGTTGTGAAACTTGAAAGGGTTCAAAAAAGGTTTACAAGGATATTGCCAGGGTTGGAGGGTTTGAGCTACAGGGAGATGCTGAATAGGCTGGGACTATTCTCCCTGGACTGTTGGAGGCTGGGGGATTATGTTATAGAGGTTATTAAAACAATGAGGGGCATGGATAGGGTAAATAGACAAGGTCTTTTCTCCATGGTGGGGGAGTCAAAAATTAGAGGACATAGGTTTAAGGTGACAGGGGAAAGATATAAAAGTGACCTAAGGGGCAACCTTTTCATGCAGAGGGTGGTGCATGTATGGAATGAGCTGCCAGAGGAAGTGGTGGAGGTGGGAACAATTAATTTAAAAGGCATCAGGATGGGGATATGAATAGGAAGGGTATAGTGGTATATGGACCAAATGCTGGCAAATGGGAATAGATTTATTTAGGATATCTGGTTGACATGGATAGGTTGGATGGAAAGGCCTGTTTCTGTGTTGTATATCTCTGTAACTTTATAATTTGCAATAACTGAGTTTATTATTTACAGACATAATGATTCCATTCAGTGCATCGCATACAACCCAGTCACTCACCAACTGGCATCCTGTTCCTCCAGTGACTTTGGTAAGTTGCTCTTTCAATGTTTTTTTAAAATTTAGAAAATTGTTACATTTGTGTTTTTATTATATGTTAATGATTTAATTTAGCTTTATGTAATTTTTTTTTGTTGGAAATAGCAATTTGTCTAATCCAAAGTGAGTGGGCAGAATTAATATATAAATAATCAGGGCAGGTTTTCTTTATTCATTCATAGAATGTAGGTTTCTCTGACTGGGCCAGCATTTATTGCCCATCCTTAATTGCTCTTGAGGGTGAGAGTGACCTGTTGAACCGCTGCAGACATTTGGTGTAGGTACACCCTCAATCTTCTGTTTGGGACGGAGTTTTAGGATTTTGATTGGGGGGGGGAGGGGGGGACTAGGTGGTTAGCACTGCTTCCTCACAACGCCAGTGAGCCGAATTTGATTCCAGCCTCTGGCAAACTGTCTGTGTGGAGTTTGCACATTCTCCCTGTGTCTGCGTGGGTTTTCTCCAGGTGCTCCGGTTTCCTCCCACAGTCCAAAGATGTGCAGATTAGGTGAATTAGCCATGCTAAAATCACCCATAGTGTTCAGGGATGTGTAGATTAGGTGCATTAGTCAGGGGAAATGTAAAGTAATAGAGGAGGGGAATGGGTCTGAGTGGGGTACACTTAGGAGGGCCGGTGTGGACTTGTTGGGCCAAATAGCCTGTTTCCACACTGTAGTGACTCCAAATTCTCTAAATTCTAGTACCTGGTAATATGGTTCCAGGTCAGGATGGTGAGTGGCTTGGAGGGAAACTTGCAGATGGTGACGCTCCTATGTATCTGCTGCTCTTGTCTTTCTAGACAGTAGTGGTCGTGGATTTGGAAGATGCTGTCTAAAAAGTTTAATTTTGATTCTAATCACCCTTTGTCAGTATAGCTGTTCTGCTTTATAAACTGCTTTAAATGATTCTCATTACTGTTCTCCATTGTTGTTTCCCAGTTTTACCAAGTTTTAGACTTTCAAAATAGGCATTTCTGCAGTTTATTATTGAGTCTTTGTCTTTTGCTTCCATCCTTCTCAGGTATTATTTTAAAGTATGTTACTTTAGTGATCGTAATGAGGTCAGCCAGGTGGACGCCAGGTAGAATATGAATTCCCTGATTGGGATACCAGCCTCTAAGGAGTTATTTCATTTGGATTATGTTATTATGGTCATTGTGGCCGAGACGCCCAGTATTTTATTCCTCTATCTGCTTTGGTTCATTCTTCATTTCTGAATTATTCACAAAACTTTCGGGCTTCTTACATACTAATTTAAAAAGGACTCATGTACATATTGTAGGAATTCGATGCCTTTACATCCTTCGTCTACCTTTCAGACCAAGTCATTTTAAATTAGTTGACATCCTCAGTGTCTTCCTATTTAGTGTATACACCCATTCTCAATTTTTCCTTCCAAAGTTCATTCCTTTATGCTTCTTGATATTAAATTACATCTGATACTTTTCTGTCTTTTCCACAAAATTGTCTGTCACTTTCTGAAATCTCAGGTGAATTGGCCATGGTAAATTGCCCATAGTGTTCAGGGATGTGTCGGTTAAGTGCATTAGTCATGGGAAATGTAGAATAATATGGTGGGGGAATGGGTCTGTGTGGGATACTATTCAGAGGGTCGGTGTGGACTTGTTGGGCCGAATGGCCTGTTTCCACACTGTGGGGATTCTATGATTCTCTCAGCCTTCTTTGCTGTTTGCCAGATCCCTGTTTTGAAATGAGTACTGCAGAAAGATTAGAGACAAAAATTTGAGCTCAAAGAATGGTTGAATTAATTTAGAGTCTGTAAAAATTTTGAATTTGATTTACTTTGCCTCTATTTAAAATGAATTAATTGCAGGTTTGTGGTCGCCAGAGCAGAAATCTGTCTCCAAGCACAAAGTCAACAGCAAAATCACCTGCTGCAGGTAATCCAGTCTTTGCTGCTCATATCATTGCTGCCTTTGGCTTTAAACATATTCCCAAAGCTGATTGCAAATTGAGCTTCAGAGTTGTAATTATAAACTGGGTGTCTGCATCTCCTTTGATCCAATTCCATTTAAACACCACAGATCCATCATTCAATTTGCTTATTCTAGACAGTTTTCTTCATTATGGGCTGAAGGATTACTGTGTGCATCTGTAAAGAGAATCACAAATGTATCATACTGTGCAATATCTTTGCTACAGTCACGACTTTAAAAGAAACTGTGTTTATATCAGAGTGATTCAGAAACATTTAATACATTTGTGCGTAGGACATGCATGAACGTCATGATTAGCACATGTATGGTTATAAAAATACATCCAGATTTTAAATAAATTTTCTTGCTTCTTAAATTGGCTAAAATCAGAAACATAGCTGTCATAATCTCACTGGATTGGCATACAGCAAGTTACAGTGTGCAGGGTTCTGCAACTTCTAATGAAGCAAATTTATTCCAGGATCATTGGAGAATCATTCAGCAAAAATTACCTTCAGTTTTAAGATGGTTCTCACTAGGACCAGCACATGAAAATGACAGAGTTTGGACCTTGTCTGGGACTTCTACCTTCCTATCCACCATTGAGAAAAATATATCAGACTTAAAAATAGCATTTTCTGGACCTTTTTAGTCATAGTACTTGAATAATGGTATGCTGACATTGGCCAAGAAACTTGAGAATTACTGCAAGTGTTACAGAAGTCTTTTCACACATTTTTTTTTCATTCAAGGGATGTGACCATTTCTGATGAGGGCAGTGTTTATTGGCCATCCATAAATGACCTGGAGAAAGCAGTGCCTTCTTGAGCTGCTGCAGTCCTTGTTGTATAGGTGCACCCACAGTGTTAGAGAGGAAGTTCCAGGATTTTGACCCACTGACAGTGAAGGACAGGACAATAATTGTAAGTGAAGATGGTGTGTTACTTGGAGCAGAACTTGCAGGTTGTTCATTTTAGAAGGGAGAACAAAAAGGCAGTGTTTTATTTAAATGGAGAAAAACTGCAGAAAGCTGTAACACTGGGGGTGGGGGGGGTAATGTGTACATGAAACACAGACAGCAAGCTCGCACACAGATGCAGCAGGTGTCAGGAAAGCTAATGGTCCTTCTTTCCATTGGGTTGAAGTATGAGTAGGGAAATCTTACTACAACTGTACAAGATGCTGGTGAGATCACATCTGGAGTACTGTAAGTAGTTTTGGTTCTCTTATTTAAGAAAATATATTATTTCATTGAAAGCAGTTCAGAGAAAGTTCACGAGGATGATCTCTGGTATGGAGGGATTGACCTATGAGGAAAGGCTAAACAGATTGGGACTCTACTCATTAGAATTTGAAAGGATGAAAGATGATAAGATTCTTAAGGGGCTGACAGAATAAATGCTGAGAGGATGTTTTCCATCATGGACAAAGTGAGGACTGCAGATGCTGGAGATCAGAGTCGAGAGTGGGATGCTGGAAAAGCACAGCAATTCAGGGCTGTATCCAAGGAGCAGGAGAATTGATGTTTCAGGCAAGAGCCCATCATCTGGCATGGGAGAGTCTGGGACCAGATGGCATAATCTCAGAAGTAGCAGATGCCAACTTAAGACTGAGATGAAGAGGAATTACTTCTCAGAGTGTGACTCTTTGGATCCTCTGGCCGCAGAGAGCTGGGGGGGCCAAGTCCTTGTATATATTCAAGACTGAAATAGATAGATAGATAGATAGATTCATGATTAGTAGAAGAATTAGGAAATGCAGGAATGTGGACTTGAGCCACGATCTTGTTGATTGATAGAGCAGGTAACTCCTACTCCTACTCCTATTTCAGCCATGAGTATGCTGCCCTTATCTTTTTAGCTGGTAGAAGTTTGGATGGTGCTGTTGAAGGAGCCTTTTTGAATTACTGCATCATATCTTTAGATAGTGGTTTTGATCTCCAGCATCTGCAGTTCTTTCAGTTTTTGTAACCGATGAAGTGGACTGCATTGATCTTAATGGTGTTGAACTTCTTGAGTATTGCAATCATCCGATCAAGTGATCCTGACCTGTACCTTGTGGATCATGGAGAAGGCTTTGCATTGTCAGGGTATGACTTACTTGCTGCAAAAGTTTCAGCCTCTGGCAACTATTGTAACTATTGAAAGGATCAAGTCAGTACTTTTCCATGTTGAGCAACACTTGGAGAAAGCACAGAGGTGGCAAGGATGCAGATTTTACATTGGTTGGAGTTTTTGGAGCAGTAGCATCAGTACTGGCCAAGCTGGTTCAGTACTAAAGGACATAACTGCTTCCTAATCTGCTCTACAGCTGGTGCAATGCCAATGACAGTATGGGTAATTAACATAGAAATTGGCCAGGTTGGATTTGTACTGCTATCATATTGCACTATATTGTACTGTAGCCATTGTATTTGTAAAGGTGGTTTGGTTCAGTTTCTGGTCAGTAGTAGCATCCAATATGTTGATAATGGGTGAAATCTATGTTGGCATTGCCAGTGAATATCAAAAGGCAGATTGGATTCTGTTTTGTTTCAAATAGGGGTTCAGTTACATAATTCTTTTTCTTAAAATATATTTTAAGAAGAGGACCAAAACTGCTTACAGTACTCCAGATATGATCTCACCAGTATCTTGTACAGTTGTAGTAAGATTTCCCTACTCTTATACTTCAATCCAATGGAAATAAGGGCCATTAGCTTTCCTGATACCTGCTGCATCTGTGTGCTAGCTGTCTGTGTTTCATGTACACATTCCACACCCCCCCCCACCAAAAGTCCCAATGTGTTACAGCTTTCTGCAGTTTTTCTCCATTTAAATAAGTCTTTTTTGTTCTCCCTTCCAAAATGAACAACCTGCAAGTTTTGCTCCAAGTAACACACCATCTTTACTTACAATTATTGTCCTGTCCTTCACTATCAGTGGGTCAAAATCCTGGAACTTCCTCTCCGACAGCACTGTGGGTGTATCTATACAACAAGGACTGCAGCAGCTCAAGAAGGCACCACCTTCTTCAGATCATTTATGGATGGCCAATAAACACTGGCCTCATCAGAAATGGTCATATCCCATGAATGAAAAAAAATGTGTGAAAAGACTTTTGTAACACTTGCAGTCATTCTCAAGTTTCTTGACTAATGTCGGCATGCCATTGCATCACATATAGACAGGGTGGTTAAAAAAAGCATTTACCACGCTTGCCTTCATTGCTCTGTACTTTGAGTATAGAAGTTGGGAAGTTATGCTGAAGTTGTCTGTCCAGGACATTGGTGGCTCTTCTGAAATACTTCTGGTCGCCCAGTTAGAGGAAAGGTATTATTAAATTGGAGAGGGTTCAGAAGAGACTTAGCAGGATGTTGCCGAATATGGAAGGTTTGAAGCCTTTTATAAAGAAAGACTGAATAGGCTGGGACTTACTTTGCTGAAGCCTAGAAGGTTGAGGGTCAACCTTATAGACGTTTATAAAATCATGAGGGGTATAGATAGAGGTAATGGTAGTTGTCTTTTCCCTAGGATAGGGGATTTCAAGAATAGGGGGCACATTTTTAAGGTGAGAGGAGAGAGATTTTAAAAGGATTTGCATGTGGAATGAACTTCCTGAGGAAGTGCTGGATGTGGGTACATTTACAATGTTTGAAAAACATTTGGGTAAGTACATGAATATGAAAGGTTTGGAGGGATATAGGCCAGGAACAGGTAGTTGGGAGTAGTTTAGTTTTAATGGAGAGAAGGTTATTGATGAAACAGCTGAAGATTTTATCCAAAAATAATGACCTTTGCATTTCAACCATTTCTTAGTAGAGCATGGAGTGAATCAAATTGGTTGAAAACTGTCATGATTTGGAGATGCCGGTGTTGGATTGGGGTGTACAAAGTTAAAAATCACACAACACCAGGTTATAGTCCAACAGGTTTGACTATACCTGTTGGACTATAACCTGGTGTTGTGTGATTTTTAACTTGGTTGAAAACTGGCATCTTTGATTCTGGGAACTTCGAGGAGGCCAGGATTGATCATCCACGCAACATTGCTGACTGAAAGTTGCCCCAAAGAAACTTTGGCCTGCTTTTTTGCACGATTGTCATGCGCTGCTCCATTTTTGAGAGTTGAGGATATTTGTGGAGCTTCCTCCTCCACTGAGGTCTTTAATTATTCACTATCATTCACTGCTGAATGTGATAGGGATACAGAGCTAAGATCTAATCTATTGGTTAGCGATCATTTAGATCTGTCTATTATATGCTGCTTCCACTGTTGGCATGCAGGGGTTCTGTATTGTAGGTTCACCAAAATATTGTTCCTTTTTTTGGTATGCTTCATGGTGCTCCTGGCATGCTCTCCTGCTCATTTCATTCAAGTTTGGTTGATCACTGTTGGTAATGGTAGAATGGAGATTTGCAGGGCCATGAGGTTATGAAATACAATTTAGTTGCTGCTGATGGCCCACAGCTCCCCATGGTTTCCCAATTTGGAAGTGTCAAATCTGTTTGATTTAGCATGATAAATCGATGAAGAGTATCCTCAATGTGAAGGTGAGACTTTGCCTTCACAAGGATTGTGCAGTGGTCACTCTCACTGATACTGTCATTGCCAGGTGTGCATGTCATTTAGGACTTGACCAGTTCAGTCAGTAGTGGTGCTACCAAGCCAACCTTAGTAATTGATGTTGAAGTTCCCCACATAGTGTACATTCTGCATGCTCGCTGTGTGCTTCCTCTAAATGCTGTACTGATTCATTACCAAGGCAGGGTAGAGTGGATGATAGCAAGCAGTAATCAGCAGGCAGTCTCCTTGCCAATGTTTGACCTGATACCACATGACTTGGGTCCAGAGTCAGTGTTAGGAATCCCACGCCAGTCCTGTCAAGATTGTATATCACTAAGCTGGCCACCTCTCTGGGTTTGACCCACCATTGGGACAGGACATAACCTGGGATGCTGATGGTGGGTTCTGGGACACTGCCTATGAGGTATCATTCCATGAAAATGACTGTTAGGCTGTTGTTTCAACAGTTCTAGATGTTAGTAAAGAGGATGTTTATATCTCCAACTGATGTGTGCCATTATTGTTCCAGTGCATGGATCAGCACTAGGTAGTCTATCCATTTTCATTACTTTCATCAGACATTATACTGGTTTGGTACAACTTATTGGCTTGCTACAACTTATTGGCTTGCTAGACCATTTCAGAACACTCATTGATGTGGATCTGGAGTCACATGTCAGCCAGATAAAGTGACGATGGCAGCTCTTCTTTCAGGTATATATATTTAATGGTGGGATCTGCTATGGTGGGAGGTAAGAACAGGGCTTTTACCCGAAACGTCGATTTCGAAGCTCCTTGGATGCTGCCTGAACTGCTGTGCTCTTCCAGCACCACTAATCCAGAATCTGCTATGGTGGGATTTGAACTCATGTTCCCAGAGCAGTGGTTTTTGTCTCTGGACCACTAATTCAAATACACCACTTGGCTTTGCTTTGTATTTGGAAAATGTTGTATTTCAATCGGGCTATCGAGCTTTACTCCTACTTCAAAGGATCTACATGCTGGCTGTGGAGTAGCAGGCAGCTGTAATAGGTACCAGATTATTATATACTAGCCAAATGTCATAGAATCCCTACAGTGTGGAAACAGGCCATTCTGCCTAACAAGTCCACACCAACTCTCTGAACAGCGCTCCACCCAGACTCACCCCCACCCCCCCCAAAATCCCTGTATTTCCTATGGCTAATCCATTTAACCTGCACATCTTTGGATTGTGGGAGGAAACCGGAGCACCTGGAAGAAACCGAAACAGACACAGGGATAATTGTGCAACTCCACACAGCCAGTTGCCCGAGGCTGGAATTGAACTCGGGTCCCTGGTGCTATGAGGCAGCAGTGCTCACCTCTGAGCCACTAAGCCACCAAATGATCCCAGTATGGAACACTACCCATCCAATAGCCTGTATAGATCACAGCATATCCCAGAAGGGGGTCAATGACTTCAAGACAAGATAGAAATCTTTTCAAAATTCAGTAACAGCAGTTTTAAAATGCTATCACTAACTTTGCCCCCTTGAAACTGCTTTCTAAACTTGTTCTTATTTCTGCTTCTTTGCTAGTTGGACAAATGATGGTCAGTATCTGGCCATTAGCCTGTTTAATGGTATTGTCAGCATTCGAAGTAAGAGTGGAGAAGAGAAAGTGAGAATTGAGCGACCTGGTGCTGTCCCAATCTGGTCAATTTGCTGGAATCCATCCAAGTAAGTAATGAAGTGCACTCTAGTGAATTGGAGCAAACCCTTTTCATGCTTTTCAGATGGTTCCTCTTCAAAGCTCAATACCTTGTTTGATTTATATTAATGTGAATTATAGATAGCAAAAACAAAACTTTTTGTTGTGGATTATGCAGGTTACCAGAAATGCCTTTAGATCACAAAGTGGCTTAGTTTAAGATGAATGAGATGAAAATCTTCTTTATTTCCTGGCTATTAGAGGATAAGAAATTGTGTTTGGATAGTCTCAACCAAATGTATCAGTCAATTACACAATTTTTCAGAAGAAAATAAAATCCAGAGTTGAACCCTAATCAGCACTGAGCAGGAAATTTAAACTCAATGATAGTGAATGACATTGAAAATGAGAAAATATTAATGCAGTTTTGAAGTTGTATTTTGTTTATGCAAAGCAGGGAGAACTTTGCTGTCCAATAGTATGTGATGTAACTGAAGTGAGAGCACTTGATATTATCTAAAGGCGACAGGTTGAAAGACAGTTGTCATTTTCAACTGACATGCTTTCTTTTAAGACAGTTCATAAAAAAAGGGAGTTCACACATGAACCCCTTTTTTATTCACAGTACTTCGATTTACCCATTCTACATCCTGACAGTGGATACATTGGGAAAGGAGCAACTGTGCATCCAATGTTTCCCTTCTCTCCTCAGAAATGCTGCAAAACGATTGCAGTGAATATCTCTTCCATACAACCAAATCATTGTCTCCTGTCAGTAACAGTTTAATTCTGTATTTATTTCACAATATTTAAGAATGTCAGATTTAAACATTCTGGAACATTCAAACTTATTTCCTATTTCATCTGAAGTTCAGGTTTGTTGTCTTTCAGAAGGATTTCTTTTTGTGCCTCAATAAATAAGACAAGTGGTTATGGAATAACTCGATCATGAGTCATAGATATTAGTCAGTGAGGTTCTTCTGACTTTTGATTTTGGTTTGTACAGAGATGAACACACAGACATCTTAGCTGTGGCGGACTGGGGGCAGCGACTTTCCTTTTACCAACTGAGTGGGAAACAGGTATGTCTGGGAAGCATTTCTGAAAGAATGCTACAGAGGATGAGTTTTGGAAGTTGCATACATCATTTATGAAAAATAATGTCCCTCTTGACACAGCTCCTATGTCACACTTAGCTGTCATAAATACAAATATACAGCTTTCTTTCCTAGTCAGAAAGTAACATTTAATCAAATGAAATAGATGAAGCATACAGGTTAAGTATCAGTTTAACTACTGAGCCCAGTAAAGGTGTCAAGTCAAGTCGCAGTAGTCTTATCAGACCATAGAGCTGCTGTCTCATTATAGAGAAAGGACTGGTGATAGTTAAACATGAGAGCCAGCACACCTCAGGCAATGTGAGAGGTTGAGAAAGAGAGTCCTTCATCGTAATCTCAGCTGGTGTGGGGATTGAACTCACAGTAAAGGCGTACTGAACTAAGCATTCGCCAGTAAAATCCAGGAATTTGATTAATGGAGGGAAATTTGTTGTTCTTATCTGGACTGACTCCAGACCCACAGTAGCAAGATTGACTCTTAACTATCCTCTGAAATAACATGATAAGTCACTCATTTCAGGTGCATTTAGGGAAAGGCAACAAATGGTGGCCTTACCAGTGACATCTACTTCACATGAAAGAATAAACAAATCTAATGGTGTCTTCTGTTAGTTAAAACTATCCATGCACCAGCAGCTCGAAACAAGAATCATGGCCCAGTTTGTTGAAAATGTGAGTTATAGACTCATACAGCACGGAAACCAATCCATGCCAAACGTAATCCCAAACTAAACTAGTCCCACCTGCCTGTTCCTGGCCCATATCTCTCCAAACCTTTACTATTTGTGTAACTATCCAAATGTCTTTTAATGTTGTAATTGTACTCTCAACCACCGCTTTCTCAGGAAGTTCAGGAAATCACCCTTTTGTTTAAAAAAAATTGCCTCTCATGTCTTTTTTAAGTCTCTGACCTCTCACCTAGTCTTGAAATCTCCCATCCTAGGGAAAAGGCAACTACTATTAACTCTGTACCTCTCATTATTTTATAAACTTTTATCAGATCGCCTCTCAACCCCCTATGCTCCAGTGAAAAATGTCCCAGCCTATCCAACCTTTCTTCATAATTTGAACTTTCCGTACCCGGCAACGTCCTGGTAAATTCTCATAGTAACAGTGGGGTGGAAATAGGGCATTTCAGGCTGAAGTAAACAGGGCATCTTACAACATTTTACAAATCTGACATAACTAAATTAGGGATGAATAAAAACACTAACTTTTAATATAACAACATCTTTTAAAAGGGAAATGAAAGGAGGGAAAGGAAAAATAATGGATCAAGAGAGCAAAATTAACAAAAAAAGAGATTCTTAAAATCTCGCAAGTTCAAACTTGAAATGATGAAGCATAGAAAGTTTATCTTTATTGCAAGAGTTGAGGAGGAATTAGAGTTTAAAATTACATTAAAAGGGCACTTAATTTTGCTGGCAAGTTTGATTAGCAACAAAAACTAGCCCTTAGAAAAAGGCAAAAGATATGGCTTAAGACGAGAGAGAATCAGAGTTGCATGAAAAGTGGCCATTTGGCCCATCGTATTTGTACCAGTTTTTAAGCACCTATCTACTCTAGTACCATTTTCCAGCACTTGGCCTGTAACTTTGCATGCTAAGGCACTTTAAGTGATCGTCTAAATACTTTTTAAATATAAAATTCCACTAGAAGGCATTGTGAGATTTGAACCCAAGTGCAGACCTTGGCAACAAAATCTAGATTTTTAGTACAGTGGCATTATCATTATGCCACAATCTCTCCATCTGGCACAATTCAGATAGCAACTTTTAGTTATTTACATTTGACCATCTGATTAATCTTCACCTGATTTTGCAGTACCATTTGCTCAATAACATCAAGAAATTTCTCTTCCTATTTGTTGGTACACTGAAACAGATGGACAATGTTTTACAGCTATACTCCTGTTCTGAGGACTGGCTAAAACATCTTGAACAGTAAGGCTCCTTCATTTGTTCTAACCATAGTCTAAACTCCGATCTCCCAAGTAGCTTATGATTCCCTCGCAACCCACCAGAGGCTCATTTCCCAGAAGTTTAATTTCACAACCAAGACTTCCAATTGACCCTTCCCTACCCAGAGAACTGAAGCTCACGAGGCAGCAGCATAATGCAAGGTTTGTAGCTCAGGTTGAGGTTTAGCGTATAGGTTTGCTCACTGAGCTGTAGGTTTGATATCCAGATGTTTCATTACCTGGCTAGGTAACATCATCAGTGGCAACCTCCAAGTGCAGCAGCATAATGGTGTACAACTAGCAGAAACAAAGCCATCTGGGAAATCTCAACATAGTCTCCAGAACCAATGTAGTCTCATGGCACCAGATAAAACTTTGGCAAATACTGAGCATGGCAAAATATGAATGTCCATCATGGGCGGCACGGTGGCACAGTGGTTAGCACTGCTGCCTCACAGCGCTAGAGACCCGGGTTCAATTCCCGCCTCAGGCGACTGACTGTGTGGAGTTTGCACGTTCTCCCCGTGTCTGCGTGGGTTTCCTCCGGGTGCTCCGGTTTCCTCCCACAGTCCAAAGATGTGCAGGTCAGGTGAATTGGCCATGCTGAATTGTCTGTAGTGTTAGGTCGGGGGTGAATAGAACATAGAAGAATACAGCGCAGTACAGGCCCTTTGGCCCTCGATGTTGCGCCGATCCAAGCCCACCTAACCTATACTAACCCACTATCCTCCATATACCTATCCAATGCCCGCTTAAATGCCCATAAAGAGGGAGAGTCCACCACTGCTACTGGCAGGGCATTCCATGAACTTACGACTCGCTGAGTGAAGAACCTACCCCTAACTTCAGTCCTATATCTACCCCCCCTTAATTTAAAGCTATGCCCCCTTGTAATACCCGACTCCATACACGGGAAAAGGTTCACACTGTCAACCCTATCTAACCCCCTAATCATCTTGTACACCTCAATCAAGTCACCCCTAAACCTTCTTTTCTCTAATGAAAACAGCCCCAAGTGTCTCAGTCTTTCCTCATACGATCTTCCTTCCATACCAGGCAACATCCTGAATGTGGGGGTGTGGGTGGGTTGCGCTTCGGCGGGTCGGTGTGGACTTGTGGGGCCAAGGGGCCTGTTTCCACACTGTAAGTAATCTAATCTAATCATAAAAAGCACCAGCATTGATCTAGCTGGCTGATTTCTGAAGGCAATATCTGTTGGATCAGGTTGTGGCAGTTTGTTGGGGAGGATCCTACTTTAGCCGAGCAAAGTGATTTACTTGTACACTCACCTTGTGGAGGTGAATTCTTGTTTACACAGAGAATACCCTCAATATCTTTGTGCATGGCAAATGTCCTTCTCAAATAGGAATAATTCAGATTAGATCTAGCTGTTCAAAATCGGGCATTTATAATGAGCTGAGGCTATCAGCAGTGGCATAATTGTATTCCACTACGATATATAACCTGATGGAATGTATATTTCTCAATTTAATTTGGTTTAACAAACATTAACATGTTTAAATTAGGATTAATGTATGTAGGTGTGTGGGCATGTCAGAACCCTGAATGTGCAGCATAGGGAATCAAAAGAGTGCAAACAAGCAACAGTTCTTTCTTGATATGCATGTCCGTACCAATCTTAAAGGAACTCATAGTACAATAAGCTGGTCCGTTGCAGCATACAGAAAATAGAGGGAACACAGAATTGAAGAGCATAGAGAGCATGTCAGAAATATCCTCAGCCATACTTAAAAATGCCAATTTGGTAAAGCATGTTTTAGTTGCAAATTATCCAAATTATCCAAATTAGTGCAATCCACGTGATATCAAGGAACAGTTCATTACACTGGAAATGTAAAAGATATGATCATGATCATATCCCATTTGTCATGCTAAATTATTTATGTGCTCAAGCGCTAAGTTGTTCTAGTACACCTACAGCTCTATCTGCCTCACAAATAGGAAAATGCTCTGTCCACAAAATGTAGGATAATTCAGTTTTGCTGATTAGCATCCATCAGCCTAATCTTAATCATCAGCAAAATGATGGAAGGCACAATCCAGTGCAATCAAGCAGCATTTATTCACCACGATTCAAACTGCCTGCACGCTGAAAGCCAAGGCAGTTTGAATCGTGGTGACCCAAATTTGGACAGAATTGCTGAATTCCAGAGTTTGGGGCACATGGCTGCCCTTGATACAAAAGCAGGCTTTCATCCTTAGGGTCAAGGAGCAAAATTGGAAGTGAAATGAGAATCAAGGAAAAAGCCTACCTTGGTTGGAGTCATACCTAGCACACAAGAAGTTGGTTGTAATTGTTGGTGACTAATCATATTTGTCAAAGCACATCTCTGCAGGAGTTTCTTAGGGTAATATTCTAGGCTCTTTCATTATTGACCTTCCGTCTGTCATACTATCAAATGTGAGATGGTTGGGGATTACGTTTACCGGAATCTTAACTGAACACTTACATAAATACTGTGACTGAAGAGCAAATTGAAATTTCATTGTGACTCAATTCAGTAAAATATTTACAACATCTGCAACAGGCAAGTCAACAGTATTAAGGTGTACTCCCTGGATGAGTACATTTTCTATAACACTTGTCCCATCCACTATCTTAAGCATTCATTCCCTTCACCATTAGTGCAGTGTAGTTGTGGTGTGCACCTTTTATAAAGTGTAATAATACTTCATGGCTTCTTCTGGCAAATCTGCAACCACATGCAACTAGAAGAACAGGAACATCAGATGCATGGGAACAAGACCTTAAAGTGAACACACCATCTTTTGGAAGCTTCCTCATTCATTCATCAAAATCATGGATCTCCTTATGTTACAGTTAGGACGACTCACCACTTGAACTGCAGTTAGTTTATAAGGGCAGCTCACCACCACATTGAGGGCAATTACTGAGGACAGTAGCTGTTGGGCTTGCTAATGATGCCCTTCCTCCATGAATGAACAAAAAGAAAATTACAAATATTTCACTTTATGGTAAATGTCATTTGTCCACACATATTACAAAGCTGCTCCATGCTTTAAAGTACTTCTTTGGCTGTAATTTTCTTTGGGATGTCCTAAAGTTGTGATCGCACGGGGCTGTTAATTGAGAATTACGTAATGGCACTGGAAACTCTAATTCCAGGTTGTGCTGTGCAGTATTAGTTGAACAGGTAACACTTTTTGATTACAAATAGTCGCTTGGTAGTATAGAACTTGGATGTTGCCAAAATAACAGGCACATTGCTGAAGCTTTTCATCTTATATTCATTAGGAAAAACACAAGAATGACCAATTTCAGTCCATCACCACAAAAACCACCCTTTTTCTTCTGCAATAGTATGTTGTTGTTGGTTTGAAATTTAATAAGCTCATATTTGGTCTGAAGAGCACAAGATTAATACCTTTGGCAATGTGTCTTTCCTGCTGGCAATATTCAATTAACTTTTTTTTTATATATAACGGATAGGATCATTTAAAGGTGGTTACAACGCAGGACTTGTACTTCCTCATTCTTGAAAAGTGGTTCTGATAAAGGTAATTTTCATCAGTGGCCATGGACTGTTGGAGTATACTCCTTATTTTAAATTTACAGAACTTTAATTTTCAGAAATTCTTATCAAGGTGGAGCTGTTAGTTACACTTGAAATATTGTTTTCCTGTATATTTAAATTGTTTACAGTTGAAAAACTGTAGCTAATAGAATTGATTACATTTTTGATAATATTGAATTCTATCTCCATTCCAGATTGGAAAAGACAGAGCACTAAACTTTGACCCCTGCTGTGTCAGTTACTTCTCAAAAGGGGAGTATATTGTGATGGGAGGCTCTGATAAACAAGTCTCTTTGTACACAAAGGATGGAGTTCGTCTCGGTAGCATTGGGGAACAGCAATCCTGGGTGTGGACTTGCAGGGTGAAGCCAGACTCCAATTATGTAGTAAGACCTTTTTCAGTTCATCTTCGCTAAATGTAGTCTTTAAGCAGTATTTATAAACCTCCAGCCCTGTCAATATTCTATCATAATAACAATGCTAAATATTTAGTTTTGTTCGTCCAGCAGCATTCATGAGATCATCTATATCTCTATATGTCCTGGGAGAATCATGGATTGAAGACTATTGCCAAAATCTTTGCTTTAACCACAGTATTCATTGAAACCATTGTTTCATTTTCAAGTTCATCCAGTTGCCTAGCAGTGACTTGGAAGCTGGGCTAAGCAACACCAGCTTTACATTGTCTAGTGGCTTTGTAAAGCCTCTAATGTGGAGGTCAGGAAAACATTACCAAGTGTGAGTTGGCAAACCATGATTTTCCATGTGCATGGTCCATATCTGGAACAAGTGTTGACTGTGGTTGGTGTTAGCTACACACAGGGAAATGAGGCTACATGGAGCCTAATATTGGTCCTTAAAAATATTGTGGAGGTGGGAATGAATGAAGTAGGTTTTCAACCATGTTTATTTTGAATGTTGTAATGGAATTGCTACTGTTTGACCCCATGTTGAAAGAATGTTGGCTATTGCTGATCATCATTGTTTACATCCATGTTCACCCACTGTCACCTTCTAACCTGATGACAGCAACAGTCCCATCACCCCCACCCAGCCTAATTGCTGCAATTTCATATTTATCCAATATTGTAGCTGAAATAATACTGTAGAGACCAGACCAGTAAATAAAGTTACCCTTTACTTACATGTGCATAGTACTTGACACAAGTCCGGCTTCATCAGAGCCAGGACTCTGAATGAACACTCTGGAACTCTTGTAATTGTTTAGTTAAAAAAAACAGAGTTTACAGAAAAACAGTTAAGATTTACAGCTGTATACAACAACAATTTTACAAGGGAGAGGAGCAGCAAAGCCCGGCCCCAAACCCTACCGTTCAACCAGTTTACAGGGAAATGAGGACAAACCTCAAATCCCAGTTTCACATATGCCAAGACAGCAACAATGACATTTGTACCTAAAAAGCCAATCCAGTTACATAAAAAAAAAGTGCATACAATACAGACCCAGCAAGCCCCCGTCCCTCCCACCTTCTGACCACTCTAAGGCAGCCCGCCCTTATGCACCTTCCGGCTCGCTGTCCACTCCATGCCCCTTCCAGTTCTCGGTGCGCCCTGACACCTTTTGACCACCTCTAGGACAGCCCGCCCGGGGTGACAGCGCTGAGGACAGCTATCTGCCTTCTGGCTCTCTGTCTGCCCCTAAGTACCATTGGGCTGTCACCCACCCAGATGCGCCGTCCGGCCAGTGGGCTATCCTGGCACACTTTCCAGACACCTCTAGGACAGCCTGTCCCCTTCCCTGAGACAACAGCGTGCAGGGTAGCCCATAAACCTTCCAGATCTCAGCCTGCCCCTACGCACCTTCTGGCTGTCAGCTGCTCTGACACACCTTTCGACCACCTCTAGGACAGCCCGTCCCGATTACCCCTTCTCGGGACGACAGCACTCAGAACGGCCTACCCACCATCTGGCTCTTGGGGCGACTGGCATGAGGGTGGCCTACACACCCTCCAGCTTTCAGGACAGCCTACCAACCTTCAGGTTCACAGGATGGCCTACCCACCCTCCGGTTCTCGGGGTGACAGCTTCCAGGACGACGCATGAACCTCCCAGCTCACAGTAAGGCCTGCCAAACCCAGGGACACACAAGACCGTGCAAGTGATAGACACAACAAACAACACCGTTAATTACCGAAAAACAGAGTCCTTTCTGGTACACAGTCCAAATAGAGTCTTCAAAATATAGAGTCTATTCCCAGGAATGGAGTCCACTCCAGTTTTTGAGGTGCATGGTCCAAAATGGAGTCCACTCCAAACTGCAGAGTCCACCCCTGAAGGCAGCAAATGCACAGCACACAGGTGTTCAGTCTCCATGGAGTCCAGGCCCAGCCTTGAAAAACCAGGCCCACTCACAGGAACACAGTACATTGCACAGGGGTTTGATCCACTCCTGAAGGCAATGTCTTCGCCCAAACCCCAGGATACAGCAAAAAAAAGTGAAGGCATACAAAAAAAAACAAAGGGAACTAGAGTCCAAGGGCTAAGGAGAAAGTGAGGACTGCAGATGCTGGAGACCAGAGTTGAAAAATGTGGTGCTGGAAAAACACAGCAGGCCAGGCAGCGTCCAAGGAGCAGGAGAATCGACGTTTCGGGCATAAGCCCTGCTTCAGGAATGAGGCTGGTGTGCCATGCGGGCTGAGATACAAGATGGGGGGTGGAAATTTGGGGGAGGGGCACTGGGAATACGATAGGTGGAAGGAGGTGAGGGC
>NC_057727.1:60655086-60656153 GCF_004010195.1 Chiloscyllium plagiosum | reverse complement strand
GTTACACCTGAAACACATTGTGTGCATCAGGAGTTTAACAGTCAGTCCTCACTAAAAGAAATGCCAGTTAACAAACTGGCTAAATAATTCACCCAGTTCAGGAATCAGGTTTCCCCCTCCAAAAAAAAGAGAAGCAGAAACTAACAGTAACACACTGACTGTAGCACCAGCCAGAATAGAGTCAGTTCCCGAAACTGAGGAGACTCTGAATCTCCTGTTATTTTTTTTTCCCATTTATTTTATTTTATTAAACAAATTACAAAAACAGTTTACAACAAACAGTTACATTTACAGCTGCATACAAGAGACAGCAATTTTACAAGGGAGAGGAGCAGCAAAGCCAGGCCCCAAACCCTACCGTTCAAACAGTTTACAGGGACATGAGGACAAACCTCAAATCCCAGTTTCACATAAAGATATAAAGAGACAACAGCAATGACAATTGTACGTTACACAGTACTATTACGTACAAAAGTGCAGACAATACAGACTCAGCAAGCCCCCGCCCCTCCCACCTTCCGACCACTAAGGAAGCCCGCCCCTACCCACCTTCCGGTTCTCTGTCCACCCCATGCCCCTTCCAGTTCTCGGTCCACCCTGACACACCTTTTGACCACCTCTAGGACAGCCCGCCCCGGGAACCCGCCAGGGGTGACAGTGGTCAGGACGGCCTACCCACCTTTCGGCTTCACTAACCACCCTCAGCACCTTCCGACCACCTCTGGGGCAGCCCGCCCCAGTACCCGCCCGGGGTGACAGCGCTGAGGACGGCTACCCGCCTTCTGGCTTTCGGTCTGCCCCAACGTACCATTGGGCTCTCACCCACCCCTTTGCACCTCCGACCAGTGGGCTATCCTGGCACACCTTTCGGCCACCTCTAGGACAGCCCGTCCCCTTCCCTGGGACGACAGCATGTAGGGTAGCCCACAAGCCTTCCAGATCTCAGCCCGCCCCTACGCGCCTTCTGGCTCTCAGCTGCTCTGACACCTTTCAACCACCTCTAGGACAGCCTGTCCCGATTACCCCTTCTCGGGACGACAGTGCTCAGAACAGCCTACCCACCATCT
>NC_057727.1:60646120-60654554 GCF_004010195.1 Chiloscyllium plagiosum | reverse complement strand
CACAGGTGTTCAATCTTCAGAGGCCCAGTCCCAGGGCTAGGCCTCCCCACAGGAACAGCTCCTCTGGTAAAATGTACGTCTTCCACAGGGCTCAGTCCAAACACCAATAAAAAGTGAAGACACATAAAAAAAAAACAAAGAAAACTAGAGTCCAAGGGCTAAGTCCTACCACAAGATTAACATTTCTCATTTTGAGAAAAGGACAAAGAGGAACACAGGCTGTAACCAGCCAGTGAAACAACAACCCCCTAATGAGAACTGAGTTACACCTGAAACACATTGTGTGCATCAGGAGTTTAACAATCAGTCCTCACTCAAAGGAATGCCAGTTAACAAACTGGCTAAATAATTCAGCCAGCTCAGAAGTCAGGTTTCCCCCTCCAAAAAAAGAGAAGCAGAAACTAACAGTAACACACTGACTGTAGCACCAGCCAGCATAGAGTCAGTTCCCGAAACTGAGGAGACTCTGAATCTCCTGTTTTTTTTTGGTAGGGACTAAAGAAACTCCCCTTTTTTTTAAACCCCCACACTACCGCCTAAGTGCAGTAGTGCTTATTTTTTCCCCAGCACCCATGGTGTGTGCGTGCAGGTGTGAGACACAGTGAAAGACACAAAGTGCACCAATCTTTATTCAATTTCCACCACCAGGAAGATAGGAAAACACCCAGGTGGCCAGTGACAAGCACTGCCCTTCACATCAAGGGACAGTGCTGTGTGATCAAAACAGTGAAGGGGAGGGGAGGGACTAAATCAAAATAGAATTGGAAGGAGAAATGATGCACTCCACTCCCTGCGGAGCCCACCTCTCCCTGAACAACTCCAGGGTGTTGGTGGACACTGCGTGCTCCTTCTCCAAGGACACCCGGGCTCTAACATAACCGCGGAAGAGGGGCAGGCAGAATCTCCTGTTTTTTTTTGGTTTTTTTTCAAATTCCCACTCCTGTTTATATATTTTTTTTAATAGAGTTGGAACAACTCCTGTTTGTTTTTTTTTGTTTTTTTTTTAATCCCCACACTACCACCTATGTGCAGTAGTGCTTATTTTATCCCCAGCACCCATGGTGTGTGCGTGCAGGTGTGAGACACAGTGAAAGACACAAAGTGCACCAATCTTTATTCAAATTCCCACTCCTGTTTATATATTTTTTTTTTCCTCGCCGAAGCGAGCACAAAACTCCTGTTTATTTATTTATTTATTTTTGTCCCCAGCACCCATGGTGTGTGTGTGCAGGTGTGAGACACAGTGAAAGACACAAGGTGCACGAATCTTTATTCAAATTCCACCACCAGGAAGATAGGAAAAACACCCGAGTGGCCAGTGACAAACACTGCCCTTCACATCAAAGGGCAGTGCTGTGTGATCAAAACAGTGAAGGGGAGGGTAGGGACTAAATCAAAATAGAGTTGGAGGGAGAAATGATGCACTCCACTCCCTGCGGCGCCCACCTCTCCCTGAACATCTCCAGGGTGTTGGTCGACACCGCATGCTCCTTCTCCAAGGACACCCGGGCTCTAACATAACCGCGGAAGAGGGGCAGGCAGAATCTCCTGTTATATCAGTCAGCCACGGCTCCCTGATTGGACTAGGTTAACAGCCCCAATCAGGGAACTAGTATTCTATGAGGCCCATCTGGCTGACCTTGTAACAAATACACCCCCTTTAAATGCAGGGATGTAGGTCTGTTCTTTTTCTTGTAGCCTCTTCTGAGGCGTTTTCTCATCAAGTTTGGTTCCTCCGACTCAGTCTTGAATACGTGTGATGTGTACTAGACTTTTGTCCACCTATTGTGCCTGGAGCGACTTGGAAGAAATTAATCTTTTTCTTCAGATTGTAAAGGTGTCGAGGCTGCGACATATGCCATGTCCATCTCAGACTCAGAGGTTTCTTTGATGCTGGATCAAGGTGGGCAGCCCATGGGTTCTGACAGCCTTTCTGGATGCTTTGAGGGACCGGGTATGTTTTGCTCCTGATTCGTTTCCTTGTTTGCAACCTTCATGTGGGTCCATGTCCTTGTTCAGGACCCCCTCATCTATCTGAACTTTGTATGTCCTAGGACCTGACCTTGCGTTGACCATGCTTCTTACCCATGCAGGGCTTTTTCTGTGGTACCAAATTTTGTACCCTGAAATAAAATGTCTCTCCCATTCAGAGGAGTCTTGTGCTGGCATTGGCGGTCCTGATGCTGTTTCACCCTCCCTACCCCAGGTCTGGGCAATCAGTTTTAACCTGGTGCCAAAATTTATCCCCATTTAGCAACTCTGCTGGAGATATTTAAAAAAAACCAATCAGAAACAAAAACTGTAGTAAGTTCTGAGGAAGGGTCACTCAACCCTGAGTTAATTCTGATTTCTCTTCACAGATGCTGCTATACCTGCCAAGCTTTTCCAGCAACTCCTGCTTTTGTGTGTTCTGGAGCTATGCCTGTAGTTGCATGATGAGTGGTCTGATAATAAAATAGGAACTGGGGCAGTTTGGTATTGAGTCAAGCTGTAGGCTTTTTTTAAGCCTGCCTTCAAATTTGGACTGTTTTGTCTGCCCGACCACTGGACAATGGATGGTATGGAGCTGTCCTTACATGCCAAATGCCTTTCACATTTAGGAAATACTCAAATTCCCTGCTGATAAAATGATGGCCTGTGCCCAACCTTTCTGGTAGCCCATGTACTGCAAAAAATGCTCACTGCTTTTATATCATCATTTCCATGTTTAACAACTGAACTCTATGCATGCCCAAACACTTTGGGTGTTCACAATGACTAAGAAACTTGAGCCCATGAAAGTGCTGGTATAGTCGACGTGTAACCGCGAACAGGATTTACCTGGCCATTCCCATGTATGTGGGGGAGCTGCTGGCAGTAAATTTTCCCTTGTTGGCACTCTGGACATTGCCCCACCAATGCAGCTATGCTTGCATCCTCTCCTGGTCACCAGGCATAACTTTTTGCCAACATCTTCATTTTGGAAAACCTGAATGACCCTGGTGGAGTTTATCGAGTATCTGATGGCGACTATTGTTTGGGACTCTGGCTCCCCATCCTTTACTGTGATCTGTTCTTTCTGGGTCCAGAGAGGTTTCAGTTGTATTTGTGACAGCCCTTTAGTTTCCCCATTACCACCAGCTGTTTCAGTTTTGCTACGACCGGATCTTTCTGCGCCTGAAGTCTGATATTGTCTTTTTTTTAATAGATATTTTTATTGAAAATTTAACATGTTTTTACAAGCTTACAAATAAAAAAAAACACAAGAACAAATACTAATATACAATTAAATCTTAAATAAATAATAGCCAAAATCTTTCAAACAAAAAGAAGAGGTACAGAGGCAAAATAAAGAAAAAGACAAAACTCAACTAACTACTAATCTAACCTAGAACTAATCAGTGTATGATCAAATATCTTGCGTTACTCGAGGAAAAAAAAAGGATAACATAGTAATTAAATAGTGAAGTACATGCTCAGAATGAATTAACATCAAATCTTAATAAAACCCATATTCATGCGGGATTCCACCCCTAAGGGGCCCCGGACCAGCCAGAACTGTTACCTCAACTAGATGAAAGCCCTTGACAAAATGGCCAAAATACCTGTATCTATATAATTCAAGAAGGGCTGCCATATTTTATAGAATAATTCAGTTTTTTTGGTGCACCATATTTGTAAGGAAGTCAAGGGGAATACATTCCATGATTAATCTGTGCCAATTCTGAAGTTCTGGAGGGCCCTCAGCCACCCGGTTTACTAAGATATTTTTCCTTGCACAAAAGGAGAGAATGGAAAATAATTTCCACCCGTGCACATCCAGAGAAGGTAAACTCGAGAAGCCCAGGAGAAGAGATACTGGATATACTCTAATTTCAGATCCCAAGATTTCTGTCAAGGCATTTGCTACTTTGGTCCAGTATTTGTGGATCTTATAACATGTCCATAAGCAATGTGAAAGAGTGCCCACCTCTGTTTTGCATTTGGGACACATTGGAGATGCTCCTGCCCTAAATATTGCTCAGTCGTTCCGGTGCTATATGAGCCCTATGGAGTATCTTTAACTGAATGGCCTGGGTTCTGTTACAAATGGAGATTTTTCTGGCATTTTCCCAGATGTCATCCCACATTTCTGTAGAAATTTCGAGCCCCAATTCCTGATCCCATGTTCTAAGCAGGGTCCATGTCTTCCGATACTTCATTATGTAATAAATAATAAGAGTGCTGACCGAGGGTACACCCATTGGCCACAGCACTCTATGTTCTCTGTCTGATTTATAAAGTCTATCAAATAGCGTGGTCGTCTTCTGTATGTAATCTCGAATTTGGAAGACTACCATTAGGTAGTCCAAATTTCTGAGGCAGCTGTTCAAAAGACATCAGGACCCCCTCCTCAAACAGATCCCCTAAACAGGAGATACCCCTGGAACTCCAGAATTTGAATGTGGCATCTGTGAGCCCCGGTTGAAAACCCCATGCCCCCACTATAGGAGTATAGGGGAATGTTTTATGTGAATTACCCTCGTTTTGCGCATTATCTTCCAGGCTTTAATTGTGTTTAATACTATAGGGTTTTTACAGAGGTCCATAATGATTTTCATCTTATCTAAAAATAAGAGGTTAGTAAGAGGGCACTTTACTTGAGAAGCCTTGATGTCCAGCCAGATTGATTGCAGGTCAGACGAGACCCAATCGGCTATGTGGCTTAATAGAGAACTCAGCTGATACTTCCAAAAGTCTGGAAAATCCAGCCCTCCCCTTGCCTGTGGAAGCTGTAGCTTCCTTAACTTAATGAGGGGCCGTCTATGATTCCAGATGAAAGAACCCAGCCAACCATACAATTTGTGCAGTGTCGGCCTCTGCAGCATCATCGGGAGCATTCTTGTAGGGTATAAGAGACGGGGCAAGACATTCATTTTAATTAGGGCTATTCTACCCAGCCAAGAAATTGGAAGATCCCCCCAACGTTGGAGGTCCTGCCTTATCCTTTCCAGTAGATGCACAAAATTGACCTTGTACAGCTGGCCAAATACTGGGGTGATAAAAATACCTAAATATAAGAAACCCTCTAGAGACCACCGAAAGGGAAAGAGAGATCCGTCCAATAAGTGGGACATACTAGCGAGGCCACCCATCGGCATGGCTTCCGATTTTGAGAAATTAATTTTGTAGCCTGAGAATGCACTAAATATATTAATAACTTGGATTAAGCGAGGAACGGACATCAGAGGATTGCTAAGAAAAAGGAGAATATCATCTACAGAAAGGGTAATTTTATGTTTACTTGTACCAACCCTCGGGGCCGCAATATTAGAATCAGCCCATATAGATTCCGCTAGTGGCTCAATTATTAGTGTGAATAGCAACGGTGAGAGAGGACATCCCTGACGGCAGCCCCGACCCACACTGAAGCTAACCGAGCCTAATCCATTGGTGATCACAACTGCTTTGGGATCATTATACAATGTTGAGACTCATTCAGCAAATACCTTTCCAACGCCAAACCTTTCTAATGTATAGAACAGGTATGACCATTCAACCCTGTCGAATGCCTTCTTCGCATCCAATGAGACTACTATTCCCGGTACTTTTTCCTGGTGACAGAATTGAATCACATTCAAAACCCTTCTAATGTTATTAGATGATCTACGGCCCTTGATGAACCCCATCTGATCCTTTTTTATGATATATGGCAATACCCTCTCCAGCCTCAATACTAATGTTTTAGAAAGAATTTTAAAATCTAAATTAATCAAAGACATTGGTCTGTATGATGTGCAAACTTCTGGGCCCTTTCCTTTTTCGAGAATAAGTGAGATATTCGCCTCTTTCAGCGAAGGCGGGAGGCAGCCCTGACTATATGAGTAGTTGTACATGTCCATAAGTGGACCAGCTAATACTCCTGTAAACTCTTCGTAGAATTCAACCTGAAATCCATCTGGACCAGGTGCTTTACTGCTGTGAAGCTGCCTGATTGCGTCAAGTATTTCCTGGGTTGTTAGGGGAGCATGCAGGACCAATACCTGTTCCGGGGTAAAGTCCGGAAAGGCCAGACTTTTAAAAAAGGACTCCATCTTCCTGGCTCTATCTTCGCAATCCTGCGATTTATACAAATCAGAATAAAACTTTCTGAAGATTGTGTTGATCCTTTTATGATGGAGAGTCAGAGTACCAGCACTTTCCCTGATGGACGTGATAGCTTGAGGGGCCTTTTTTTTCCTTGCGAGAAATGCTAAGTATCTACCAGGTTTTTCGCCAAATTCATATAATCTTTGCTTTGCAAATAATATTTCCCTCTTTGCCGTTTGGTAAGCGCGGTATTCAGGGCTGTCCTATGGGCCGTAATCCTTTGTAATTTAGCAATAGAAGGTCTATCAACATACGCTGTCTCAGCTGCTTTTAAGCGAGTCTCAAGTAGATGCTGTTGTTCTCCCTTTAGTTTTTTCTGGGTCGCCAAGTATGAAATGATCAGACCTCGCACATAAGCCTTAATGATCTCCCACATCTTTGACGGGTTACTAGCCGTACCTGAATTAATTTCTGAAAAAGTTTTAAATTCTTGAGAAAAATACTTTACAAATTCACTATCCTTCATTAAGAAGGAATCCATACGCCAATGTTTGGGGGGATGCCTCATTGTTCCGAGCCTTGATTTCCCTATACATAGCTGCGTGATCAGAAATTATTATATTACCTATTTTGCAGGATGATATGGAATTCAAAAAGGTCGAGGGGGCAAAAAACATATCAATTCTAGTGTAACATTTATGTGGATTAGAGTAAAAAGAGAAATCTCTGCCTTGCGGATGAAGGCACCTCCACACATCTACTAATCCTAGCTCTTTATTCAAATCCACCAATTGTCTGGATCTGGGGGATACACCCGCAGTACTCTTGGGTATCCTGTCCATCTCCGGGTCCATAATGCAATTAAAATCTCCCCCTATAACTGTGTGACGAGCCTCGAGAGCCATCAGTTTGGAGAAGGCTTCCATTATAAATTTGAAAGGATGGGCTGGGGGACAATACAGATTTTAAAATCCCATATTCCTCTCCATTTATAAGGGCTTTAATCAGTATATATTGTCCAGGTTCATCTTTTGTTTGACTTAGGATTTTGAAATGGAGATTCTTCTGAATAAGAATGACTACTCCCCTACTTTTTGAGCTGAAAGAAGAAAAGAAGGCCTGATCAAATCCACCCTGTTGTAATTTCAAGTGTTCTTTATCCAGTAAATGTGTCTTCTGTAGGAGAGCTATATCAACCCTTTCTTTTTTGAGGTTTGATAGTTTTTTCTTCCTTTTGACTGGTGAATTACTCCCCTTGACATTCCAGGTGCACCATTTAATCGAATGACTAACCATAATCGTCCAGGCAAATCCGAGACCCCCCAGGAGAAGGAACCCCATCCAAAACATCCTGAGCATAGACCATAGAAAATTCATAAAAATAGAGATTCTTCAATACACACACACCAATATAATAAAAAAACTATTTTTAAATAGAAAATGTGTAGAACATATTTAAACGGAGATTTTCTCCCTTGTTTCCAGGGGGCATCACTTCCTAACCGAAAACCCATCATATCCTCTCCCAACTAGTACCCCACCCTCGACCCAGGCATCCCAAAATAAAATAAAGAAAATACAAGTGTACTATAAAGCTAATTTTATGCAGTCACCATACGCAATGGATCGTGTCCTTTTCGAGATTTTAAGGTCACTCGTCGACGAATGAATACCCCTACCTAGGAAAACCACAGCCAGATGATCTTAAGGGGACGGTATAAAACATTGTGAATCAGAATTTCAGCGAGGCAAGGGATGAGCTGAGGTTATCAACCGTTAGACTAAATTACCACTCATCACTTGTGTGTAGCGGGCACTTTTTTTTTATAGATATTTTTATTAAAAATTTAACATTTTTACAAGTTTACAAAAATAAACATTGATATACAATTAACTCAAATGCACAATAGCCAAAAATTTAACAAGAGATAGAAAAAAAACTGAAAAAGAAGAAAAAAAAACAAAACTCAACTATCTACTAATCTAACCTACAACTAACCAGAGTGTATATTTAAGTCTCTTACATGCTCGGAATGTGTTAACGTCAGATGTAATAAAACCCGTATTCGTGCGGGATTCCTCTCCCGAGGTGCCCCGGACCAGCCAGGTTTGTAATCTCAATTAAATAAAAGCCCTTGTTAGGATAGCCGAAATATCTGTATTTATGTAATTCAAGAAGGGCTGCCATATTTTATAAAATAATTCGGTCTTTCGGTGCACCATATTTGTGAGGAAGTCAAGAGGAATACATTCCATAATTCCATAAAAATGTGCCAATTTGAAAGTCCAGGGGGGCCCCCAACCACCCAGTTCACCAAAATATTTTTCCTTGCACAGAAAGAAAGAATAGAAAATAGTCTCTTCCCGTACGTGTCCAGGGAGGGAA
>NC_057727.1:60583831-60643557 GCF_004010195.1 Chiloscyllium plagiosum | reverse complement strand
GACAGAGGTAAAATTGAATAAGGTAACCACCTCCCCCCACCAACATTAACCACCCCCCAGCTTATATATATATATATATATATATATACATACATACATATATACACATACACACACACATATACATACATCCCTCATATATACATAAAATAATAAAAGAAAACAACCCCAAGGGGGGGGAGAAAATCAAATCCCTCTCCCCATCCCCCATGATAATATTAAACAGTAAGGTAAGAGAAAAAAAGGGGATATAAACCAAAGTGGGGGGAAAGGCAAACCAACATCCATTATGTCTTACAGTTTATCTAAGAGAGTCCAAGAATTCCTTAGCCTTTTCTGGCGATCCGAAGTTATATACGGATCCTTCATGGTTAAAGCGTAACGTCGCTGGGTAGCGTAAGGAGTACTGAATATTTAAGTCCCTTAAACGCTTCTTCGCCTCGTCGAATGCCTTCCTCTTTTGAACCAGAGCCGGGGAAAAGTCCTGGAATAACATGATCTTGGATCCTTTATAGGTCATAGCTTGGGGGTCTTTTCCGAGATTTCTAGAGGCTTCTAGAAGTATCTGCCTCTCCTTGTAGCTCTGCAGCCGGAACAGGACCGGGCGTGGGCACTGGTTCGAGCCCGGTAGGCCCATTCCACCCTTACCTAGCCTGATCCAGCTTCCAGATCTAAAAGCTGTGGCAGCCACTGCTGGAGGAATGCTGTAAGCTGGCCTTTCTCTTCCCGTTCGGGAAGGCCCAGCAAACTATTATCGAGGTCATCAACGTAATTCTCTAAGGTCCGGACTCGCTGTTCGAGAGTCCGGACCTAATCCACGGCCGATTGTGCTGTAGTTTCGGAGGTCGCGGCCTTTAACTCCGCCCCTCCGACTCGGCGCTCGATTTCTTTAATGTCTCGGTCGTGCTCCTGCAGCGCGGCCAAGAGTGAGTCCCATCGATTTCGGGACTCCTCGATAAAAGCGTCGATCTTCGTATCCAGCTTGGAGATCATCTCCACAAGGCTTGTTACTGTAGGTAAGTCCCCTAGGGTGGCTGTGGACGCCTCAGCTGCAGCTGGAGAGGGTGGGGGAGGGGGTCCTGCTTGTTGAGAGCTGCGGGCTCCCTTCCCTTTAGTCATTTTAACTAAAGATTAGATTGTTTAAACAACTAATTAAATTAAACAACTATTATAAATGATTTGGTGAGTGTGGTGGGGGTGGGTGACCCACTTTACCCAAGTCTTGGGAGGAGCACTGTAGACTCAGACTTGCTGGGTGGCCGCCATCTTGGATCCCCCCATCGCGGGCACTTTAATTATTTACCACCTCGAATTACCCACCACCAATTAACTAAGTGATCTAAAATAATACAATTTTATTAATAAAATCTTAAAATTTAAAACTAATTAAAATCAAAACTATTTAAAACATTATTTAAAATTATTAAAATACCTAAAACCTTATTAAAATATGTCAATAGGAGATATTAAGAGTCCATAAATATCCGTAGAAGTTCAAGGGTCAAAGATAAAGCTAGGGTTGTGATATTCTGTGCAAAAGATTTAAATTTCAAAATCCCGAGTTCTTTCATTAACTCAGTGTTCTTTTCGAACACTTCCCTCGAGCTCCTATCACACACCCATAAAAAGATATCTTTCCTCCACCAATGAGGTCCATTATCTCTTTTCCTAGATGTTTATATTTATTTATCTTTTCTTCCCAAGCCGAGTCAAGAGAGTTGATCTGAAGGTCCGTTCTAATAGTCATGTCCACCAAAACAATCTGATGTTCTTTCTTAAAGATTAAATCCGGTATCCAAAGTTTTCCGGCATCATCTTTAATTCGCGGCACTATATATATAGTCCACCCGTTCTTCCTAACAAACTTGGCTAATTCTTCTGCTATCCTATTATGCCTTTTAATTCTCATGTTTTTAATGTAAGGGCACCACCCAGAAATATGCGCAAACGTTTCCGAAATATCATTACATCTTCTGCAATTCTTGATATTAAATGGCCTTCCGTATGACAATGACGCCTGTGTTGGAAATAAATTTGATCTCAGCAAGATCGAATTAATAACTTTGGACATCTTCATAAATTGTAGTTTTGTCAACCAGTTGTTGGATATATTATCATTCTTATAGTAATGAACACCTGCCCCTTGACAGGGGAGGGCCATCCACCTCTGTACCTCTATGGATCTCCAATTAGCATAGTTGGTACTCTTAAACTCTTCCATCTCATCTTCACTATCTTCCATGATAATATCCTCTTCATCCAATTGCCGATTAATATTCGGGTTGCAGATCTTTTCCAATACTTTTAATTTACTCAATTTGTGCATTTTCACAGCCACACTATCATCCTCGAACCGAAACGATGCATGCAAAATTTCGTCCTCGGATTTATGTAGCGTCCCATACTTCCTCATAATCAAAATTGGAGTAAAGGTTGACAGTCTTTTTAAAGCAAGGTCACCATCACGGTATTTGGCATATAACACTCCATCCGTGACGGATTGCAGGAGGTGTAAAATTTCTTTAACTGCGCTTTTGATAATATTGTCTTGTTTATTAAGATATCCTTTTTCTCTTATTACCTTTATTGCTTAATATTATCTCTGGGGGTTAGGGAGGGGGCTTATTTGTTCTCCACTTTGCGATTTTCCTTTTTGTTTTATACATATAGGCTGGTGGTCTAGTTGATTCAGGTGAGGAGGGGTGTCTGCCTTGTCTTACCTTATCTCTTTCTTTTAGAGCGGGATTTTTTCCCCCTATTATTTTGTGTTACTATACTTAATTAGTATCTGCTGACTTTAGGGGATGTGACTACAGTGTTTTTAAGGTTGTTGGTCTCCGACCGGTGCCTGCGTAGTCACCTTTGTGATCGTTTGTACGTATTTTATCGAATACAAAGTAAGGTCGATAAAACATATTTTCTCCGCGATAACTTTATTAATATTTTTACAGCCACTAAACTCTACTTCTAATTGTTGCAACTTTTCCACGTCTTCCTTAGACCATATTCCCCTCTTATTTCCCTCTCTGTTTTCCAACTTATCCTTAGTCTCTGTCTGTCCTTTTTTCCTCTTCTCATTTCTCAAGATGGGATGTACATGCCTTTCATGTTGCCCCAATCCTCTGGCTGTCTTAAAGTTTAAAGGGCATATTTCACACAGGTGTGGTGGAGGCAGGCAGCCCACTTTGCCTGAGTCTTGGGCAGAGAACTACAGACTCAGACTTGCTGGGTTGCCACCATCTTGGATCTCCCGAAGTCTGATATTGTCAGCTGTCATAGGAAGTGTGTCCTGAAAATTTAAAACCATGACAGATCCTTCTAGTGGCAGTGTCACCGGTAGTGTATTTGTCAGCGGGAGGCTGCATTCACGACTTGGCCTCTCGAACGGTGTTCCAACTTGTGATTATATGCACTTAGTACAAGGGCCCTTTGCTGAATTCCGCCTGAAGCTATGGGCAGTATTGTTTTGTTTTCTTAAGCAGACCTAGCAGGGGTTGTGGTTCATTATTATTACAAATTTACATTTGTAAAGGTATTGGTGGAACTTCCTGATTCAAATATGACCACCACACCTACCTTCTTTATCCAGGCATATTTACGCTCTGCATTAGCCGAAGTCCTGGATGCAAATGCTGTTGTGCGTTCCCCTTCATTGGGTCACCTATGAGCTAATACAACCCTGATGCTATATGGATCAGCATTGTATGTCAATACCAGATCTCGCTTGGGATCATAGTGCGCCAACACCTTGAAGGATGTCACCTGTTCCTTCACTTCTCAGAGCCAGCTTTCAGAGTGAACAGAGCCTTTGACACTCTTGTTTATATCTGTCAGCCAGGGCTCCCTGATTGGAACAGGTTAATAGCCCCAGTCAAGGAACTGATATGCTGTGAGGTGCACCTGGCTGACTTCGTTACAATCACTGCGGTAGCAACCTGATCTTTGAACATATTTTTCTGGACAATCTTCGTCTGACTCTCCGTAGTTCAGTCAAAATGAGGCCTGAAGCCCAAAATCAAGAACACCCTAAACCTCGGGCCTACTGCTTGCACCTGTCAAATATGACCATCCTTTAATTTCTGGCTCACTATATTTGATTGTGGAAAATAGACTTGTCACTAATCCAAATGTAATAATTATCGAAGTTTCAATTTGTGCACTTATTTATTTGTTGAATGCATACTTAGACAGAACTGTGAGAACAGGTGAAGTTTAAAGACTTTTCAGTTTTTTTTGTTCAGCTTGTGAAGGTGAATGCACTCACATGTTGAACCACTTGGTGGCACCTATTGTCAGTTTTCAGTATTGTTAAAATGAGTGTAAAGCTACAGTAATGATTAAAAATTAACTGTTGACATAATTCTATCAGTGTATCAAAATGAAATTTCAATCATTCGTATTTCAAAGAAACAGGAACAAGTCATTCAGTCTGTTAGTTCTATTTTGCCATTTGAGTGTGGTTCAGCTATTACTGAAGAGGGTTACATATCACTTTGTTTCTTTGTATTATTACTCTGTGGATAATGAGCAAGTGCAAATGGTTCTGTATTCTTCTTACAAGGTCGTAGGTTGTCAAGATGGTACAATTGCCTTTTACCAAATAATTTTTAGCACGGTGCATGGATTATACAAGGACCGCTATGCCTATCGAGACAGTATGACTGATGTCATTGTCCAACATCTCATCACAGAACAGAAAGGTGAGTTTTTAAACAAAGGTGTTAGTAATTATAACTGGGATATTGCAGTTTCCCATACTAATGTAGTTCGTGATACATTTAGCAGTTAGTGTAATCAGTCCAAGTGCATGCTATTGATAATGGCCAGTCTGTGCATTTATCATGTATCTTTTCCTCTTTCCTAGTGCGGATCAGATGCAGGGAACTCGTGAAGAAGATTGCTATCTATAAGAACAGACTAGCAATCCAGCTGCCAGAAAAAATCCTGATCTATGAGCTCTTTTCAGAAGATAATACTGACATGCATTACCGTGTAAAGGAGAAGATTACTAAGAAATTTGAATGCAACCTTTTAGTTGTATGCTCACAGCACCTTATCTTGTGCCTGGTATGCTGACTAATTAAAATTTCAGTTCATAGTTTTATTATGGTATAATATACAGTATATAGTTTATTTCCTTTATAGGAGGCATTCAGCTTGGCTAGGTTTATAAAGAATGTCTTTCTCTAAATACTTTAAATAATAAAGTACTTTCAGGCATTGTTTCAAATTGCCTGACATTGTCAGGTAGAAATCTTGAACTTTGCTTAAATTACTGTGGATGGTGGAAGTTTGAAGTAAGAACAGAAAATTCTGAACTTACTGACCTTCTTTGGCATGAGAAACAGAGCTTACCACTTAAAGTTGTGGAACTTTCAGCAGGCAGCGCAAATATGAGATTTAGGCAGAGACATTACAGTGCAGAGGGAAGGAATGAACAAAAGGGAAACCCTGTGTTAGACTAGTAGGCAGGAATGATTTTATGTCAAAAGGGATGATCATGCAAGGCATTAGGAAGTGGTAATGAAACAGTTGAAGCAAAATATGGATCTAGAGATTGTGTGAATGATAATAGCAGAATCATTAAATGTAACTTTAAGAGAGGTGGTGACATAGTGATAATGTCACTGGCTTAGTAATTCAGAACCTTGGGCTAATGTTCTGAGGACATAGCTTTGAAATCCTCCATGCAGAGGAGTTCACTGAAACTCTGGAATTAAAAAGTAATCTAATTGTGACCATGTGCTGGGCAGGACAGTGGCTCAGTGGTTAGAACTACTGCCTCACAGTGCCAGGGATCTGGGTTCAATTCCACCCTCCGGCAATTGCCTGTGTGGCGTTTGTACATTCTCCCCATGTCTGTGTGTGTTTCCTCCGGGTGCTCCAGTTAGGTGAATTGGCCAAGCTAGGTGAATTGGCCAAGCTAAATTGCCCATAGCCATGGGAAATGGAGGGTTACAGGGATAGGGTGGAGAGCTAGGTCTGGGTGGGATGCTCTTTGGAGGGTTGGTGTGGACTTGATGGGCTAAAAGGCCTGGTTTAATACTGCAGTGATTTTATGTAACTACACCAATTGTTGTAAAAACCCATCTGGTTCAGTAATGTCCTTTAGAGACGGAATGTGCAGTCCTTACCTGGCCTACATGTGACTCCAGATCTTCACAACATGATTGATTCTTAGCTACATTCTAGGCAAGTAGGTAAGGGCAATGAATGTTGGTATAGCCAGCTACACCCACATCCCATTATTGAATAATAAAACAAGCCTGTTGTCTGTAAAAGTTGGAATTGATGTTATTGCCTGAAATTGCTGAACTAATATTGAGCCTAGAAGAATGCAAAATGAATACAGGAGGAACTTATCCTGGTTCTGGAAGGAAGGGGATGGAGTATGGGAGAGGTCAGGTATGGTCAAAGATCAATCATAGTGGAAAGGAATTGAACTCTTTGTTGAGGAGAAAGGAAGATATGGGAAATTGTTATGTGAAATGCTTAATGAAGAATGCATGCAGTGCGGATTGATCAGGATACCACTGGGGTGTGAGGAAGTCAAATTATGAGGAGAGAACTGACATACTGGCACTATTTCCATTGGAGCAGAGAAAACTGATGCATGCTTGTTTTTTAGTAGATTTTAAATGCTGAAGGGTTTTACAGGATGAATAATTTTCTTTGATTGAAAAGTAGTTTATTGAAAATCATTGCTGAAAGTGAGGAGAGAGGTTAGAAGAATTATTTCTAATCAGAGAGCATAGAATATATATGGTTGGAGCATGCATGGATAAGGTGTTCCATTGAGTGTGCTCCACCATTCGACATGGTCACTGGTGGATTTTGAAGGGAAGGTCTGGATGGGTTACTATGTGATTGAGTGCAATAATCAGCATTCACTTTGTGAACGTGATGAGGACTTGATGGGAGAGTAATGTAGGAGCTGGTAAGACCTAAGGCACATTCCCTCAACAGGTTTTGTAGTAATATAGAGCCTTTCCTTGTAACATGTGAGTGGTTGCAGAATTGCAATAAACTACATCTTGTTTATGCTACGAGGTTCTCCTTATTAGAAAAAAAGGTGGCTACCCTTACAAAGTGGACCATGTAAATCCCAAAAGAACCCACATACTTAAACGATATGCATGACAGCATACACAAAGCCTTTTGTTTCATCTGCACCTTTCCTATTCTCTTCCATTCCCCTAATCAAAATCTGTTGAAGTGCATGGAACATGGAAATGTTTGGTGCCTGGAGTCATTGAGGCAGAAACTACAGGCTAGATTTCTTTTTGTGCCTGATAATTGCAGAGACTGATCCAGACTTCATATCGTTGTGTTATGTTTTACCCAGAAATATGTTTCTGACCACGTACTCATAATGTAAGTAAGAAGTTCTTATTCATGCCTTTGTTACCTTGACAGTAGATGATTTAAATAGACACCTGACTGGCTTCCCACATTCTAACCGCTGTACTTTTTTCTGCTGTCCTCATCCTAACTTGCACCAAGTTTCATCCACTTGTCACTTCTGCATTTGCTAAATTATACAAGCAGTCAAATTCTCAATTTTAAAATACTCATCCTTTTTCTCTCCTCTAGTCCTAAATAACCTCTAGTCCTAAATAACCTTTTGAGATATCTGCTGTCCTCTAATTCTGGTCTCTTGAGCTACCCTAATTTCAATTGTGGAGCAGTTAGTGACCCTGCCTTGTGCCAAGGCCCTAAGCTCTGGAATTCCAAACCTAAACCTCTTCCTCTTTCTACTTTTCTGTTCTGCTTTAAGAGGCACCTTAAAATCCATCTCTTTTAGAGAGAGTTGGTCACCTGCCCAATATCTCCTTTAGTATTTGCTAGGTTTAGTTTGTAGCCCCCTCTCCTCTGAGACAATTCTGGGTTCAAGTTCCACTACAGGATGTCAGCACAAATGTCAAGGTTGACACTCTAATGTGGTATCTAGGAAGTGCTGCACTGTCTGTGGTGTGTCTTTTGGGTAAACCCAGCCATGTGTACATTTTTAAGTGGATGTGAGAAAATACGTGAGCTTACTTCCAAGAAGAGTAGGAAAGTTCTCCCAGTTCTAGCCAATATTTATCCTTCAATCAACATTACAAGAACAGATTATTTTACTATTATCAAATTGGTTGTCCAGTTTCCCATTTGACACATCTAGTCATGGGAAGCACTGTATAAATGTTGGTGAAAGTTTTTCTGTTAGTGTCTCAGTGTAAGATTGTGCTTTATCACACTTCTGTGCTGTTCCTTGAAGCATTTTATTACAAGGAAAGCTGTATGTAAATATAATCAGATTGGCTTTGAGCATGAGAAATCTTATCTCACTGACTTGGTTGAGTGTTTTTTAAAGGGTTTGGAAGGTTTGAGTTATTAGATAGGCTGGAACATTATTTTCACTGGAGTATAGGAGGTTGAGAGGTGACCTTATAGAAGTTAATAAAATAATGAGGGTTTTAGATCGAGTTAATTGTAGTTGTCTTTTCCCTAGGATGGGAGATTTCAAGACTAGAAGACAAATCTTTAAGATAAGAGGAGAGAAATTTATAAAAGACTCGAGAGACAAATATTTTACACAGAAGGTGATGCGTGTATGGAATGAACTTCCTGAGGAAATGGTGGATGTGGGTACAATTACAAAGTGTAAAAGACATTTGGCTAAATACATGAATAGGAAAGGTTTGGAGAGATATGGACCAGGAGCAGGCAGGTGGGACTAATTTAGCTTAAGTTTATCTTCGGCATGGACAGGTTGGAATGAAGGGTCTGTTTCCGTGCTGTATGACTGTATAAGTGACAAAGAAGATTGATGAAAGCACAGCAGTAGACATTGTCCATATGGAATTCAGCAAGGCATTCAACAAGGTTTTGCATGGTAGACTAGTTAGCAAGGTTAGATCATGTGGAATCCTGGGGAGGTGCAGGGGTGGTGAGTGGAGATGAGGAAACTGGTGTAGCCGACGTTAATGCCATCTGATTGGAGTGTCCCAAGGCGGAAGGTGAGGTGTTCTTTCTCGAGCTCTTGGGTGGCTTGGATTTGGCAGTAGAGGAGGCCCAGGACTTGCATGTCCTTGGTGGAGTGGGAGGGGGAGTTGAAGTGGCCACAGATCAGTGGGGTTGTTTGGTATGTGTGTCCCAGAGATGTTCCCTGAGACGTTCCATGAGTTGGTGTCCTGTCTCCCCAATGTAGAGGAGATCATGTTGAGAGTAACAGACACAGTAGATGAGGTGTTTGGATGAGCAGGAAAATACCTGTCCATCTTCCTTCCTACCTATCCGCTTCACCCTCCTTTCCGACCTATCATCATTACTCCCCACCTGCATCTACTGTTGCCTTCCCAGCTACCTCATCCCCCACCCCATCCTCCTATTAATCTCTCAGCACTCCCCCACCCCTGACTTTCCTGATGAAGGGCTTATGCCCAATATGTTGATTCTCCTGCTTCTCTGATGCTGCCTGACCTGCTGTGCTTTGTCCAGTGCCACACTTTTTAACCTATATAGGAGTTGGGATGTCATGTTGCAGCTGTGCAGGACATTGATGAGGCCACTTTTGGAATACTATGTTCAATTCCGGTCTCCCTGCTAAAGGAAAGGTGTTATTGAACTTGAAAGCATTCAGAAAAGATCTACAAGGATATTGCCAGGATTGGAGGATTTGAGCTATAGGGAGAGGCTGAATAGAATGGGGCCTATTTGCCTGGAGTGTTGGAGGCTGAGGGATGACCTTATAGAGGTTTATAAAATCATGAGGGGCATGAATAGGATAAATAGCCAAGGCCTTTTTATCAGGATAGGAGAGTCCAAAACTACAGGGCAAATGTTTAAGGTTCAGTTTAGGCTTAGGGTTTGGGTGCGATCCGGTGGCTCTGTGGTTAGCACTGCTGCCTCAATGCACCCGGGAACTGGGTTCGATTCCAGCTGGCTTTCCTCCAGGTGTTTCAGTTCCCTCCCACAGTCCAAAGATGTACATAGTATTCAGGGATGTGCAGTCTAGATGGATTAGCCATGCAAGTTTATAGGTTAGGGGATGAATCTGGGTGGAGGTGGGCGGCACAGTGGTTAGCACAGCTGCCTCACAGTGCCAGAGACCCGTGTTCAATTGCCGCCTCAGGCGACTCTCTGTGTGGAGTTTGCACATTCTCCCCGTGTCTGCATGGGTTTCCTCCGGGTGCTCCAGTTTCCTCCCACAATCCAAAAATGTGCAGGTTAGGTGAATTGGCCATGCTAAATTGCCCATAGTGTTAGGTGAAGGGGTAAACGTAGGGGAATGGGTCTGGGTGGGTTGCGTTTCGGTGGGTCGGTGTGGACTTGTTGGGCCAAAGGGCCTGTTTCCACACTGTAAGTAATCTAATCTAATCTAAAAAAATTCACTTCAGAGAGTCAGTGTTTGGACTAGATAGGTAGAATGGCCAGCTTCCACAATGTAGGGATTCTATGATTCTATGAATGGGAAAACATTTAAAAGGGATCTGAGGGATGCTTTCACGCAGAAGAGTGATGCATGTAGGATGAGCTCCAGAGGAGGAGGGCAATACAATTACAATATTTAAAAGGCATCATTTATTACACAAATAAGAAGGGTTGAGAGGGATATGGGCCAAATGCTGGCAAATGGGATTAGATCAGTTTTGGATATCTGATCGGCATGGACGAATTAGACTAGAGGGTTTGTTTCTGTGCTGTATTACTTTAAGTGGTTCAAATCCCATTTGCTCCGAGATGTCTCATAACAGAATTTCCAGGATGTTGCTGGATATGGAAGGTTTGAGTTAAAAAGGAAGGCTGGATAGGATGGGACATTTTTCTGTGAAGCATAGGAGGTTGAGAGGTGACTTGGTAGAAGTTTATAAAATAATGAGAGGTATAGATAGAGTTGATGGTAGTTGTCTTTTCCCTAAGATGAGGAATTTCAAAAACAAAGGGGTACATTTTTAAGGTGAGAGGAGAGAGTTTTAAAATGACATAAGAGGCCATTTTTTACACAGAGGGTAGTTGCATGTGGAATGAACTTCCTGAGGAAATGTAGATACGGGTACAATTACAACATTTAAATGACATTTGGATGGATACATGAATAGGAAAAGTTTGGAGGGATATGGGCCAGAAGCAGGCAGGTGGGACTAGTTTACTTTGGGACTTTGTTCGGCATGGACTGGTTGGACCGAAGGGTCTATTTCCGTGCTGCATGACTCTATGACTCATATGTGAACATGTTGATTAGAAATAACTATAAATGTAAGCAATCACTGCTAATGCTTCAGCCACTGTTGATGTGTGTCAATTGGCAGCTGGTTTTGCCACAATAGTGACTACAAAGTAACTTACTTACTTTGGAATAGCTGTGTGAGGAAGATTTGCTTGTTCTTTGATTTTCTTTTCTGTTACAGTAGATATTAAACATCTGATAGATTTGAAAGGAGCGTGATTTTATTATAACAGAATTAACTCACTCCAAGGACAGGCAGGCTCCTTCTATTCTACTGCAGTCACATGTTGGGTGCACCTAAGCTTTCTGAGAATCCTTGCCCTCCAACTTTGCCCTCAGACTGCCAGCCAAAACAACCAAAATTAAGACATCACTGTGTGAGGAACTGCAGGTGGAAACTCCTGTCATACCACTCTGTAGCACATTGTGTTTACAACACCCAAATACAGTACACATGCTGTGCAATCTGTTTCTTAATAACCTCATACACTTGTCCTTTAGTTTTAAAATACCAGACTCTTTTTCTTCATATGTTTATGATATAGCCCATTTTCTTATTGCCAAAATAATGTAATAATAACAAAAGTGTCTACATTCAAACTCCTTGGCCAGATCCAGATACACAAGGAGAAATTGCAAAATTAAAAATTTGTTATACTGTGATTGTATTTGGGTTGCTCTGGAAGTGATATATTTTTCCATATATAAACCCGTTTGCTTTCTGTTTTAGTAATGCTCTCATGCCATTAGTGACTATGGCCTAACACACACCACCATGTGTGAGTCTAAACAATGAAAGCTAACAAGCTATCAACTTGGGCAAGCATCAGAAATCAGCCCTGCCCTTACCAAATGCCAACACAGATTAGTTTCCAGGCAGCGTCTCTTAAAACAATTAGTAAGGAACATCCAAGCTGATTTTCATCACCCCTGTCCTAACCAATTGCTCCAATTAGAAATGTGTGGGTTAATTATAGGAGCTAAACTTTTGCCTCAACAAAAACCAGCTAACCCAGCGAGGGGTCAGGCTGAAGTCTATATGGTGCTTCTCTACACACAATGCATTTACTGGTCTTTGTCTTTAACTTTTAAATGCTTGTCCTGTAGGTTTAGAATGCTGAATATTTAAAAATTATAAGTGACAGAACATATGGGAACATGAAGTAATTTCATATTCACTATATTCTAAAATGACAAAATCAAATCTGAAAGTTGTTACAAATTGTCTCTCTCGTTGAAATGTCAATCTGTAGTTCTAGACAAGGTATGAAAATATGTTCGCACCATGCCCTTGAAGGTTAATAGCTAAACTGGGTCAATCACTAGACACTGAATTACATTACCATGTCTGAAAACCTCTCAGATCTGTTTCACAGCTGGGAAGCATAAAGTGACATATTGAATGCCACATTTGGAGTGATTTTAAAAGGCAGCCGAAACTGAGCTGAAGGGATTTGGTGAAATAAGAGGCTCATTGTCCATTCTCTCATATGAAGGGTCTCTTTATGGCAAGGTAGGAAGGGATAGCATTATACTCATGGAGTCGTGCCCTAGTAAAGGTCAGGAGAAAGAAAATGGAAAAAGTTTTATGTATCCCCACTTTTACAAAATGGAATTAGCATTTGAAGTAAACTTTGTGACTTTGAATTTGAGGGGAAAGTTCATTTTTAATTTGCTTGTTACAGTTAAAAAGTTACTTTATATTTCTCCTCTTCCCCATTTTTAAGGTGAATCTGCCTTGATTATTTATTTCATTCACTTACTGCATCACGGTTCTGAGCTTAGAGGAAAGATTGGCTTTTGGTTGACTCTCTCTGACAGAAACTTAGTGTGAAGGCAGCATATTTAGATTAGAATTGATCCGAAAGTTCAAATTTACAAAGAATTTTGTGAGCAGTGTAGAAACTGAAAGTAAATTATTTTATAGAGTTTTGGGCATCAATTAAACCATTTGCCATTTGAATTTGAGCTGTTGTGTCCATTGGATTAGAACATAGAACGTTACAATGCAGTACAGGCCCTTTGGCCCTCAATGTTGCGCCAACCTGTGAAATGAATCTGATACCCATCTAACCTACACCCTTCTATTATTATCTGTATGTATTCCCAATGCCCATTTAAATGCCCTTGACATTGGCGCGTCTACTACTGTTGCAGGCAGGCTGTTCCACGCCTGTGCTACTCTCTGAATAAAGAAACTAACCCTGATATCTATCCTAAATCTCTCACCCCTCAATTTAAAGCTGTGTCCCCTCATGTTAGCCTTCACCATCCAAGTAAAAAGGCTCTCACTGTCCACCCTGTCAAACCCTCTGATTATCTTATATGTCTCAATTAAGTTACCTCTCAACCTTCTTCTCTCCAACGAAAACAGCTTCTGTTCCCTTAGCCTTTCCTCCATACCAGGGAACATCCTAGTAAATCTCCTCTGAACCCTTTCCAAAGCTTCCACATCCTACCTATAATGCGGTGACCAGAATTGTATGCAATATTCCAGGTATGGCCTTACCAGTGTCTTGTACAGCTGAAGCATGAGCTCGTGACTCTGAAACTCAACCCCCCTACCAATAAATGCCAACGCACCATATGCCTTTTTAACAACCCTACCAACCTTGGTGGCAACTTTCAGGGATTTATGCACCTGGACACAGAGGTCTCTGTTCATCTACACTGCCAAGAGTTTTACCATTAGCCCAGTACTCTGCATTCCTATTATTTCTTCCGAAGTGAATTACCTCACACTTTTCTGCATTAAACTCCATTTGCCACTTCTCCACTTCTGCATTTTAACTATGTCCCTCTGTAACACACTACATCCTTCGACACTATCCACAACTCTGCCTACCTTAGTGTTATCCGCAAATTTACTAACCCATCCTTCTATGCTCACATCCAGATCATTTATAAAAATGACAAACAGCAGTGGCCCCAAAACAGACCACTAGTAACTAGTAACATTTCTCATCAACCATCTTTCACCTAGCCAATTTCTGATCCAATTCGCTAAATCAGCTTCAATCCTGAAACTCCATATTTTGTGCAATGGCCTATCGTGTGGAACCTTATCAAACGCCTTACTGAAGTCCATATACACCACATCAACCACTTTATCTTCATCCACCTGTTTTGTCACCTTCTCGAAGAACTCAATAAGGTTAGTTAGGCACAACCTACCCTTCACAAACCATGTTGACAATCTCTAATCAAATTATTCCTTTCCGGATGATTATAAATCCTATCTCTTATAATCTTTTCCAACACCTTACCCAGAACCAAAGTAAGGCTCACTGGCCTATAATCACCAGGGTTGACTCAACTTCCCTCCTTAAACAAGGGAACAATATTTGCTATCCTCCAGTCTTCTGGCACTACTCCTGTTGACTATGATGACACAAAGATCAAAACCAAAGGCTCTGCAATCTCCTCCTGGCTTCCCAGAGAATCTGAGAATAAATCCCATCCGGGCCAGGGGGTTTATCTATTTTCAGATTTTCCAAAATTGCTAAAATCTCCTCATTGTCAACCGCAAGCCCATCTAATCTAGTAGCCTGTACCTCCTTATTCTCACTCTCATTGCCCTTTTCCAATGTGAATACTGATGAAAAGCATTCATTAAGTGCTTCCCTATGTCCTCAGATTCCACACATAACTTTCCATTACTATCTTTGATTAGCCCTAATCTTACTCTGGTCATTCTTTTATTCCTGATATACCTATAGAAGGCCTTAGGGTTTTCTTTGATCCTATCCGTCAACAACTTCTCATGTCTCCTCCTGGCTCTTCTTAGTCCTCTCTTTAGGTCTTTTCTGGCTAACTTAGGTAGAAATTAGGTTCCACTAGGACCAGGAAAGAAGTTTGCCCCAGTTGAGACTTCTAAGTGTTATGTTCTGCTTGGACTGTGTTTAATCCAGATTTTGAGCCTTGCGCAGTTAAATTAAATTGGGTACTTTTCAATTGATGACACTCTTGCCAGCCATTTGCAACTTTATTAATGCCTTCTTTATGTCCCATGTAGGAAAAGAGATTGCAGTGCTTGTCATTTAGTGGTGTGAAGGAGAGAGAATGGCTCATGGAATCACTTATTCGCTATATTAAGGTCATCGGAGGACCATCAGGAAGAGAAGGCCTGTTAGTTGGTCTGAAGAATGGTCAGGTACTGTTAATGCAGCACATTTTTAATAAGATTATAGGGGACCTTTTTTTTTTACCCCTCAGCTTTACTTTATATCACTGAGTTGAATGGAATAATAATTCTGAGATTGTTGCTTTACATCTTGGCTGAATTATATCAGCTCCTGTGGAGATAAAAGCCCAACCATTTGCATTTGTTTTCAGTAATATTTTTATGATAGGCACGATTGAGAAAGAAACATATAACACACTTAATGTTTGAGCAAGATGATTTAATGCTGAATCATTGGCAAAGTTCAATTTGCATTAAACTGGAAGGGAGAGTATCGCTATTTTCACTTCTTTCCAATTTGATGGATCACTGCTTTCCAATTTGATGGATCACTGCTTTCAGATAACTATACCCCACTGGACAAGGCAAATTGATTCTTGAAGCTCCTGTGGTTTATTAAAATTAGCAAGATTTCAAGAGCAAGTTTGAACATAGGATGGGACACCAGAGAAGGTAGAAAATTTGAAGCAAATAATTGCATACGAGTTTAGAAAAAATGTGTTCCTGTACTTAGCTTTATCACTGGGGAAGACCCAGAACACAGGAGGAGAGGTTTTAACCAGGAGGAGAAAACTAATAAACTCCTCTAGCCCCTCATCCATTCCAGATTCTTTCATGTTCTCTGACTCATCCATTGTCTCACCCCACTTTCACCTTGCTTACACTTATTCACATTGGCCTTCCCTACATCATCTAGCCTTTCCTGTCTTTTGTAGTTCCGCTTTCTAGTGTGTCAATATTTTGTAACACTCTTTACGACCTCTAATCACTTTTGTGCCATCTGGCCCCGTTGACACCTTCCTGCATCCTGTTTCTAGGTTAGGCAGTCAGTCTGCATCCCTGCAGTTGGATGGCTCAGTGCCATATTTGTTACAAAATCGTAATTAACACAAAGAGCATGAATGAGTAAATGGAAAATGATGATTCAAAATAGAAATTTAAGACTTTTTTTTTAATGCACTTTAAGGTTTTTGTAATAAATGTAAAATGTTGGTCCTAAGGAATGCAATATTTTCACCACTGCGGTCAGCGAATCAAGCATTAAACTCATCTGTCAGACACAGCGTAGCTTAGAGACCGACTGAAGTTATATGTACTCAAGCCATGCTATATCGTGAAGTAAGTGACTCTGAGATGAGCAAAAACTTAAGTTCAGTTGGTTAGTCTAGAATCATGTACCATTTCTTTACCGTGGGCTTTCTTTTTCATCACAATATATTGATTGCTTTCAGAAACATAAGGGGCCAAGAATGTAATATTATCACAGTGGTGAGCACTGCTCTTTTTTGAGCTCTGTAGAATTATTAACCACTATACAGCACATTAAGCCATCAGACATTTGGCAAGCTACTCAGAAAATGCTGGTGTTAGAAATCGGATTATCTCATAAAATCCCTACAATTTGGAAGAGGGTTAGATGTAGGTTTGCTCGCTGAGCTGAAAGGTTCATTTCCAGACATTTTGTTACCTTACTAGGTAACATCTTCAGTGGGCCTCATGCGAAGCAATGCTGAAAATTCCTGCTTTCTATTTATGTTTCTCAAAACTCGCTGGAAGAGGGTTATTCAAGCCTATAGAGTACGCACTGATCCTCCAAAGAATATCCCACCCAGACCTCTATCAATCGACCTAGCTTGCATATCCCTAGATGCTACAGGACAAATTAGCATGGCCCATCCATCCAACCTGCACATCTTTGGACTGTGGGAGGAAACCGGAGCACCTGGAGGAAACCCACGCCGACACTGAGAACATGTGAACTCCACACAGACAGTACCCAAAGCTGGAATCGAATCCGGGTCTCTGGCACATTGAGGCATAAGTGCTATTATTTGGCCAAAATGAAATGAAAAGGAAGACAACCTTTTGATTAACAAGTTTGAGAGTTTCTCCAATGACTGAATATTTAGGATTCTCTGCTTACACAACTTGATTTTTAACATTGCATATCCTAGAAGTGGCTGCCAACCACTTTGTCACCAAGTGTAAATGCATGCCAGCATTTTAAACTTGACATGAAAGGTATCCATAGCAGGTTAGCACATACCTCGATTTGAAATATAGGTTCCGCTGACTACAGAAAAAATGTATTGTAGATGCTGGGAATCCAAAATAAAAACAGCAAAATCTGTTAATACTGACAGAACAACCAATGTCAGTTGAGAATGAAATAGAGGATGGAATCTTATAGGGGCCTGAATGACATGGATTATGGTAAGAAAAGTGATAAAATCACGCAAGAGGTCCAATGAGGACTGTCTCGAAATTGGGAGCAATTTGCTGCATTTTTAAACTCCGTTCTGAATGTGGAGGCGAGATTTTCACTCCACAGTGGTGAGTTGCCTATTAATAGGGATTATTACTTGTTAACAATCTTATTAACTGCACATCTCACCTAAGTGATGTGCTGATTTCTATCTTACCATCTGCAGTAGGCAAATAAGATGCCAGGAATTCCCAACATGGAAAGTCAGAATGGCTGTCTGGCAATTTCAGCTGACTGTGAAGAACCTCTGTTTTATTCACCACATAACAGCATCTCAAGGCACAACCCATGGGCACCAATCACACACATCTCTTGTCCATGGACATTAGCATTCAGTATTTGCCAACTCTTCAGCATCCTCAGGCACCTCTCTGATCCACTTGCAGGATGCCTAGGAAGTTGAGACGTGCATGGCATTGAAAGGCTGCAACAAGGGCATTTTGTGCCGAGGTCAGGCACCCAGTTCATACATTGGACCAGGCTACATCTCAGGGCTAATAGTTACAATGTTTGAAAGATATTTGGATAAGTACATGAATGAGGGAGGGATATGGCCCAAATGCAGGCAGGTGGGATTAATTTAGTTTGGAATTATATTCTGCATGGACTGGTTGAACTGAAGGGTCTGTTTCCCTTCTGTATGACTCTATGCTCCCTCACTTAATGCCCACCTGGAAGCTCATCATATCCCTGCTTTTCTTTGCCTGCCTTGCCATGCCATTTAGTACAGTCTCACAACCAAGCAGCTGGCCTTGCTAGTCAGGAGTCTGATTGAAGGGGGCCCACATCTTGCTGTGCAGCATAGAGACATGTCAATTTCATACCTACCCCATATGCCAGCAGCTTATGTGACAAGCATACTTAAGAAATGTTGGGAGTACTTATTTATAGTCAAGAGCCTCCTGGCTTCAAAGTGAGGAAGTAGTGTATGACTGTAGCTGGTATGGTTACCTCGTATGTCCAGGGTTGAAGTGGAAAGATGGGCAGGCGTAGGCCCATATAGATGGACAGGATGGGGACATGGGAAGGTGTGAAGCCTTTGGGTTTCATTGGAATGGCTCCTGGTAGGGGGATCTTAATATTCAGTACCTCACTGACATGTAGGGGTGGAAACTGAAAACCATTGCCCAAAGCACAGTTGCTATCGCCTTCCATTGTGCTGGAAATTAAGACTATGCATTAGCTGAGAGGGATGTACATGGGTTAGGGTAGATATTTAATGAGTTGAATTTGGCCTCACAGAGAGACAGCCTCCGTAAAACTCAATGAAACAGACGCTGAGCCAAAAAGGCATAAGATTTAGCCTGGAGTTAATTTTTCAAGACTGACAAAAGGTCATGAACCTGAGACAGTGAGTCGATATTTCTGTCTCCACAGATGTTGTTTGATTTACTGAGTAATTCCAGCTTTTTTTTGTTTTATGGCAGCATCTTTACTATCTGTTTAAAATTGACCACATTTAGATTAGATTAGATTAGATTACTTACAGTGTGGAAACAGGCCCTTCGGCCCAACAAGTCCACACCGACCCACCGAAGCGCATCCCACCCAGACCCCTACATTTACCCCTTCACCTAACACTATGGGCAATTTAGCATGGCCAATTCACCTGGCCTGCACATCTTTGGACTGTGGGAGGAAACCGGATCACCCGGAGGAAACCCGCGCAGACACGGGGAGAATGTGCAAACTCCACACAGTCAGTCGCCTGAGGCGGGAATTGAACCCGGGTCTCTGGCGCTGTGAGGCAGCAGTGCTAACCACTGTGCCACCATGTCACCCATGTAATATAATAGTATCTGTCTAGGCTACCACTAATCTTAAATCATAGAATCTCCATTGAGTTCACACTGCCCTTCGAAGAGCATCCCACTTAGATCCATCATGCTACCCTGCATTCCCTATGGCTAATCCACATAGCCTGCACATCACTAAATACTAGGGGCAATTTGGTATAGCCAATCCACCCAATCTGCACATATTTGGACTGTGGGAGGAAACCAGAGCACCCAGCAGAAATCCACACAGACACAGGGAGAATTGTGTGCAAACTCCACACAGATAGTTGCCTGATGGTGGAATCACTGAGCTAGTAGTGTTAATCACTGAGCCATTGTGCTGCCCAGTATAGTTAGGTCATCTATTGAGTTGTTACCTGTATTGCTTGAGGCTAACAATGCTAGTCAGCATTTATCTATTGTTTAAAGAGGAATGGAGACATTCAACAGCTTGGAGTGTGTGAACAGCATGGGAGGAAAAGGAATCATCAAGCTGTGTTGCAGCAGATGGAGAGACTGTAGTTGTTTATTATCATTAAATATTCAATTTCAGCACATATGACTTAAAATAGATCGCACAATTAGTTTAAAGAAATGTCTCAATACAGAACTGTAAACTAATAAAATAGATACCATATTAGAAAAGTTCAGTAGTGTCATTGCAACACAACATAGGAAAATCATCAAATGGTTGCAACACTAAAACAGACCATTTGGCCTGTTGAGTCTGGACTGACCCTCTTTGATCCCAAGCCACAACTCTTTCTCCACGAGCTTGCTCTTCAAAAATGCTCCCTTCAAGTGCTTAACAGTGGAATCTGCTGAAAATAAATGCTTCATGTCACCAGTGGCATTTTTGCTGGTCATCTTAAATTGTTCTCTAGTTCTTGACCCTTCTCCAATGAGAGCAATTTCTCCCAATTTGCTCTGATTTGTACTTCCCAAACTATTTTCAAATCAACCCTACTTTAATATCGAAAATTAAAGTGAGCCCAGACACCAACAAAAACAAGGCTGAAGTAAAACAGCATAATAATAATCACAACTCCCTGACCTTTACTATTGTCAGTGAGCGCGATAGGAGCAGATGGTATGGGAAAGTATTTAATTGACGGAGGGGGAATTACAGTGCGATTAGGCAGGAATTGAGGCACCTAAATTAGGAACAGCTGTTGTCAGGAAAATGTGCAACAGAAATGTGGAGATTGTTTAGGAAGGACTTGCTGATAATGCTGGATAGGTTTGTCTCACTGAGTCAAGGAAGGGATGGTAGGGTGAAGGAACCTTGGGTGACAAGGGATGTGGAACATCTAGTCAAGAGGAAGAAGGAAACATACTTAAAGTTGAGGAGGCAAGGATGAGACTTTAGAGGGTTACAAGGTAGCCAGAAAGGAACTGAAGAATGGACTTAGGAGAGCTAGAAGGGGACACGAGAAAGCTTTAGCGGGTAGGATTAAGGAAAGCCCTAAGGCATTCTACACTTATGTGAGGAACAATAGGATGGCCAGAGTGAGGGTAGGGCTGATCAGGGATAGTGGAGGGAACTTGTGCCTGGAGTCGGAGGAGTTAAGGGAAACCCTTAACGAATACTTTGCTTCAGTATTCACTAATGAAAGGGATCCTATTGTTTGTGAGAACAGAGTGAAACAGACTGATGTGCTCAAACAGGTTGATGTTAAGAAGGAGGATGTGCTGAAAATTTTGAAAACATAAGGATAGATAGGTCCCTTGGGACAGACAGGATATACCCAAGGTTAGTACAGGAAGCAAGGGAAGAGATTGCTGCACCTTTGGCGATGATCTCTGCATCCTCACTGTCCACTGGAGTAGTGCCAGATGATTGGAGGGTAGCAAATGTTCAAGGAAGGGAAAAGGGATACTCCTGGGAATTACAGACCAATCAGTCTTACGTTGGTGGTTGGCAAATTATTGGAGAGGATTCTGACAGACAGGATTTACAATTACTTGGAAAATCATAGTTTGATTACAGATAGTCAGCATGGCTTTGAGAGGGGCAGATCATGCCTCACAAGCCTTATTGAATTCTTTGAGGATGTAACAAAACTGATTGATGAAGATAGAGCATGTGATGTTACATGGATCTTAGCAAGGCATGTAATAAGGTTCCCCATGGTAAGCTCACTTAGAAAGTAAGGAGTCATGTGGTACAGGGAAATTTGGCTGTCTGGATACAGAAATGGCTGGCCCATAGAAGACAGTGTGTGGTGGTAGTACATGGAACATATTCAGCTTGGAGCTCTGTGACCAATGGTGTTCCACAGGGATCGGCTCTGGGACCTCTGGTCTTTGTGATTTTTATAAATGGTTTGGATGAGGAAGTGGAAAGGTGGGTTAGTGAGTCTGCGATGACACGAAGGTTGGTGGAGTGGTGGATAGTGTGAAGGGCTGTTATATGTTGCAATGGGACATTGCCAGGATGCAGAACTGGGCTGTGTAGCAGATGGAGTTCAACCTGGAAAAATGTGAAGTGATTTATTTTGGAAGGTTGACTTTGAATGCAGAATTACAAGGTTAAAGGCAGGATTCTTGGCAGTGTGGAGGAACAGAAGGATTTTGGGGTAAATGTCCATAGATCCCTCAAAGTTGCAACCCAAGAATATTGGGTTGTTAAGAAGGCATATAATATTTTGGCCCCCATTAGCAGAGGAATTAAGTTTTAAGAGTCATGAGGTTATGCTGCAGCTCTATAGAGCCCTGGTTAGACCACATTTGGAATATTGTGTTCAGTTCTGGTTACCTCATTATCGGAAGGATGTGGAAACTTTAGGGTGGGTGCAGAGGAGATTTATTTGGATGCTGCCTGGACTGAAGGGCATGTCTTATGTAGAAAGGTTGAGGGAGTTAATGCTTTTCTCATTGGAGCAAAGAAGGGTGACTTGATAGAGGTGTACAAGGTGATGAAAGGCATGGATCGAGTGAATTGTCAGAGACTTATTCCCAGGGCAGAAATGGCTATCACAAAGGGCATAATTTTAAGGTAATTGGAGGAAGGTTTAGGAGAGATGTCAGAGGCGGGTTCTTCACACAGAGAGTGGTGGGTGCATGGAATGCACTGCCAGCAGTGGTAGTAGGGTCAGAGACATTAGGGACATTTGAGCGACTCTTGCAAAAGTACATAGAAGATAGTAAAATGAAGGGTATGTAGGTTAGTTTGCTCTTCAAGTAGGGTAAAAGCTTGGCACAACATCAAGGGCCGAAGGGCCTGTACTGTGCTATACTGTTCTATGTAATAACCTTTAGTATAAAGTTCTTAAAGATAATGTAATATGAATACACATGTAATACGGAGAATTTGTAATGTGAACCTTTGGCGACTGGATCACTGAATCATGTCTGTTTCTTCAGGAGCATCTGACATATTAATGAAATGTATAATGACTGCACAGTACAAATGGTCAGTGCTGCCACAGTTTCTCAGTGTCCAAAGCCAGCAGTTTGTCTCATAATTGGTCATTTGGACTGCTGGGATGATGTAAAGGGCAGGGAGAGTTTATTTCCCATGACCCCAGTTGAAGTCATGATCCACACATTGGAACCCGTTTGTCTAGTTCCTTCTCAATTCTGAACACCTCTGTCCAATCTCCTCTCAGGCTTCTTCAAAGATGATAACCTCAACTTCTCTAATTTTCCTTACCTCTAAAATTATTTATCCCTGCAGTTATTCTTAAACCTTTTCTCATGAAGCCTTCTCTAAAGTGTTCATGTTCTTTATAATTCTAGTGCTTAGAATTGGATACTGTAGTTTTAGTTAAAGCATGGTTTTATACTTGTTCGTTGTACCCTTTCTCACGATTTCACTTTTTGCCTATCTTTATAAAGCCCAGGAAGCTTTTTAAACACTTTCTCAACCTGCCCTCTCACCTTCAGCAATTTATGCTCACATACCCCTAGGTCTCTGTTCCTGCACCCTATTGAAAGTTGTACCCTTTATAGATATTGCAGCCTACTCCTTCCTACCACTGTACATTCCAGCAACAACAACTCATAATGTTTGAGGAGAAAGTGAGGTCTGCAGATGCTGGAGATCAGAGCTGGAAATGTGTTGCTGGAAAAGCGCAGCAGGTCAGGCAGCATCCAGGGAACAGGAGAATCGACGTTTCGGGCATAAGCCCTTCTTGAATTCCTGAAGAAGGGCTTATGCCCGAAACGTCGATTCTCCTGTTCCCTGGATGCTGCCTGACCTGCTGCGCTTTTCCAGCAACACATTTCCAACTCATAATGTTGTAAGGCTTAAAGAAGCTTCACAGTAGCATTAGAATAAAGAATGTCATTGAGTCACATAAGAATGTATTAGGTCAGGTGATAAAAATATTTGTCAAAAAGGTAGGTTTTAAGAAGTGTCTTAAAGGAAGAAAGAACAAAGAAAATTACAGCCCAGCAACGGGCCCTTCGGCTTTTCAAGCCTGAGCCAATCCAAATCCATTGTCTAAACCTGTCGCCCAATTCCTAAGATCTGTATCCCTCTGATCCCCACCTACTCGTGCATCTGTCCAGACACATCTACTGTGCTTGCCTGTACTATCTCTGCTGGCAACGCGTTCCAGGCACCTACCACCTTCTGTGTAAAGTATTTTCTGTATGTGTCCCTCTTAAACTTTTCACCTCTCACCTTGAAAGCATAATGTCTCGTTATTGAATCCTTCACCCTGGGAAGAAGCTTATCTCTATCAACCCTGTCTATACCCTTCATGATTTTGTAGACCTCAATCAGGTTCCCCCCTCAATCTCCTTTTTTTCTAATGAAAACAATCCTTACCTACTCAACCACTCTTCATAGTGCGCATTTTCCATACTAGGCAACACCCTCGTAAACCTTCTCTGCACCCTCTCCAAAGCGTCCACATCCTTTTGGTAATGTGGCAACCAGAACTATACACTGTATTCTAACTACGACTGAACCAATGTCTTGTACAATTTTAACATGACCTGCCAGCTCTTCTCTGTCTGATGAAGGCAAGCATACCATATGCTTTCTTGTCCACTGTATTCACCTGTGCAGCAACCTTCAGGATACAATGGACCTGGACTCCCAGATCTCTCTGCTCATCAACTTTTCCCAAGGCTCTTCCACTTACTATATAATTCGCTGTAGAATTAAGACTTCCCAAAATGCATCACCTCACATTCGCCTGGATTGAACTCCATCTGCCACTTCTCCGCCCAACTCTACAGTCTATCTATATTCTCCAGTATTCTTTGACAGTCCCCTATGCTTTCTGCTACTCCAGCAATCTTTGTGTCATCTGCAAACTTGCTGATGATACCAACAGTGCCCTCTTCCAGCCATTTATGTATATCGCAAACAACAATGGCCCCAGCACTGATCCCCATGGAACACCACTGGTCACATTTCTCCATTTCGAGAAACTCCCTTCAACTACTACTACTCTGGCTCATGTTGCTCAACCAGTCCTTTATCCACCTAGCTCGAACACTCTGCACATCATGTGACTTCACTTTCTCCGATAGTTTACCATGGGGAACCTTATCAAATGCCTTACTAAAGTCCATATATATGACATCTACAGCCCTTCCTTCATCTATAAACTTGGTCACTTCCTCAAAGAACTCCATTAAGTCGGTAAGGCACGATCTCCCTTGCACAAAACCATGTTGCCTATCACTGATAAGCCCATTCTTTTCCAGATATAAATAGATTTTGTCCCTCAATACCTTCTCCAGCAACTTTCTCACCACTGACGTCAGGCTCGTTGCTCTGTAGTTACCTGGAATATCCCTACTACTCTCCTTGTATAGGGGGACAACATGAGCAACCCTCCAGTTCTTCGGCACCTCACCTATGTTTAAGGACGCTACAAAGATATCTGTCAGGGCCCAAGCTATTTCCTCTCTCGTCTCCCTCAGCAATCTGGGATAGATCCCATCCAGTCCTGGGGATTTGTCCACCTTAACCTCTAGCCTACCCAACATATCTTCCCTACTTATTCAGTGTGATCCAGAGTAATCAAACTTCTATCTCTAATTTCAACATTCATCATGTCCCTCTCAGTGAACACTGGTGCAAAGTAATCATTCAAACTCTCACCCATTTTCTCAGGTCCGATACACAGCCTTCCTTCCTTATCCTTTAGTGGACCAATCCTTTCTCTAGTTACCCGCTTGCTTCTTATATAAGAATAAAAGGCTTTGGGATTCTCCTTAATTCTGCCCGCTAAAACTATTTCATGATCCACTATCCTGCCTACCTGCGACTCCATTTTCAAGGAAGTATAAACTTGCACTGGAAGGTCTTTTTGTTCAGTAACACTCCCCAGGACCTTACCATTAGTGGGCGGCATGGTGACTCAGTGGATAGCACTGCTGCCTCATAGTACCAGGGTCCCAGGTTCGATTCCAGCCTTGGGTGACTGTCTGTGTGGAGTTTTCACATTCTCCCCATGTCTACGTGGGTTTCCTCCGGGTACTCCGGTTTCCTCCCATGTTCCAAAGATGTGCAGGTCAGGTGAATTGGCCATGCTAAATTGTCCATAGTTAGGTGCGTTAGTCAGAGGGGGGTAGGTTACTCTTCGGAGGGTGGGTGTAGACTTGTTGGGCTGAAGGGCCTGTTTCCACACTGTAGAGAATCGAATCAAATCGAATCGAATTAAATGTATAAGTCCTGTCCTGATTTGCCTTTCCAAAACACAGCACCTCACATTTATGTAAATTAAACTCCATCTGCCACTCCCCAGCCCAATGGCCCATCTGATCAAGATTCCGTTGTACTCTGAGGTTAGCTTCGCTGTCCACTATACCATCTATGAGCTTACTAACCGTACCTCTTATGTTCACATCCAAATCATTCATATAAATGATGGTTAGATTCTTTGCTGTTGCAGAACATAATTGACTCATAGAGATCAAATAAAGCAGTGATCCTACTACTGACTCCCGAGGAACCTCACTGTGTGTTTTCCTCCAGTCAGAAAATGCCATTTCATCATGTTGTTTCTGATTTGGTATCCACACTGTCACTGTCCCTTTTAGTGTAAGGGCTTCAAATTGAGCTGGGAAGCATATTATTTGAGACTTCAATTATCCTTGGAAGTCCATGTACACCCTATCAACCACGTTACTGTCATTAACTCTAAATTACCTAACAAGACAACTTAATTAAATACCATCTATTTTTAACTAATCCATGCTGTCTTTCCTTAATTAATTCACACACGTCCAAGTAATTGTTAATTTTGTCAAGGATTACTGTTTCTTAGAACTTCCCCACTACTGAAATTAAACTGAAAGTGCTTGGTTTATCTATGCATTCTTGCCCAGTAAAAGAGTGTAACATTTGCATCACTCTAGTCCTTTAATATCAAGCCAACTTTGCTTGGACAGTAACAAACACTACATCGGACAGACAGGCAGAAAACTAGCCACCAGGATATACGAACACCAACCAGCCATTAAAAGACATGACCCACTATCACTGGGTATCCTTACATACCAACGAAAAAGGACACCACTTTGACTGGGACAACACATCCACCCTCTGACAGGCTAAACAGAGACATGCACAGGAATTCCTAGAGGCCTGGCTTTCAAACCAGAACTCCATCAATAAACACATTGATTTGGACCCCACTTACCAACCTCTGAGAGGTTGAAAACAAACATTAGAGCTCAGCAAGCAAACTTACAACCTGAACCTCAACCTGAGCTACAAATCTTCTCAAAAATCGCAAACAGATAGTACCCTTGACAGCTGTGTCCACAGCCTCTGCTGAACTGAATCCATTGGTGGAGTTTAGAGCTCAGCAACACATATAGAATGACATTATCTTGAATGACTGTGTCAACAAACCTTGCAGATCTGCATCTGTTAGTGGGAGTTAGAAGGCATTTCGGCATTCCTTGGGACTTCCATTGCACAGCTATGCCAACAAAACTTCCAGAGATAGATAAATTAAAATGTTTAAAATTACTAAAAGAGCTTGTGCACGAGTTCAATTTTGAAAGCAATGAAACAGATGTCTGAACAGCCATTCAATTAAAAGATTAGATCAAAGGCAACATCTGACACAGCTAAATCTGAATATCAATACTGCCCAATGCATGAGAGCATTTTATCTCTTGGATAATATAGAGTCATAGAGATGTACAGCATGGAAACAGACCCTTCTGTCCAACCCGTCCATGCTGACCAGATACCCCAACCCAATCTAGTCCCACCTGCCAGCACCTGGCCCATATCCCTCCAAACCCTTTCTATTCATATACTATCCAAATGCCTCTTAAATGTTGCAATTATACTAGCCTCCACCACTTCCTTTGGCAGCTCATTCCATACACATACCACCCTCTGGGTGAAAAAGTTGCCCCTTAGGTCTCTTTTATATCTTTCCCCTCTCACCCTAAACTTATGCCCTCCAGTTCTGGACTTCCCCCACCCGAGGGAAATGACTATGTCTATTTATCCTATCCATGCCCCTCATGATTTTATAAACCTCTATAAGGTTGACCCTCAGCCTCCGACGCTATAATGCATCTGAAATCTTTTGGATTTTCACAATACTATCAGTTAAATGGTCACTTGCTGATTAAGAACACACCTCTATTGTCAATCACTGTATTAAAAATGTATCTTATACAGTTTTTTTCAGTTATGACATTAGAAGTTGTCAACATCTTTGACTTACATGTCAAAGGTTCCTGACTCCAGACTAGTATTTCCCCACAGCAGATGTGACAGATGTCTTCTGCTATTTTAAGGAACAAGTGGCCAAAGTTTTGAAAATAATAGCCACAATGGCATCCACTGTTCCAGTCATTGGAAAGATTTCCAAGTTTACCATTTTTTTGCTCTTTTCCTCATGAACTGGGCGGCACAGTGGCTAGGTTGTTAGCACTGCTGTCTCACAGCGCCAGGGACCCAGGTATGATTGCACCCTCGGGTGACTGTGCGGAGTTTGTACATCCTCCCCATGTCTACATGGGTTTCCGCTGGGTGCTCTGGTTTCTTCCCACAGTCCAAGGTATGCATATTAGTAGATTGGCCATGCTAAATTACCCATAGAGTTCAAGGATGTGTAGGTTATGTGCATTAGCCAGGGGAAATGCAGGGTTACAGGGATAGGGTAGGGGAATGGGTCTGGGTGGGATGCTGTTTGGAGGGTCTGTGTGGACTTGTTGGGCCGAATGGCCTGTTTCCACACTGGAGGGATTTTATGTTCTATTCTATGTTTTAACTGTAGGCTGTGCCTGTAAATCTGATAAACATGCCACAATGCTGATTGTCTAGGCCATTTTGCATAGGATTTGATTGATTTGATCCAGCCTTTGTAAGATGTCAGTTTCAAGGTATCATCTAATTTGATAAATCTCACTAATAATTTGCCTTTCTAGAACTGTTTCTCGAACCATATCTATGTCTTTTAGTACTCTGAGTTCTAACTATGGTAAATGTAAAACAGAGATTAACCTTGCTTGCCCTCCCCTTGCCAAATCAGATATATCTGTTCTCACGTGAAAGTAAGTGTTATCTTTCTGAGATATTCTTCATATGGTGTCTCTTCAGACCTAGCAACTCTGCCGCTGAACCCTTTCTACTACATTAATCATTGAATCATAGAATCTCTACAGTGTAGAAAGAGGCCGTTTGATCCATCGAGTCTGTGAAGGGCATCCCACCCAGACCTAGCCCTCCTCACCCTATCCTCATAATCCCGCATTTGTCATGGCCAGCCCACCTAACTTGCACATATCTGGACAGAGAGGGGAAACCGGAGCACCTAGTGGAAACCCATGCAGACAAGGGGAGAATGAGCAAACTCCACACAGACATACCAAATCTGGAATTAAACCTCGGTCCATGACACTTTGAGGCAGTGCTGCTGATCACTTAATATCCTTTGTATTTCTGTAAAACTGTTCCAGGTTGTGTATATATTTGCAAATTTGATCTTGAAGCTCAGAATTCCGTATTTTCGGAGATTCAGTATATCCCATTTCTCCATGTCCACATTTTGCTAGCTGAAATCTTGATGCTGTCTTCACTTGTCTATAGATTGACTTCCTTAAGATGATTTCTTCTTTGTGTCTGGATTTGTAAATATAAGCCCAGTCTGTCTTGGTACTGAAGCCCTGTTCAAATGGAATTTGCTTATTTATCTTGTCTCTGAAAAATTGACTCAATCTGTATCTCGTTTATTTCATCTGTCACTTCTCTGGAGACCTGTGGGCAATCGTTTGTCAAATTTGCTTTGGTAACATCTTGACTGGGGCTATGTTAAGCTCTCTAATTTCCTTTAATGAATCCTTAATTTGCATATTACAAATTATCATGTTTCTGCAGTCATGATTTGGAGATGCCGATGTTGGACTGGGGTGTACAAAGTTAAAAATCACACAATACCAGGTTATAGTCCAACAGGTTTATTTGGAATCACTAACTTTTAGAGCACTGCTCCTTCAGATGGTTGTGGAGTAGAAGATCGTAAGATACAGAATTTATAACAAAAGTTTACAGTGTGATGTAACTGAAATTATATATTGAAAAAGACTTGGATTGTTTGTTAAATCTCTCATCTGTTAGAATGACTATGTTGGTTTCAGTTCTTTCATATGTAAGTCGCAGAACCTTTTTTAAAGTTGCATTCTCAAGTGAACTTTAACAATTGGTGTCATGTCGTCCCAGATAATGCATTTAAGGTGTGATGTGTGTGTGAGACTGTCTGTGCCTTAATGTTCAGACTGATCATAATCTTAAAAAAATGGAGTTACAGGATCTTACATGGATTCATGCAGTTTTTGAGCAAAATAAAATGTAATTCTGCAAGTACAAATTCACTCCACAAATTATGTGTGTGTGTGTGTGTATGGTGGGGGATGGGGGGGAGAGTTATGAGTGTCTGTGAGAGAATGTGTGTATGTGTATATGTGTGAGTGTCAAGGAATATAAATCTGAGAGGGTATGTGTGAGTTTGGGAGTGTATGTGTGAGCGTTTGAGAGAGAGCTTGTGTATGAGAGAGAGTCTGTGTGAGTGTATGGGGCTGTAGGTGTGTGTGTGCATATATGCGCTTCTGTGTGCGTGTGTGTAGTGCAGTGGGATCACCTGTAGTGTGACATGAACCCAAGTTCCCGATTGAGGCCATCCCTATGAGTACTGAACTTAGCTATCAGCGTCTGCTCTGCCACTTTGCACAGTGGTTGAATGGACACCGCACAACAGTCGGTCAACACTTCAGTGGTTCGGGACATTCAACCTCAGACCTTCGGGCGTCCATCCTCCAAGGCGGACTTTGGGACAGGCAACAACGCTGAGAGGCCGAGAGGAGGCTGACAGCCAAGTTCAGTTCCCATGGGGATGACCTCAACTGGGATCTTGGGTTCACGTCACACTAGAGGGGACCCCACTGCACTATATATATATATATATCACACATGCACACACACACAGATATGCACACTCCTACACTCACAGACACTCCTACACACAGATATACACACAGCTACAGACACGCGCATACAATCACGCGGACCCTCTCTCATACACAAGCTCTCTCTCATACGGTCATACATACTCTACTGCACTGACATGCACACATGCACCTTCTCACAGACTTATACCCCTTTACACTCACACACATACACGCACTGTCTCACAGACACTCATAGCCCCTCTCCTCACACACACACCCACATGCACACACACACACACACATATATAGGTTTTTGGGGTGAATTTGTACTTGCAGAATTACATTTTATTTTGCTCAAAAACTAATGAATCCATGTAAGATTCTGTAAATCTTTTTTAGATTAGAATCAGACTGAACATTGAGGCACAGACAGTCTCACACAGGGCACCTCACACCTTAAATGCATTGTCTGGGCCGACATGATGCTAATTGTTAAAGTTCACTTGAGAATGTAACTTTAAAAAAGTTCTGAGATTTAAACATGAAAGAACTGAAACCAACAAGTTTATTCTAAAAAATGAGAGACTCAACAAGCAATCCGGGTCTTTTTCAATGTATAATTTCAGTTACATCACACTGTAAACTCTTGCTATAGAATCTGTGTCTTATGATCTTATATTCTACAACCACCTGATGAAGGAGCAGTGCTCCAAAAGTTAGTGCTTCCAAATAAACCTGTTGGACTATAACCTGGTATTGTGTGGTTTTTAACTTCCTTGACAATGAAGTTTGAAGTTCCTCAGCTAGAATTTTCTTTCTTCTAAATTGGTACAGCCTTCGCATGACTCCATCAGCATACAAATAATACTGAATGGTGAAAGTTATCACATAATTGCTACAGTACAAAAGGAAACTATTGTGTTTGGCAAGTCTGTGCCAAATCCTAGTGCCATTCCCCAGATTTCTCCTTGGAATCTTGTACATTATTCTTTCTCAGGTAGAAAATCCAATTTCCTACTGGAAGCTTTGATTGACCCTTTTTCACCTGACCTTCAGGCAGTGCATTCCAGACCCTAAACAATTGCTATATGAAAAGGTTTTTCCTTATCTCTCCATTGATTCTTTTGCCAGTTACCTTAATCTGTGCCACCTTGTCTTGATCCTTAACCAAAGAGAGCAGTTGTTCCCATCTACGCTGTCTTCCTTGTTACCATCATTCTTTGGAGCATTTTAACTAATCCCGTCCCATCTTTCCATTGAGATTTGCTATTTTGCTGTTTTGGCAATGGTTGAGGATTTTGCGATGGACTTAAAGGCGAGAACATATAAAGGCATGAAATGCTGATCTTTTGTTTTGCAGGAATCAACAAAGTTTCAGCTAAGTTTTATATTAAAATGTAATTAAATTTAAATGGCATAATATTCTGTGCTGTAAACCAATGCTGTAGTGAACTGGACTGCAGCTGCCAAACACATTTCACCTGGATTGACAGAAAATTGAGATTTTATTCCAAAGCTTTAAACTGTAATCAAAAAACAATCCCAGAAGTGTAAGGACACGGGTGCTCACCACCGTCATTCATTTTTAGAGGAAAATAGGAGATTATACACCAACAGTTTCAGAATCACTTCTGGTATTGGCACATAATGTTACAGTATTAAAATGAATCACAAATCAGGCATATTTTAGAAAAGTGAATATGTATCTGTTTGCTTATCACTTATAGATTCTGAAAATATTTGTTGACAACCCATTTGCCATTGTACTTCTTAAGCAAGCCACATCTGTACGCTGTTTAGACATGAGTACATCACGCAACAAACTGGCTGTAGTGGATGAACACAACACTTGTCTGGTATATGACATAAGTACAAAAGAACTCCTTTTCCAGGTAAGTTGGATGTAATCATGGTGTAGATATTCTTTGAAGAAGTGCCTTCTATTTATTGCAGTATTTTGTGAAAACATGAGCAACAATGTCCTTGAAAAATTTAAAAAGTTGGCTTTGTGCTTCAGGGTGACGGCTAGTGTCAGACTGTTTCATTGAGGCTCCAAATCCAATACAGTCTTTCATTGCTTTGCCTGTAGCTTTAAATATGATTATTACAAATTGAAATGTGGTGCAGTATTTGGCGTGGAGCATTAGCATTGTAGTCATTTAGGTGGGATAAGGAAAGGTAGCAATTTTGATTATTCCATTTTTTGGATGTGCTTCTCAGTCAGCCTGCCATTGCTCCATTGTTGGATTTAAAGTTAGAAATTCAGTAAATAAACTATTCCCATTCATTGGTGATGTTGTCTCTTTCTAACCCCCGCTACTATATTCATTCATAGCCAATAATTATAGGGATATAGGAGCAAACGTAGGAAACCATGACTGCACCGTGGTCTAACTCCATAAACCTGCCTTTGGTCCATATCCCTTAATACCCTTACTTAACAAAAATTGATTTATCTCTGATTTAATGCTAATAACTCATCTTGAATCAACTGCCATTTATGGAAGAGAGTTCCAAACCTCAGCCACCCTTTGTGTGTGGAAGTGTTTCCTAACATCTCTCTGAACAGTCTATTCCTAACTCTCAGACTATGCCCCCTAGTTCTAGAATCTACAACCAGTGGAAATAGTTTATCTTTATCTTTATCTTCCTGTTACTATCCTTGAAGACTTTAATCAAGTCATCCCTTAACTTTCTAAATTCTAGAGAATAAAGGCCTAATTTGTATAATCTCTCCTCATAATTTTATCCCTGAATTCCAGGTATCATTCATGTTAACTTACTTAGTATTCTTTCCAAGGCCAATATATCCAAAATTACTGATGATTCTGTATTTCAGTGCCTGCAACAATCAGTAGTAATTGTTATAGTTGTTGGAAAATGGTACTTTTTGAAAATTAATGCTGGCTAATAATCTGTGGACATTCCTCCACTCAATGTCCTCTGTAGGAGCCGAATGCCAATAGTGTGGCTTGGAACACCCAGTGCGAAGATATGCTTTGTTTTTCTGGTGGTGGTTTTCTCAACATCAAAGCCAGTAATTTTCCAGTGCACCAACAGAAGCTTCAGGGCTTTGTGGTGGGATATAATGGCTCCAAAATCTTCTGCTTACATGTATACGCCATGTCAGCGGTTGAGGTCCCGCAGGTATGTCTCATTGTATCGTTTGATATATGGTCACAGTGTGCATATGATCAGTGAACATAGAGTTTCGCTGATGCATTATTGAGTAGATTGTGTATGGCACTGAGAATAAGGATATTTCTGATTATTGTTAGCTAAACTCAGCCAAGGCAGCAACTGCATCTGTTTACTTGACTTCAATGCCATTGAGAGCAAAATAGATTTAGTAGTCATTAATACACTTGTTTAAAATGCACGCCTGATAAAGATAAGGTTGAAAATTTAAAAAAAGAATATACTGGAAGTATGAAGCAGTTCAGGCATCATCTGTGGAGCAAGAAACTGAGTTAATGTTGCAGGACTCTGACCTTCTATCAAAACTGGGAAAAGCTAGAGATGTAGTAAGTTTTGACCAAGGGATTAGTGGGCCAGGGACAAATGGAAGGTCTGTGATTGCATGAAGGACAGGAGGGATTGTATGATGGAAATGTTTAGCTCACAGGATCAAGGGGAATAGTGCTGGGGAAAGAAAAGAAACAAAGAAACAAAAAGTGAGCCTAAAACAGGTGTGCTGCTGTCTGAAGGCAAAAGCTTGAAGTTTTCATGTCAAATAATTCTAAGAAAACTCAGTCCAGTTCCTGATAGGCAGTGATCTGTGGCTCAAAAATGTCCTTAATTTACTACTGTTAGTGTTAAAGTGGTAATCTCCCAATAAGATGATTGATGAAACAAATGAAATGAAAAGGTGTGATAGAATGAGTCCTCTTCCGGAATGAGACTGAGACCCATTGCTTGGACAGGGCAGAGAGCTTTGTTCTGTATAGATCTTTAGTAGGCTCTAGAATTACTTAAAGCTTTCCAATTCACATTACCACAATACAGAAATTCACTCAAAAGACATTAAACTGCTTTGGTCTAGGGAGGACAAGCATAAGGCTGGAAGAACACAGCAAGCCAGGTGGCACCTGGAGGTGGAGAAGTCGACGTTACGGGTATAACCCTCCTTCAGGAATGGAGGTGAGGTTAGGGGGAGCTGCAGGTAAAAGTGGAGGGAGGGCAAGGGTTATGGCTGGGGAGGAGGCAAAGTGATGAGGTAATGATAGATGAATACTGGTGGTGGTAACAACCTGGTTGGTCAATGGGAGGAATGAATCTGGTTGGTAGCTGGAAATAAGGGTTGGTCGGAGTGATGGAAGGGAGGAGGCAGGGCTGGAAAGGGATTGGGGGAAGATGGGAAAGTTATTTTAAATTGGAGAACTCAATGATGAGTTCTCCGGGTTGTAGGCTGCCCAGGCGCAAGATGAGGTGTTGTTCCTCCAACCTGCGGTCTGATTCACTGTGACAATGGAGGAGACTGAGGACGGACATGTCGGAGAGGGAGTGGGAAGGGGAATTGATATGGGCGGTGACTGAGAGGTCAGGCAGGTCCTTGCGGGCTCGGCTGAGATGCTCAGTGAAACATTGCGAATGTTTACATTTGGTCTCACTGATGTTTTACCTGGAAGGACTGTTTGACATTCACCTGCCTCTCTTCCAATGTAATTTACTGTATCCGGTACTCCCAGTGTGGTCATCTCTACATTGGTGAGACAGAACATAAACTTAGGCAACATTTTGCCAGGCATCTCAGCTGGGCCCATAAGGGCCAGCCTGTCCTCCTGGTCACTGCCCATTTTAATTCCCTTTCCACTCCCTCTCTGACATGCCCATCCTCAGTCTCCTCCATTGCCACAGTGAATCAGGCTGCAAATTGGAGGAACAATACCTCATCTTTCGCCTGGGTAGCCTACAGCCGGGAGGAGTCAAAATTGAGTTCTCCAATTTCAAATAACCTTCACTTCCATTCCCTGACTCCCTTTCTAGCCCCGCCTCCTCTTTTCCTCCAACTGACCCTTCCTTCCAAATACCAACCGGATTCATTCCTCCCATCGACCAACCAGGTTGTACCCACCACCTGTGTTCACCTATCACAACCTCACCACTCTGCCTGTCTCCCCACCCATAACCCTTTCCTCTGCCTCTCTTTATCTGCAGCCCCCCCCCGCCGCCGACTCCCACCTCCATTCCTGAAGGAGGGTTATACCCGAAATGTCGACTTCTCCACCTCCAAGTGCTACCTGGCTTGCTGTGTTCTTCCAGCTTCCTGCTCATGTACTTTGGATTTCAGCATCTGCAGTTTTTTTAATCTCTTGGACTTGGGAAGGCAATGTTCGTCAGTGACCGAAGGGAAAGTGAAAAGTTTGATTTGAGTTAATTAGACAGGATCTCATGAAATGTATATTACAGGACCTGAATCAGACTGGCTAATGGGGGAAACAAGTCTGTCTACCATGTACCCCATCCTGAATCACCTAATAAACTTATCGTAAGGCATTGCATTGTCCAGAGGTATGCTGTGGTTGTGTGTTATCTCCTTCAGAGCAAGATTAGGAGATGGGATGGTGGCTAATGTTTAAAAAAAAATGTTCTGTTTCACAGATGCAATTAGACTTGCTCATAAATAACATACAACTTTCTTGTTTTAAAAATAAGTCTGCACCCATGTACCAGTACTTGGAGAAGAAGATGTATAAGGAAGCCTATCAAATTGCGTGCTTGGGTGTAACAGAGAATGATTGGAGAGACCTAGCAATAGAAGCTTTGGAAGGGATGGATTTCGACACTGCTAAAAAGGTACCAGTAACACACACAACTCTGCAAGCGTATGCAGATAAATAGAGTATGAAGTTCAGCTTCTTAAAGGGATTCATTAAATTAGTACAAATGAGCAGAAAATGTCTGAGCAGATTTTGCAAAGGAGGAATGGTTTTAATTCTAAAACCACTGTCCTGCAATGAAGGACAGAGATGGAGAAGGTGGGTGTCTTACAGTGATGCATAGGGCTAGAGCTGGTGAGTGTCCTACTGTGAGGGACAGGTCTGGAGAACGGGAGTGTCCTACAGTGAAGGCGGCGCGGTACTCGGTGGTTAGCATTGCTGCCTCACAGCGCTAGGGACCCGGGTTCAATTCCCGTCTCGGGCAACTTCTGTGTGGAGTTTGCACATTCTCACCGTGTCTGCGTGGGTTTCCTCCAGGGGATCCGGTTTCCTCCCACAGTCCAAAGAAGTGCAGGTTAGGTGAATTGGCCATGCTAAATTGCCCATAGTGTTAGGTGGATTAGTCAGGGATAAATGTAGGGGAATGGGTCTGGGTGGGTTGCTCTTCGGAGGGTCAGTGTGGACTTGTTGGGCCGAAGAGCCAGTTTCTGCACTGTAGGGAATCTAATCTAATCTAATCAGACCATTTCATTGGCTTATTTTTTTCTTGTGGCACTTATTCATATAAAATACTGCTATTGCAAAGCAAGCAAAGCAGTTTTAGTCCTGTCACTATCAGTTTGCCAAAATATGTTTATCCTTCCAACACTTCAACAGAGATTGCAAAGTTTGTCTTTACTGATTGCTCTGTGTAAATGAAGGGCAGGGTGGAGAGGATAAGTGTCCTACAATGAGGGACAGAGATGGAGAAGGTGGGTTTCTTACAGTGATGCATAGGGCTAGAGCTGGTGAATGTCCTACTGTGAGAAACAGGTCTGGGTAAGGGGAGTGTCCTACAGTGAGGGACTGGGCTAAAGAGGGTGAATGTCCTACAGTGAGGGACTGGGCTGAAGAGGGTGAATGTCCTACAGTGAAGGACTGTGCTGAGGAGGGTGAATGTCCTACAGTGAGGGACTGGGCTGAAGAGGGTGAATGTCCTACAGTGAGGGACTGTGCTGAAGAGGGTGAATGTCCTACAGTGAGGGACTGGGCTGAAGAGGGTGAATGTCCTACAGTGAGGGACTGGGCTGAGGAGGGTGAATGTCCTTCAGTGAGGGACTGTGCTGAGGAGGGTGAATATCCTTCAGTGAGGGACTGGGCTGAAGAGGGTGAATGTCCTACAGTGAGGGACTGGGCTGAAGAGGGTGAATGTCCTTCAGTGATAGACGGAGCCTGAATAGGTAAGTATTCTACAGTGATGGACACAGCCTGAGTGAGTGTGTTCTACACTGAAGGACAGAGTTTAAGTGGGTGGGTGTCCTACAGTGAGGGACTGGACTGGAGAAGGATAGTGTCCTGCACTGAGGGCAAAGCCCAAGTGGGAGCATTCAACAGAGATGGAGAAGCATGTATCAGATCATAGAATCCATACAGTGTGGAAACAGGCCATTTGGCCCAACAAATCCACACTGACCCTCTGAAGACTATTCCATCCAAACCCATTCCCCTACCCTATTATTTTACATTTCCCCTGACTAATGCACATAATCTACACATCCCTGAACACTATGAGCAATTTGGCATGACCAATTCACCTAACCTGCACATCTTTAGACTGTGGGAGGAAATTGGAGCACCTGGAGGAAGCCCATACAGACACAGGGAGAATGTACAAACTCCACACAATCATCCAAGGCTAGAATCGAACCCAGGACCGTGGCACTGTGAGGCGGCAGTGCTAACCACTGCCGCCCTATAAATTGAATTGAAGCATTAGCTTTTTATTTTCACATTTTGCCAGTTTTGGCTTCAAATGTAACATGATTTGAAATCATGTTTCCTAAATTATAGTATAAGTAACATATACAATTGCAACACTAGAATATATGTGAGGGGAGGAAATGTGCATCTCCTTTATAACCTCTGACTCACCATGTGTAATTCTTACTTACAAGCAGGAAGTGTCAGACTGACATTGGGAGACCATGTTTTAACATGCTGTGTGCTACTTTTAAGCAAGATGTGTTCACAATAGCAATTGAATTATTTTTGTCACATCTGCCTCAAGGAAAGATTTTGCCTCAATTTGGTGTCTCCTCTTTGGGATTTATTGGAATAGGTACGGGATGGAGTTCTTTGGAGCTGCATATTTGATCTCTAGCAAGTAGCAGTGCAATATTTTGTTATCATAGAATCCCTACATTGTAGAAACAGGCCATTTGGCCCAACAAATCTACATTGACCCTTCGAAGAGTTACCCACCCAGACCCATTCCCCTACCCTGTTGCTCTACATTTACCCCAGACTAATGCACCTAATCTACACATCCTGAACGCTATGAGCAATTTAAAATGACAGTTCCCCAACCTGTACATCTTTTGGATTGTGGGAGGAAACTAGAACACCAAGAGGAAACCCATGCAGACATGGGGAGAATGTGCAAACTCCTGAGGATGGAATCGAACCCAGGTCCCTGGCACTATGAGGCAGCAGTGCTAACTAGTGAGTCACGATGCCGTCCTTATCTGTATCTGTATTTCAGTAAAGTTTTATAGAGAAAATGAAAAACTTGCATAGTAGTGATGTGGGATAAATGTTGGTTAGGACACTGGGGAGGACTCCTTGCTGTTCTTTGAATAATTGCAGTGCATTTTATTTCTATCTGAGGTGGACCTCAGATTAACTTGCAAGTCTGGCATCTCTTTTATGCAGCAATGCATAAGTACATGAGTGTATATCAGGACAGCAGTGACGCATGAGCTTGGATTGGTTATGTGCTGAAGTGGAGTAGGATTCACCTGTGTGCCTAAATCTAATGTTATAATTGATTGGCAGGCATTTATCAGAGTGCGGGATCTCCGCTACCTGGAGCTTATCAGCAGCATTGAGGTAAGGAAATTACTTTGTGAATCATTTTAATGTTCTTATAATTATTATCATATCATATTGAATGGATTTAGCAATTTGAAAACACAGGTACTTTTTTTTGCGTTTTCATAGTTGAATTTGATGTGGTTTAACTTCACCATGAACCTGCTTAAAGTTCAAAACAGTGGTCGATCTGGACTTGAGGCTGGAATAGCAGGATTCTTCTTGCAGGTTATAGTCTCACATTGACCTAAATCTTTCATTCTAGGTGGGGATCCTTATTTTCAAGCCAGATCAGCCAAAAGGTTACATACTTCCTAACTTTGATTTTTTTTTGGACTGTTCTGATGGAAAATTGTGCAGAAATTGCACAGCACAGAAATCATCCTAGAGGACAGCAGAGAGAACATTGGTAAAGACATATCCACTTTTTATGGCTGTAGCTGCCATAGTAAAGAGTATAAATGGCCAGAACATCTTTGAGAAACAACAAAGAGAAGGGTTAGTGTGTAGGGCATTATGACTAAGTGAGCAGGGATGAATCAACTCCCTTCTTTTTAATACCCTTGGTAGACCATAGCATAGTTTTCATTTCTTTTCAGTATACTAATGTGCTTTTCTTTTCAGCATATTACACTTCAATTAAAACATTCACAAGTTCAAAATTAAGGAGCAAATTATAAGGTTTTCTTGAATGAAAGAAAGAGGAGCTTACTAACCTCTCCAAACAAAATGAATAAAACGTGACATTAAACATATGCAAAAACAGATATAAATTTAAGAAGTGGATAGTGTCTAGTACAAAATAAAAGAATATTCAGTTTAAAAGTCCCTGAGCTGGTACGTTTTAATCTGAGACCACAGCTATTTTCTCATGGCTTGTGGGTGTTGATGGCTAGGGCAGCATCTGTTGTCTGTGCCTATTTGCCCTTGAGAAAGTGATGGTAAGCTGCTTTCTTGAATCTCAGGGGTTTTCAGGGGAATCTGTGAATATGGTATTCCCATGTATCTGCTGCCCACATCCTTTTAGATGGAAATGTCCATGGGTTTAGAAGGTGCTGTCTGAGGATCTTTGCTAATTTCTGCAGTGCAGCTTGTCGATAATACAGACTGCTGCTACAGAGCATCGGTGGTGGAGGGAGTGTATGCTTGTGGATATGAACCACACACTGTAAGTTCACACATAAGCACCCCAATTTAACTGAGAATTTCTTAAATTTTCTGTGACCCTGACTTGTGCCTTGTAATGTTGGACACTCCTGACTTGTGCCTTGTAGATGTTGGACAGTCTTTGGAGAGTCAGGAGGTGAACTACTTACTACTTGTTTAATCAATGTCTTATATTCTCAGCAGTAGCAAAATTTGTAGATATATTCCTTGGAAAATTGATGTTCTCCAGATTGTTTTGTTACTGGGTGAGATAAAAGGGACCAAGTCCCACTGTTACTTATCCTTTCTGCCAATGCAGCTGCTTGAAATATAGGTAATTTGTTTATTCATGTGTCTGACACAATTGATTTTCCAAGCTGAATAATTTGCAGGCAAATCTTTCATCCCAATATGTGAATTTACCTGTCAAGGTGTAACTCAAGCAGGAGTTACAGATCTGAGTTTCTATGCCTTTTGATAACCAGGTTAATTTTGGCACAGCCTGATTCTTGTTTCTTAATGGTTCCATAAGCTGGTTCAGCTTGTGGTTAGCTGATTGCTGCAGCCCTTTTGCCAGTGTTTTCTCCTTTCTGGTTGGGGATGTGGGGAGCGTGTTGGTGGAGTAGGTCCAGTGGGGGTGTCAAAGGATCAGTTATATAGTTACGCAGGAATTAGACATGAGTTTTACCTGTCCAATGTTTCCTCATCAATTATCCTGATAAATAAGTTGGAACCTTCTGAAGTCTAACTCGGAGTTGGAGACAGATTGTTATTCGACCATCAATATGCTGTGTTACCTATCCTGGAAAGGGTACAGACCATTTTACAGGAAAGAGAAGGACCGGCAGTCACAGTCCATTGGAAGGAAGATTGGAGAGGCTAGAGTTTAAGAAGCAAGTTAAAAAGCAGAACCTCAGAGCTTACTCCCAGTGCCACAAGCCAGGCATAGAAGGATATTGCAAGGTTATACATAGCTAGAGACATCCTGCAATGGAAGAGCTCAAGAGTCCTGGGTTATTAGATTTCGGCTGAAAATGTGTTGCTGGAAAAACGCAGCAGGTCAGGCAGCATCCAAGGAGCAGGAGAATCGATGTTTCGGGCATGAGCCTGAAGAAGGGCTCATGCCTGAAACGTCGATTCTCCTGCTCCTTGGATGCTGCCTGACCTGCTGCGTTTTTCCAGCAACACATTTTCAGCTCTGATCTCCAGCATCTGCAGTCCTCACTTTCTCCTTATTAGACTACGGGGAAATTAACTAGTCTTATGGGAGAAAATTTAAATTAATTTGATAGAAGTTTGAGCACCAAAGTATAATGTTAAAAAAATAGAAACAGGCTGCATAGAGAACTGAGTGATAATTAATTAAGTGGGGTCACAGAAAATTTAAGAAATTCTCAGTTAAATTGGGGTGCTTATGTGTGAACTTGCAGTGTGTGGTTCAGAAGATTGATTGATTAAGTGCCGTCAACTTGCAGTGGTGTCTCCAGGTATCTGCTGCTCTGTCCTTCTCTAGGTGGAAGGTGATCATATGTTTGGAAGATGCTGTTGAATGAACCTTGGTGAATCTTGTGGGTGATGCAACTGTGCATCGTTGCTGAAAGGAGTGAATGCTGAAAGTGGTGTCCGAATGCCAATGAAGCATTGTCCTGGATGGTATTGAGTTTCTTATGTTCGAGGTGTGGAGAGTTTTCCATCACACTCCTGATTTATGCCATATATATAGTTGACAGGCCTAAGGTAAACAGGAGATGAGCTACTCATCGTAGGATTCCCAACATCTGGCTTACTGTTGTACTCACAGCATTTACATGGCTATTCCAATTCAATTTCTAGTCAGTTGGTATCCCCAGAATGTTGATAGTGGTGAATTCATCAATGATAATGCCATTGAATGGCAATGAGCAAAGGTTCAATCTCTCTTTCTGGAAATGGATATTGCCTGGAACTTCCATGGTGCAACTATGAATTGCCACTTATTAGCCCAAACCTGGATATTGACCAGATCTTGCCGCATTCGTGCATGCCATTAATGTCAAGGTAAAGCAGCCAACTCATTGATGTTTGCCCCCATTTTAAGGTGTTTTGTTGGCCTGCCTTTGGAAAGTTTGCAACAATCCAGCTGATGACATTCAGAATTCATAATTTCTTATGCTAAGGAGATGCATTTTGGATTATGTTGGCATTGTTCCATGAAAGCCAGCTTTGAGAAACATGAAAAGCTTGGGCATCCACTTACCAGAGTGATTGATCCTACTAAACCGGAGGATATCTCCTGTCAGCCCAAATCTCTTCTGTTCCCTTTCAATTATACAATTAACTCAGTGCAAAATGTGTTGAATAATTTCTATCTGTGTTTGAATTTATTACTAATTGAATTATTTCCTTAACAGGAGCGTAAGAAGCATGGTGAAAATGACAATGAGCTGTTCCTCGCAGATGTTCATGCCTACCAAGCCAAGTTCCATGAGGCAGCTAAGCTGTACAAGAAGACTGGAAATAATAGTCGTGCCTTAAATATGTATACTGACCTATGCATGTTTGATTATGCCAAGGTACTATCTTGCTAATAATCTTTAGGATGGTTTTAAACTTCAGTTCTTGTAGTTTCAAGTTTTAACATGCACCAACATCGATAGAGCATGGCGAGAGCAGTTTTTTTGCCTACTTTGCACTTCTTTGAATGTAGCTCTAAACTTATGGCTGGCCTTTTTATTTGTGCATTAGGATCTTGTCACCATCTCAGACATTCTTAAATGGCATAAGCAAAAAAGCATTTAGCCTGCTTTCCAACAGAAACATATATATATATTTTGAAAAGCCACATATCAAAAGCCCTAAAAGAGTAACTTGATTTTGATAACAGCATAGTACTGCTGATGCTGGAGGTCTGAAATAAAACAGAGTTTTGGAGAATTTCAGTATGTCTGGCAGTTTGTGGAGAGAGGAACTGGATTAACATTTCGAGCCCAATATGACTCTTCTTCGGAAGGACAATAATGTAGGTCTCAAAATGTTAGCTCTGTTTCTCTCCCCACAGATGCTGTTAGACCTGCTGAGTTTGTCCAGCATTTTCTGTTGTTGTAATTTGATTTTAATCTTCTCTGCTAAGTCAACATTCTGGTATGAATGCATGAGCAGTTTAAACAACTGGAGAGGAGGAGGGTGGAGCATGACATGACGTGCCATAATACCAATCACTAACTTTGAACACCAGAGTGCATACTTTGGAACAGTGTGACGCTGGCACCTTCCCTAGATGTGATACATTCCTGTTCTCTGTTGTACAGGGCTGAGTCTTGGTAACACCTTACAGGAAGTGAAATAAAATTTTGCATGTTTTATAGTCACTAAAAGCTTCATTATTAGACAACAGTGAATTTGGGTTAAGTATGTTGATGATTCTGGTTCTAAATGGGCACCATGAGAAGCCTTGAGTTCAAGTCCTATTATAGTAAGTTATGAAATTTAATTCCACAAGATTGGCACCGAAAGCAAAATGACCATGAAAGCTTCTGAATTGTGACGACCCAGATGACTTGTCCATATTCTTCAGTGAAGGGAATTGATACCTTTTCCGGTTCTACAGAAACCATTTATACTACTTATTTAAATCATAATGATCTTAAGGCAACAAAAGGAGGCAATTGATATGACCTTGGCACTGTCATCAATGTCCCACCAAATCAAAAGGAAAAATATTAGCAAATTAGGTAATATAGAAAATACTGAAAAGTCAGCAGTGTGGCAATATCTGTGGAAAGAGAAACAGAGTTAACGTTTCGAGTCCGGTATGACTTCTGAAGAATTAAAGGTGTTTGTTTAATATATTTTTGACAGAGTCCAAGAAGAGCAATAGAGCAAATGGCATAGAAGCCCAGTGCAAAAGACATAGGGGGTTGTTAATAGTGAAGAAAGAAAAGAGATGTGAAATGTAATCATAGAATCCCTACAGTGTGGAAACAAGCCCTTCGGTCCAACAAGTCTATACTAACCCTCTGAAGCGTAACCCACCCAGACCCGTTCCCCTACCCTATTATTTTACATTTCCCCTGACTAATGCACCTAACCTGCATCCCTGAACACTGTGGACAATTTAGCATGGCCAATTCACCTAACCTGCATATCTTTGGACTGTGGGAAGAAACCGGAGCACCCGGAGAAACCCATGCAGACATGGGGAGAATGTGTAGTCGCCCGAGGCTACAGTCTAGTCCGGGTTCCTGGCGCTGTGAGGCAGCAGTGCTAACCACTGCTGTGAATGAGTGTAAGTTAAGATGTGAAAGGAGGAAAGAATTGGCGGCACGGTGGCTCAGTGGTTAGCACTGCTGCCTCACAGCACCAGGGTCCCAGGTTCGATTCCAGCCTTGGGTGACTGTCTGTGTGGAGTTTGCACATTCTCCCACAGTCCAAAGCTGTGCAGGTCAGGTGAATTGGCCATGCTAAATTGCTCATAGTCAGAGGCAAATGGGTCTGGGTGGGTTACTCTTTGGAGGGTTGGTGTGGACTTGGGCCGAAGGGCCTGCTTCCACGCTGTAGAGGATCTAATCTAATTTTAAAAATTAATAAGTGTAAAGTAAACACGTTGCAAACAAGTCAAGATTGTGGAGTTGGTGGTAGAGAATCTAAGAAAAATGGAGAACAGGCATAATGTGGCTAGTTTCTGAAGTTATTGAATTCAATATTGAAACTTCAAGGCTAAAAATGCCTCAGTGCAAAATTAAATGTTGTTCCTTGAGCTTACATTATGCTTCATTGAAACATTGTAGCAGGATGAGGACAGAAATGTTAGCATGAGAGCAAGGTGGTTTATTGAAATAGAAAACAACTGGAAGGTCAGGATTATTCTTACAGAGTGGGGATACTCTGCAAAAGTAGTCATCCAGTCTGTATTTGATCTCGCCAATGTGAAGGAGACCATGTTGTGAATAGCAAATACATTGGACCAGCTTGGAAGAAGTACAAGCAAAATGCTGCTTCACGTGGGTTTGAGACCTTGGACGGTGAGGAAGGAGGAGGTGAAGTGTTACACCTTATATGGGAGGGTGCTGTTGGGCAGCATGAAGTGTTCAGAGTGATGGAGAAGTGGACCAAGGTACAGTCCATGTGAAATGCTTATAGTGGAGGGGAGGGGAAGATATATTTAATGGTAGCATCCTGCTGGAGGTGGTGGAAGTGGTGGAGGATGATCCTTTGAATGCAGAGACTTGTGAGGTCGAAAGTAAGGCTGAGACAGATCCTATCATTGTTCTAGCAAGGAGGGGAAGGGGTGATGGTGGAAGTACTTGAATCCCCAGTTGAGGAAAAAGATACTGATATTGGAGGCAGCCCGGTGGAAGTGGCATCTTTGGATCAAATGCGACAGAGATGAGGAAATTGGAATGGAATCCTTGGAGGAAGCAGGGAGTGAGGAGGTGTAATCAAAATAACTTTGAGTGTCAGTGGGCTTATATTGGATATCGTTGGGATGTCCTCTACACTCAAATAGAAACCGTGAAGTCAAGGAAGAGAAGCAATATGTCAGAGATGGACCAGAAGTAGGTGCAATTAAATAATTTAGATCAAATTAATAGCTTGTTAAAGGAAGCCAGATTATTTTATACAAGAACCCTCTTGTCTGGTTGGAGTTAAAAATGTACTGTATATGAATGGTTTACATTTAACTTATCTTTTCCAGATCTTTATCAGAGGAAATATTAATGATCCATTTTATCGTAATTTCCTCAGGATTTCCTTGGCTCAGGTGATCCCAAGGATACAAAGATGTTGATTACTAAACAAGCAGACTGGGCCAGGAATATCAATGAACCAAAAGCAGCTGCAGAAATGTACCTGTCTGCAGGAGAGCATCTAAAAGCAATTGAGATCATCGGGGACCATGGTTGGGTTGATATGTAAGTCTGTGACATGGATTTAAATAGCCATTTGTGTACTTGAAAGTAAAGGAAAGAGATTGCTGGATTCCTTGTTTTCCTTCCTTAAAATGCAACTACATAATATTAGCAATCTTGCAGCATGCACTACTTTTATGTTCCCGGCTGGTGTAATTATTGGACAAATCAGATCCCAGGCAGAGACCTGGCTTGATGGATCATATTGGTTTAGTTTTAGTGAAGTGGTCACATGCTGACACTTTAGTATAGATGTGGTTGCTATAGATTTCGGTTTAACAATAAAACAGAACTTTATTACAAAAAGAATGAAATTAAATTAGAATAATCCCAACAATCTGCTCATAATACAAAGATCTTGAACCCATATGGGCCCACAGTTCACAAGTTCAAGTTCTAAATTAGGGTAAGGTGAATATTGATGGAATTAGACAGGAGCTGACAGGGGTTGATTGGAGTAGTTTGTTTGCAGGTAAAGGGACTTCTGGCAAGTGGGAGGACTTTAAAAGTGAGATAGCTAGAGTTCAAGGTCTATATGTTCCTGTGAGGGTGAAGGATAATGTTGGTAGGAATAGAGAACCCTGGATGACAAGTGAAATTGAGGCTTTGACCAGAAAAAAGGAGGCAGCATGGCTCAGGTACAGGCAGCTGGGATCAAGGGAATCCCTGGAGCTATACAGGGAATACAGGAGTTTACTGAAGAAGGATATCAGGAGGGCAAAAAGGGGGCATGAGATAGCCTTGGCTGAGAATATTAGGGTGAATTCAAAGAGGTACTTCCAGTATATTAAAGGAAAAAAAAATTGGAGAGAAAATAGGGCCTGCCCAGGGACTAATGTGGACATATATGTGTTGAACCTCACAAGATGGGCGAGGTTCTCAATGAATATTTGTTCTCTGCATGAAGAGTTGGAGAAAGACATGAAGTTTTGGATATTTGGGGTAGTTAGTGATGATATCTTGATGACAGTCCATATCACAGTGAGGAGGTGTGGGATGTATTATAATCTATGACGGTGGATAAATCTCCTGGTCCTGACCAGATATATCCAAGAATGCTGCAAGAGGCTCGAGAAGAAATTAGAGAAGAACTGACTGATATTTTTGAATCATCATTAGCCGTGCATGAGGTCTTGGAAAACTGGAGGGTAGCAAATGTTGTTTCGTTATTCAAGAAGGGCTGCAAAGAAAAGCCTTAGAACTACAGACCAGTAAGCCTAACATCTGTGATAGGTAAGTTACTTGAGAAGAAGCTGAGATAAAATAAACATGCATTTGGAAAGACAAGGTTTGATTAGGAGTAGTCAGCATGGCTTTGTGAATGGGCAATCATGCCTCACAAATTTATTAGCGATCTTTGATGAAGTGACCAGGGATATTGATCAGAGCAGAGCATAATCTATATGGATTTCAGTAAGGCCTTTGATAAGATTCCACATGGTAGGCTACTCTAGACGGTTAGATGGCATGGAATTCAGGGGGAGTTGGCAAATTGGATACACAATTGGCTTGATAGTAGGAAGCAGAGGGTATTCGTGGAAGGATGCTTTTGGACTGGACGCCTGTGATTAGTGGAGTGCCTCAGGGTCAGTGCTGGACCCATTACTGTTTGTTATCTATATCAATGATTTGGATGAGAATGTGCAAGGTATGATTAGTAAGTTTGCTGATGACACTAAAATAGGCGGTATCGTGGATGGTGAGGAAGGTTAAAAGAAATTGCAGCAGAACCTTGACCAGCTGGGGAATTGGGCTGAGAAATGGCAAATGGAGTTTTATATAGATAAGTGTGAGGTCTTGCATTTTGGAAAGTCAAATCAATATAGGCTGGCACGGTGGCTCAGTGGTTAGCACTGTTGTTTCACAGCGCCAGGAGCCGGGTTCAATTCCAGCCTCAGGCGACTGTATATGTGGAGTTTGCACATTCTCCCTCCGCGTGGGTTTCGTCTGGGTGCTCTGGTTTCCTCCCACAGTCCAAAGATGTGCAGGTCAGGTGAATTGGCCATGTTAAGTTGCCTGTAATGTTGGATGCATTAGTCAGAGGAAAGTGGGTCTGGGTGGGTTACTCTTTGGAGGGTTGGTGTGGGCCGAAGGGCTTGTTTCCACACTGTAGGGAATCTAATTTAAGATAGGAGTTTCATGGTGAATGGTAGGGCCTTAAGGAGTGTAATGCAACAGTCGGATCTTGGAGTTCAGGTTCACACTTCTCTGAAAGTGGAGTCACAGATAGAAGGCTTTTGGCACACTGGCCTTCATCAGTCAAGGCAGTCAGTATAGACGTTGGGACGTTATGTTGCATAGGGTGTTGGTAAGGCCGCACTTGGAGTATTGTGTTCAGCTTGGTCACCTTGTTATAGGAAGGATGTAATTAAACTGGAAAAAGTGCAGAAGAGATTTACAAGGGTGTTGCGTGGACTCAATGATCTGAGTTGTAGGGAGAGGTTGGACAAGCCAGGACTGTTTTCTTCAGAGCGTAGCAGACCGAGGGTGGATATTTTAGAGGTGTATAAGATCATGAGACACATGGATATGGTGAATGCACTCAGTCTTTTTCTCACAGTTGGGATTTCGACGACTAGAGGGCATCAGTTTAAGGTTAGGGGGGAAAGAATAAAAGGGAAACTGAGGGGCAACATTTTTATACAGAGGGTGGCATGCATATGGAATGAGCTGCCATGAAAATGGTTGAGGTGAGTACATTAACAACATTTAAAAGGCATTTGGACAAATACATGGATAGGAAAGGATATGGTCATGGAGGTCCTGGGCCTCCTTCACCGCTGCTCCCTCACCACCTGGAGGAAGAACGCCTCATCTTCCGCCTCGGAACACATCAACCCTAGGGCATCAATGTGGACTTCAACAGTTTCCTCATTTCCACTTCCCCCACCTCACCCCAGTCCCAAACTTCCAGCTCAGCACTGTCCCCATGACCTGTCCTACCTGCCTATCTTCTTTTCCACCTATCCACTCCACCCTCCTCCCTGACCTATCACCTTCATCCCCTCCCCCACTCACCTATTGTACTCTATGTTACATTCTCCCCACCGCCACCTTCCTCTCATTTATCTCTCCACCCTTCAAGCACTCTGACTGTATTCCTGATGAAAGGCTTTTGCCCGAAACGTCGACTTTACTGCTCCTCGGATGCTGCCTGAACTGCTGTGCTTTTTCAGCACCACTGATCCAGAATCTAGTTTCCAGCATCTGCAGTCATTGTTTTTACCTTTTTTACTTAGAAGGATATGGGCTAAGTGCAGGGAAATGGGGTTAGCATGGACAGACATTTTGGTCAGCATGGACCAGTTTGGGCTAAAGGGCCCGTCTCCGTGCTATAGACTGTATGACTCTGAGTATAATCCCATTAACCCTAGCATGCTCCTTTATAAATTGAAAAGAAACAAAGCAGCGTTTGTGTAGAAAAGCCACTGGTAAGTTCCTAAAATGCCACCTATAGTTCAGTCCCCAAATCACCACTTATATAATACTTAAACCATTACCCCTACATTTAACACCTTGGTTTAGTCACTTGGTGCTTCAATTATTAAACTAGAAGTTTGATAGCTTCCTCCTGGAGCTGTCAAATACCAGAGCTTCAAGGTACTTAGCTTAAATAAGTTGGTGGGACGGCTGGTTTGCCATTTTGTGATGCTAACAATGTGGATTCAGTTTCCACATTGGTTAGGACTACTATGAAAGAGCCTCCTTCTCAGCCTCTCCCCTTGCCTCTGTGGTGATCCTCGAGTTAATTCCCCACCAGTCATCTCTCTAATGAGAGGGCAGTCATGTGATCTGATAGGACTACAGCAACTTTACTATGTTCTATTAAAGCCTTAATTCACTGGTCCCTTGTATTCCAGTAATGTATTCAGTCACTGGTGCTACCCTTTTCCATTAATATCATATGAATGCAATTGTATGAACAATCTGTCATTGACCTAGGTACTAGAAGTGCCAAAGACACATCCTTGTTAATTGACTTTGTAAAGTCTATCTCACTAATACCTGAGGATGTGCACCAAAACTGACTTTGACCACCAATTAATACAGACACATCCCCTGATTAAGCCACCAACCAATACAGATACACCCCCTGACTAAGCCATCAACCAATGCAGACACACACACTGACCAAAAAAATCGAACACAGATATATGCTGATCATAACACAAACCATCACCAAATTGCACACTAACCTAAGCATGAAACAATACGAAGAATGGATTAAATCATGAAAGAACGTATACATTTCTGTTTCTATATTTGCAACAAAACTCTATTGAACTTTTAATGAGCAGCTTTTGTTTTCCTTATACAGGTTAATTGATGTAGCTCGCAAATTAGACAAGGCTGAGCGGGAACCCCTATCAAGGTGTGCCTATTTTTTAAAGAAGCTTCAGCATCCTGGATACGCAGCAGAGACATATATGAAAATGGGAGACCTTGAGGCCCAGGTCCTGCTGCATGTGGAGACCAGGCACTGGGAAGAGGTGAGGATGTTTGCTATCTGCTCTTACTGAGAAGTAATGGTTTGAAAAAGTGCAACCTTGACATAATAGCAACCCCAGGAAAGGTTTATGTACCATAGATGGTTATAGATGATATAACTTGCCAGATTTTTATAGAACTAGCAAGTAATAAATATGATCACTGTCGACAGAAAGCTCAGCACTGACTGGGTTTGTATGTAGTGAAGAGAGATAACAGCATTCGCAAGATGTTAGGAATTATGTAGTATTAAGAAAATTGAAAAGTTGTGAAAGCATCGGTGCAGACTTGTACTAGTTCTGCAAGGTTTTGACCCATAAAGTGAAACTGCCCATAGGTTTGGTCTGCATCAGGCAGTTGGTGCAAGGAATTGAAATATCACCTAAATGTCATTCCAACGCCTAAGTTCAGGAACTTTGGGGGAAATATTGTTCTAGTCATATGATGTAGCAACACTGTAAATGTATTTCAGAAAGATTTACTCTGTTCAGTATTTCTAGTGAAATCATAAGTATGTTTAGATTAGATTCCCTACAGTGTGCAAACAGGCCCTTCAGCCCAACCAGTCCACACCGCCCCTCTGAAGAGCAACCCACCCAGATCCACTTCCTGCTGACTAATACACCTATCACTATGGGCAATTTAGCATGGCCTATTCACCTGACCGGCACATCTTTGGACTATGGGAGGAAACCGGAGCACCCGGAGGAAAACCACGCAGACATAGGGAGAATGTGCAAGCTCCACACAGACAGTCACCCGAGGCTGGAGTCGAACCTAGGACCCTGGTGCTGTGAGGCAGCAGTGCTAACTACTGTACTGCCCTAAAGAAATAAATATTCACAGGAACGCTTCATAGGCTCAATTACAGTGTAGCTGACAGTTTTCCCCAGGGCAATGTTTTCCATATTTTTGGGACACTGACTGAGTTCTCCACCTTTGTTTATTTTGCTCAGTATCTAGGTCAGGTGCAATGACTGGTGTCAGAATTTGTTCCTTCCATTAATTGGGGACAATTTATGTCTGTGCTATAGTTCTGTTTACACCCTATCTCAGAATCCTCCTTGCTTATTTATTCTCATGCCTTTCCCATTTACACCAAGCGACTAATTGGGTTGGCGTCTGTGATGGACAACGTCTGATTAGCAACCTTGTGTGTACTGTTGGACCACGTAGTGCTCATATTCCGTTTGGTGTGAACTTTTGTTTATTTCTGTTCAGGCCTTTGCTTTGGTGGCTCGGCACCCAGAATTCAAAGACACTGTGTATGTGCCATATGCACAGTGGCTAGCAGAAAATGATCAATTTGAAGAAGCCCAAAAAGGTAAGAATTTGTTAAACTTGGCGACGTATTGTCAGGGCTCACTCATGTTAGGCAAGGGAAGTGATTTTACCCAAATCTGGAATTGTTGAAGCTGTCTTTTCTCTTGTGACTAAAATAACAGTTTGTGAGCACATTTTCTGATTTTCCATGTAAGTTTGTAAGTGGGAAATTGTTATTTTGCTTACCAGAGAAATGACATGTAAAAGAAAGTGCAGCTTCGAGTCATTGGCTGTGTTTTTAACATTGGCTGTAAAGTACCTTAACTGTGCTTTTGCTATTCAATGCTCCTGACTAAAACTGGGGAGTGACATTATAGTGTAATGTCCCACAAACCTGGAGATTTTCCTTTCAGTCGTATGGGGGTGGAAATTCCACTCACTCAGGCATGTATTGCAAGTTTCTTCTTTCTTTTGTTCACTTCTTAAAATGTAGATGATGTCAGGGTCACCCCCACAAATAGTGTCAAGGAGTGGAAGTGCCAGTTGTGGGAGTTGCTATATCCCTGGTTTGGTTGAACTCTCATTGTACCCGAGATTGGTACGCTGAGAGACAGAGACAAAAAAAAATCATCCTTCAACTAGCTGCAAGAAGGCTTCCATGGGTGGAAGAAAAATAAGTAAACCAGGCTGAGGTTGAACCTTTCCCACCTAATTATATGGAGGTATCAAACTCTAAGATATATTTGCCAGATACATACCTCTGGAATCATTGCTGCCCTGCTGGGCCAGTCCTAATGCGGTACCAAGAATACCGATCAGCTTCCTGCAGCCTGACAATTTTCAGGACAGTAATGAGCAGCTTGTTACTTACTTATACATTTATGAAAGATTGCTAAAGGTTTGATTTGGATTCCTTTACTCCTATTTCCAGCATTTCACAAGGCTGGGCGGCAAGATGAGGCAGTCAAGGTTCTGGAGCAACTGACTCACAATGCGGTTCTGGAAAGTCGTTTCAATGATGCTGCCTATTATTATTGGATGTTGTCTATGCAATGTCTGGACATAGCTCGAGGTAAGGCTAGTATTTTTATTGGATATTGTGTATAAAGTGCCTGGATAGCAGTGCTCCATGCTCTATGACGTAGCAGTTCGTCCCTGGTTTCAGTGCGTGTACACTGCAGAATTGTATGCATTGAGGTTTATGGTGAAAGGGGAAAGATTTAAAAGGGACCTATGGGGCAACTTTTTCAAGCAGAGGTTGGTGTGTGTATGGAATGAGCTGTCAGAGGAAGTGGTGGAGGCTGGTACACTTACAACATTTAAAAGGCATGTGGATGGGTATATGAGTAGGAAGGGTTTAGAGAGATATGGGCCAAGTGCTGGCAAATGTAGGGGGGTGATGGATTCTCAGGGGAACGTAACACGAACAGCTAAGTTTCTGGTATGTCGGATTCCAAGAGATCAATTGTGTTAGGGGATTCTCTAGTCCGAGGTACAGACAGACATTTCTGTGGCCAGCAGCAAAAAAGCAGAATGGTGTGTTGCTTCCCTGGTGCCAGGATCAAGGATGTCTCAGAGAGGATGCAGAGTGTTCTCAAGGGGAAAGAGAGGCCAGCAAGAGGTCATTGTCCACATTGGAACCAACGATATAGGAAGGGAAAAGATTGAGATTCTGAAGGGAGGTTATAGAGAATTAGGCAGAAATTTAAAAAAGAGGTCCTCAAGGGTATAGTATCTGGATTACTCCCGGTGCTACGAGCTAGTGAGTGCAGGAATAGGAGGTTAGAGCAGATGAATGCATGGCTGAGGAGCTGGTGTATGGGAGAAGGATTCACATTTTTGGATCATTGAAATCTCTTTTGGGGTAGAAGTGACCTGAACAAGAAGGATGATTGCACCTAAATTGGAAGGGGACAAATATACTGGCAGGGACATTTGCTAGAGCTGCTCGGGACGATTTAAACCTAGTAAGGTTTGGGGGGGGGGGATGCAGAGTAGGTAGGGCCCAAGGAGATAGTGAGGAAAGAGATCAATCTGAAACTGGTGCAGTTGAGAACAGAAGCAAGTTAAACAGTCAGGCCAGGCAGGGACAAGGTAGGACTAATAAATTAAACTGCATTTATTTCAACAGGAAAGGCAGATGAACTCAGGGCATCGTTAGGAACATGGGACTGGGATATCATAGCAATTACAGAAACATGGCTCAGGGATGGGCAGGACTGGCAGCTTAATGTTCCAGGATACAAATGCTACAGAAAGGATAGAAAGGGAGGCAAGAGAGGAGGGGGAGTGGCACTTTTGATAAGGGATAGCATTACAGCTGTGCTGAGGGAGAATATTCCTGGAAATACATCCATGGAAGTTATTTGGGTGAAACTGAGAAATAAGAAAGGGATGATCACCTTATTGGGATTGTATTATAGATCTTCTAATAGTCAAAGGGAAATTGAGAAACAAACTTGTAAGGAGATCTCAGCTATCTGTAAGAATAATAGGGTGGTTATGGTAGGGGATTTTAACTTTCCAAACATAGACTGGGACGGCCTTAGTGTTAAGAGTTTAGATGGAGAGGAATTTGTTAAGTGTGTGATTCAGTACATGCATGTACCTACTAGAAAAGGTGCAAAATTTGAACTACTCTTGGGAAATAAGGCATGGCAGGACCATAATTCTATTAGATTTAAAATAATGATGGAAAATGATAGACCAGTTCTAAAAATTGAAGTTCTAAATTGGAGAAAGGCCAATTTTGACGTTATTAGGCAAGAATTTTCAAAAGCTGATTGGGGGCAAATGTTCACAGGTAAAGGGACGGCTGGAAAATGGGAAGCTCTTCAGAACGAGATAACGAGAGTCCAGAGAAAATATATTCCTGTTAGGGTGAAAGGAAAGGCTGGTAGGTAGAGGGAATGCTAGATGACTAAAGAAGTTGAGGGTTTGGTTAAGAAAAAGAAGGGAGCAAATGTAAGGTATAGTCAGGATAGATCGAGTGACTCCTTAGAAGAGCATAAAGGCAGTAGGAGTATACTTAAGAGGGAAATCAGGAGGGCAAAAAGGGGACATGAGATAGCTTTGACAAATAGAATTAAGGAGAATCCAAAGGGTTTTTACAAGTACATTAAGGACAAAAGGGTAACTAGGGAGAGAATAGGGCCCCTCAAAGATCAGCAAGGCGGCCTTTGTGTGGGGCCGCAGAAAATGGGGGAGATACTAAGCTAGCATTTTGCATCAGTAAAGTTACTGTGGCAAAGGATATGGAAGATATAGACTGTAAGGAAATAGATGGTGACACCTTCCAAAATGTCCAGATTACAGAGGAGGTAGTGCTGGATGTCTTGAAACGCATCAAGGTGGATAAATCCCCAGGACCTGATCAGGTGTGGCAATCTAAGGAAGTGTTTGCTGGGCCTCTTGCTGAGACATTTGTATCATTGATAGTTGCAGGTGAAGTGCCGGAAGACTGGAGGTTGGCTAATGTGGTGCCACTGTTTAAGAGGGGCGGTAAAGACAAGCCAGGGAACTATAGACCAGTTAGCCTGACGTCGGTGATGGGCAAGCTGTTGGAGGGAATCCTGAGGGACCGGATGTACATGTATTTCCAGGGTTGGAGGATTTGAGCTTTAGGGAGAGGCTGAACCGGCTTGGGCTGTTTTCCCTGGACCTTCTAGAGGCTTACAAAATTATGAGGGGTATGGATAGGATAAATAGACAAAGTCTTTTCCAGAACTATCTGGCCTAGGTTTAGGGTGAGAGGGGAAAGATATAAAAGAGACCTAAGGGGCAATATTTTCACGCAGAGGGTGGTACGTGTATGGAATGAGCTGCCAGAGGAAGTGGTGGAGGCTGGCACAATTGCAACATTTAAGAGGCATCTGGATGGGTATATGAATAGGAAGGGTTTGGAGGGATATGGCCCGGGTGCTGGCAGGTGGGACTAGTTTGGGTTGGGATATCTGGTCGGCATGGACGGGTTGGACCGAAGGGTCTGTTTCCATGCTGTACAACTCTATGACTATGACTCTAAATGGGACTGGTTTAGGTTGGGATACCTGGTCGGCATGGACGAGTTTGACCGAAGGGTCTGTTTCCGTGCTGTACATCTGTGACCCTGACTTGCACTCCATTTTGTGCAACTTGCATTGATGACACCATCAAATAGTCGTTTAGGGGCTGCCCTATCACTTGCTCACCAGCTCTGTTTCTGGCATTTTCCTTTCTTTAGTTATCAATTTTTTTTTGTGACTGCGCTGTTCCATTTTATTTCAAATCCTTGAAATGCTTTGAGTTTGTGTAAGTATTCATTGAGGGCTAATCCCAGGGGTACGTTTTCCAGCTTTTGTGAAAACAACTCAATGCATTAGCCCTCCAGCCTCACTACTGGGCCCAGAGTATTTATCACACGTTAAATTAATTTGAGTATTAATTAGATACAGTACATGTCTGGGAAGACTGATAAGGAATTGCATGAAACAGAGGTGAGTGTGTTTGACGAACTGGACCCTTATTGATGTAAATTTTAAGAATGGGCATCTGTCTGAAATTTAGTTTGTTCTTATTTACTTTGGCATGATAAAGTTTAACAGCTTTTGCATCTGTTTAACAGAAAAGGCAGAGAAGCAACTGGAGATGCTTAAAATGTTTCACCATTTCCAGCACCTGGCGGAACTTTACCATGCATACCACTCGATCCAGAGATACACGGTGAGAAACTGCTCAGATTGCCTTCCAAAAACAATCATCTTTCTGAAATGTGCCAAGATTTAGGATTTAGTTTGTCGATTGCTTACTATATGAGTAAGTTTTATCAGGCGGATAGTTTGTCTTTTTAGGATGAGCAAGAGAACATCCTTAAATCTTATTAAAGGAGATTTACTATATTTGATTGATTCCTTCATGTATAGTAAATCAGAATGTGGCTTTGCAATTGGCTTCACCTCACCAGATTGTCTTTCCGTGGCTTCTCAAGACAGTAAGAGGGAAGAAGATGGCAACATGTGTGATCCAAAACACACAAGGGACCTTGCTACCTTTTAATTAGATATTGCACACTTAAGGTTCTCTTTTAATTAAGGTAGAAAAAAGGAGGAAACAACTTTGAACAATTGTTACCAGTAGCAGTAGTGTACTGGACAAACTAATAGGGCTAACTAAAAGCAAAATTCTAAGGATGCTGGAAATATAAAACAGAAAATGCAGGAGAAAATGAGCAGATTTGGTAGATCTGTGAAGACAAAAACAGAGGTAATGTTTTGAGTCCAATTTGCCTCTGAAGAATAGGCACACCTGACTTGAAACATTCATGCTATTTCCTTCTCCACAGATACTGCCAGATCAAATGGGAATAAAGGCTATCAAGCTGGTATAAATATATGATTTAGACTTGAATGTAAGAGAGTTGAACAGTAAGTTAGCAGATGATATGAAAATTGGTGGAGTGGTAAATAGTGAGGAGCATGTAGGTAGGCTGGTCAGATGGGTTGATCAGTGGCAAATGAATAAGTGTGAAGTGAGGCACTTGGGCAGAACAAACAAGGCGATCACCCTTCATCATCCTAGAGGTAAAAGAAAGGGCGATCCATTAAATGTGGGAATTGGTAGATTGGAAGGTGAAGACAAGGGGAATCCTATTTTGGTTCTAGAAGGGAGGGAATGGTGATAAAGCAGGAAACAGGACAGAAGCAGTTGAGACCCCTTACAATAGTGGTGGAGGCCAGGGGATCTGCAATTAAAAAAGAAGTGAAATGTACAGAAGAGTTGGTACAGTAGGTTGCATCATTAAAACAGACCAGTGATGGGAGAATGGAATGGAGCCCTTACAGTAAACAGACTGTGAGGAAATCTAAACCAGGGAGCTTGGAATGCTAGTCATTGCCAAAAAGCTTTAGTTGGCAGCATTCTGGTCTATAGTTTCCTGGCTTGTGCTTACACCTTTCTTAAACAGTGGCAACACGTTAGCCAACCTCTAGTCTTCCAACACCTCGCCTGCGACTATCGATGATACAAATATCTCAGCAAGAGGTCCAGCAATCTCTTCCCGAGCTTCCCACAGAGTTCTAGGGTACACCTGATCAGATTCTGGGGATTTATCCACCTTGAAACATTTCAAGACATCCAGCACTTCCTTCTCTGTAATATGGACATTTTGGAAGGTGTCACCATCTATTTCCTTACAGTCTATATCTTCCATATCCTTTGCCACAGTAAATAGTAATGCAAAATACTAGTTTAGTATCTCCCCCATTTTCTGCGGCTCCACAAAAAGGCCGCCTTGCTGATCTTTGAGGGGCCCTATTCTCTCCCTAGTTACCCTTTTGTCCTTAATGTATTTGTAAAAACCCTTTGGATTCTCCTTAATTCTATTTGTCAAAGCTATCTCATGTCCCCTTTTTTGCCCTCCTGATTTGCCTGTTAAGTTTAGTCCTACTGCCTTTATACTCTTCTAAGGATTCACTCGATCTATCCTGTCTATACCTTACATATGCTTCCTTCTTTTTCTTAACCAAACCCTCAATTTCTTTAGTCATCCAGCATTCCCTCTACCTACCAGCCTTTCCTTTCACCCTAACAGGAATATACTTTCTCTGGATTCTTGTTATCTCATTTCTGAAGGCTTCACATTTTCCAGCGTCCCTCTACCTGTGAACATCTGTGCCCAATCAGCTTTTTAAAGTTCTTGCCTAATACCGTCAAAATTGATGGTGGGCAAGTTGTTGGAGGGAATCCTGAGGGACAGGATGTACATGTATTTGGAAAGGCAAGGACTGATTAGGGATAGTCAACATGGCTTTGTGCGTGGGAAATCATGTCTCGCAAACTTGATTGAGTTTTTTGAAGAAGTAACAAAGAAGATTGATGGGGGCAGAGTGACAGATGTGATCAGTATGGACTTCAGTATGGCATTCGACATGGTTCCCCATGGAAGACTGGTTAGAAAGGTTAGATCTCATGGAATACAGGGAGAACTAGCCATTTGGATACAGAACTGGCTCAAAGGTAGAAGTGGAGGGTTGTTTGTCAGACTGGAGGCCTGTGACCAGTGGAGTGCCACAAGGATCAGTGCTGGGTCCACTGCCTTTTGTCATTTACATAGATGATTTGGGTGTGAGCATAAGAGGTACAGTTAGTAAGTTTGTAGATGACACCAAAATTGGAGGTGTAGTGGACAGCGAAGAGGGTTACCTCAGATTACAACAGGATTTTGACCAGATGGGCCAATGGGCTGAGAAGTGGCAGATGGAGTTTAATTCAGATAAATGTGAGGTGCTGCATTTTGTGAAAACAAACCTTAGCAGGACTTATACACTTAATGGTAAGGTCCTGGGGAGTGTTGATGAACAAAGAGACCTTGGAGTGCAGGTTCATAGCTCCTTGAAAATGGAGTCGCAGGTAGA
>NC_057727.1:60579764-60583169 GCF_004010195.1 Chiloscyllium plagiosum | reverse complement strand
GCTGGGGCTGTTTTCCCTGGAGCATCGAAGGCTGAGGGGTGATCTTATAGAGGTTTACAAAATTATGAGGGGCATGGATAGGATAAATAGACAAAGTCTTTTACTTGGGATCGGGGAGTCCAGAACTAGAGGGCATAGGTTTAGGGTGAGAGGGGAAAGATATAAAAGAGACCTAAGGGGCAACTTTTCACGAGCTGCCAGATGAAGTGTGGAGGCTGGTACAATTGCAACATTTAAGAGGCATTTGGATGGGTTTATAAATAGGAAGGGTTTGGAGTGATATGGGCAGGGTGCTGGCAGGTGGGACTAGATTGGGTTGGGGTATGTGATCGGCGTGGACAGGTTTGACCGAAGGGTCTGTTTCCAAGCTGTACATCTCTATGACTCTATTTTGTTAGCAGACGGAATAAAACGTGAGCGCTAATTCTGCTTAAAACTAATTTTCTAGACTGAATTGGACAATCTTAATGCCTTACATATCACTTTACAGCAATTTACATTTATTCTGATTTTCTTATTCACCCCTGAGTATTATTAGGAATATAATGAATAAGAACATAAAGCCAAAATGTATCTCATTTTATTTTCTTTGCAGGATGAACCTTTTAGTTCCCATTTACCCGAAGCACTCTTCAATATCTCCCGATTTTTACTTCACAATCTTACAAAGGAAACCCCTTTAGGCATCTCCAAAGTGTATCCTTTTGTCAAGCAAGCTATTTCATATGGCTAACACTAAAAACCACAAAATGCTGGTGAGATTGCACAGGTAAGGCTTATGTGGAGGGAGAAACAGCATTTAAGTTACAGTTCAGTGACCTTTCATCAGACTGACAAAGTTTCATATGACGGTAGCCAGTGTTAGGATGTATTGGTTGTTCTACTGTGGCCTATGTCTTTCATTGGCGGTCTCTGGATTTGTTTCTCCTAACTTAACTGACTAAATCTTGACTGTCCCCAAAATATTTCCTCTTTTAAGGTATTCCTTTATTCGGCTGCCAGTTTTCCTGCCAACCTTTGCCTTCTACTGTGTCCAGGTTACTAGATCAAGGTTCTTTCCTTGAGAAGAAAAAGCGCTGGAAAAGCACAGCAGGTCAGGCAGCATCCAAGGAGCAGGAGAATCGACGTTTCGGGCATAAGCCCTTCTTCAGGAATGAGGATAAGATAAAAGGTAGGGAGGAGGGACTAGAGGTCGGGAAGAAGATTGCAGGTCAAGAAGGCGGTGCTGAGTCCGAGGGTTGGGACTGAGAAGCCTGGAGAAGTTGGCTTTCATCCAATTTATTACTTTTACTTTGGCTTGTTCCTTTTCCTTTCTATCATCAGCCTAAATGTTTGATAAATGATCACTGTCCCCTATATGTTCTCCCAGAGACGTTCGATCCACTTGACTGGTTTCATTCGCAAGAACTAGGTCTAGCAGTGATATATGGACTCGAATGGACAAAGTCAGAAGTCACAACCGCCAGGTGATTGTCCAAAAGGTTTATTTGAAATCACAAACTTTTGTAGCACTGCTCCTTTGTCAGGTGAAGTTGAGATACCGGTGCAGGCTGTCTTGTGGAAATATGATGATGAAGGAGCAGTGCTTAGAAAGCTTTTAATTTCAAGTAATTCTGTTGGACTAACCTGCTGTCATGTGACTTCTGACTTTGTCCTTTCTCATTAAACTGGAAATATACTCCTGAATGTGCACTGGGAACTTTTGCCTCTCACTGCCCTTCACACTATTACTATTCCAGTCTATATTGATCCATCGCCACCTCTCACAACCTGCCCTCCCTTTAGAACTACCTGAGGACTTTTCACCCCTGTAATTTCCTAAAAAAATTATTCCTTCATATGTTTCCCACTGGTTGGCAATCTGTAGCTTACATTAAGCAATGTAGTTGCATCCTTTTTGTTCCTTACCTCTAGCCAAGTAATTTGGACCATGAATCCTATAGGACGTCCTCTTTCCCCAGCCCTATCCATGCCCCTCATGATTTTATAAACCTCTGTAAGGTCACCCCTCAGCCTCCGACGCTTCAGGGAAAATGGCCCCAGCCTGTTCAGCCTCTTCCCTATAGCTCAAACCTTCCAACCCTGGCACCATCTTTGTAAATCTTTTCTTGTGGAAAGATGTTGTGAAATTTGAAAAGTACTGCAGATGCTGGACATCAGACTCAAAAAGTGTGGTGTTGGAAAAGCACAGCCGGTCAGGCAGCATCTGAGGAGCAGGAGAGACCAGCTATGCTTTTCCAGCACCACACTTTATGACTCTGATCTCCAGCATTGCAGTCCTCACCTTCTGCTAGTTGATTATAACCTTACTGTGAAACCTCTTCCAAGGATGCCCACCTTGAAGAAGTTCTCTCTCTCGCTGCACCCCCCAGGTCAACTGCCTTCTACCTTCTTCCCTCCCCCACCTCCACAAACCCCCATCCCACCCCCCCTCCCATTTATCTCTCAGCCCCTTGAACACCACCCCATTCCTGATGAAGAGCTCATGCTTTAAACATTGACTCTCGTGCTGCTCAGATGCTGCCTGGCTGGCTGGCTGTGCTTTTTCAGCACCGCACTTTTCAACTCTGATCTCTAGCATCTGCAGACCTCACTTTCTCCTATAATCTTCTTCACTGCTAATTATACCACCAATTTTGGTGTCAACTGCAAACTTACTAGCCATACCTCTTGTATTCTCATCAAAATCATTTATATAAATGACAAAAGTGGACCCAGTATCAATCTCTATGAAACACCATGATCACAGGACTACAGTGGTCATTTAAACAGGATCCTATAAACAGGATGGTCTACACCTGAACCTGAGGGGCACCAGTATCCTTGGTGGGAGGTTTGCTAGTGCTCTTGGGGGGGGTTTAAACTAACTCTGCAGGGGCATGGGAACCCAGACTGTAGCTTTAGGGTGCAGGACCTGGAATGTAGGGAGGTTGGGAATATGGCATCAATTTCAAAGGAGGGTGCCTGTAAACAGGAAAGTGGTTTGAAGTGTGTATACTTCAATGCAAGAAGTATACGAAATAAGGTAGGTGAACTTGCAGCGTGGGTTGGTACCTGGGACTTCGATGTTGTGGCTATTACGGAGACATGGGTAGAACAGGGACAGGATTGGCTGTTGCAGGTTCCAGGGTTTAAATGTGTTAGTAGGGGCGGAGGTGGGGGTAAAAGAGGGGGAGGTGTGGCATTGCTTGTCAAAGATAGTATTACAGCGGTGGAAAGGACAATGGATGAGGACTTGCCATCTGAGGTAGTTTGGGCTGAGGTTAGGAATAGGAAAGGTGAGCTCACCCTGTTAGGAGTTTTTTACAGGCCCCCTAATAGTCCTAGAAACGTAGAAGAAACGATTGCGAGGATGATTCAAGAGAAGAGGGAAAGTAATAGGGTGGTTGTTATGGGGGACTTCAA
>NC_057727.1:60558763-60577294 GCF_004010195.1 Chiloscyllium plagiosum | reverse complement strand
CAGCGAGTCGTGAGTTCATGGAATGCCCTGCCAGTAGCAGTAGTGGACTCTCCCTCATTATGGGCATTTAAGCGGGCATTGGATAGGCATATGGAGGATAGTGGGCTAGTGTAGGTTAGGTGGGCTTGGATTGGCGCAACATCGAGGGCCGAAGGGCCTGTACTGCGCTGTATTCTTCTATGTTCTATGTTCTATGTACAGTCTGAAAAGTAACCCTCTACCATCACTCACTGTCTTCTACCATAAAACCAATTTTGTATCCAACTGGCAAACTCACCCTGAATCACGTGATTAGTTCTTGTATATGTTGAAATCACACTATGATATTAGTACTGAACATGTCACGAAAGTTACCATTAGTATATTTTTCAGTATCACAATGTGTATTCATACAGATGTATTAAGGTTTCAATGACTAATGTTATGCAGCATGACTAACTTCAGTTCCATAGAGTTTCTGATGAGAAATGACTGTATTTTTGATTCCTTAACTGTTATCAGTAATACTTTATATGCTCTAGCCAAACAAAGTAAAGCGCTTGGTGCATACAAACTGGCCCGGCATGCCTATGACAAACTACAGGGTCTTCGCATTCCTGCTAGGTTCCAGAAGTCCATTGAGCTGGGTAGCCTGACAATTCGATCTAAGCCATTCCATGACAGTGAGGTGAGGAACTTCATCAGCTACTGGCTGCAAGTGGATTGAAGTATTAAAAATTGAACTTTGTTTTGAAAAAATAGTGACCAGGCAATAAATACTGACTAGCCAGTGATATTCACATCCCATGAATGAGAAAAAGACTCTGGGAGGCGGAATGCTTTGTTCTCTCTGAAGCCAGGTAGATTAAGGGATGATTTAATGGAGGCATTCAAAATCTTGAAGGATTTCAATAACATTAATAGAACATACTACTAAAGTGATAGAGAGGTTAGTAGAGACAGATTTTGATTGGCACAAAAACCAGAAGTACCTGTGAAAACAATACTTCAGCAGTGTTTGTCATACACTGAAACACATTGCCTGAAAGGGTGATCAATCAATACTACATTTTGAATGGGAAGGTCTTGGAGAAAGATTTGTTTGATGATGGGAAAAGAGTTAGGGGGAAATGAGATCAATTGGAGACCACTTTCAAATAACCTGCATAAGTACAATGGACTGAGTGTCTATGTTGAATTATTCCATTATTTTATTGACTATTTTTCTGTAAGTGGTGCTGGAAGAGCACAGCAGTTCAGGCAGCATCCAAGGAGTTTCGAAATCCAAGGAGTTTCGGGCTTTTGCCCGAATCGTCGATTTCGAAGCTCCTTGGATGCTGCCTGAACTGCTGTGCTCTTCCAGCACCACTAATCCAGAATCTGGTTTCCAGCATCTGCAGTCATTGTTTTTACCTCTATTTTTCTGTAAGTACCAGCTGCTACACTAGGCACAGACATCAGAAGTATATGAATAAATTATTTTAAGGAGTATAAATAATTTTAATAAATGAATTATAAGTGAAAAGTAACTTCTTTACATTGGTAAATGTAAATTTACAGTTAAATATACTGATTCATTGCTGCCAGATCTGAGTCACACTGGACAGGAGATAGATTGAGTGACAAGGCTGCAACAATTGGTGGCCTTCCTTCAAACTGTAATTCCTTTGAAGAAGATGAAGTTGGAAGTATAGAATCGGTAAATCCAGGCTGTAGATCAGACTATATTTAGATAATTGAATTAATAAATTGAAACAGTGTAAAGGAAATGGGAGATGTCTAATTAACAAAGTGTATACGGCTCCAAAAAGTATTCGCAGCTCTAAAAGGACTGAGAATACTTCTGACCACTGAGGAAAAGGGAGAAACCTTACATCTGAGTGGAATAAGTATAATTTTTCCCTCCTTTTCCTTTTTTTGTTTATTGCTGAGAAAAGAGACATGCCTTCAAGGCTTTTTGACTTACACTTATCAGGACAGATGTAAGGATGCCAAATTTCAAAAAAATAACAATTTATGTTGCATGATTGACAAGTCAATAAGCTATTGGCATGATGAATGCACCAGGGAAATATTGCCCCTGCACTTTTGTTTCGTTTTTAAAAAGGCACAAAACTTTATATACTTCCTTCCCACTTAGAGGTCAGGGTCCTACATTTGAATATATATAACCTCTAGCATCATAAGTGAGCCACATGCTGAACGTGACTGACTACGCTAATTAATTGTTAGTGTAATTCTTGGCACAGTCACAATTGTTGCATACTCAGAAGTGAGCCTATGGCCATCGCTTTCAGACCTGAACAATGCCCGGTATGTCTTATATCTCAAAAATTGCAAAATAGGTGATGTTATCATGCAGCAACTGCGAGAAACATTGCACAGGACAAACAGGCAGGAAACTCGCCACCAGAATACATGAACATCAACTTTCACCAAAACGACATGGCCAGTTCTCCCTCATATCAATACACACTGACAATGAAGGACACTAATTCAACGTTACAATACTGGGACACCCGAAACAAAGACAATCTTAGGAATTCCTGGAGATCTGGTGTTCATCCTGGTTGCATAAACAAACATGGTGAAATAGAACCACGCTCCTTGACAGACAGAACTGTATAAATTCTGGGCAGGTCACAACAAAGCACTTCATCTGGAGACTACACAGCACTGAAGATGACAGCCATCGCAAAAAAATCAACCAGCTCAGCAAACCGACTAACAGCTTCAGGTGATGCGACTATGTGATAATAACTTCAGTGGTATTCTCTACCAACAGGGTCCTGTGTCAAACCAAAATGACAGTCTGTCTATCCCACATAAATAATGCGGAATGGTAATATAATGCTGGTGACGTGCTGATTTTGCAGGTCGTAGGGTATCTAACAGCACATTCCTTCAGCTTTTCATAATAAGTAGAATGGTGACTGCACTTGTGCAACTGAGAACATCATGTCTAATGTTAAATATGATCCTGATTGTTTAGGTGTGCTGGCCAATCTTCGATGTGCTACATATTACACCGATAACCAATTTAAGATTGCAGGTACAGAGTCTCAAAACCAACAACCTTGGGAACAAGTCTCCGTTGACTTTTGGATCTTACTGGTTTTTGGGTCAGGCACATTGATGGGGTCTGAAATCACTTGGGGTGTGGGGGAAAAACCACCATGCAGAGCTGGTAAGTCGTCTAAAATATACCGCACCAATATAGCACCTAGCTGAACAATCCACTGTGTGAGTTTACTTATTTAATAAGAATTAAAGGATATCATTGCAGTTTATCTGGTGTTTGGATAACCAGATTTGAATCACTGATCTTGTAGCCATCACTGTAGCAATGTGGCTCATTTGCTGGGTGTTCTGTGTACTCAAATACTGGTACCAGGGCCTACAACCATCTTTCTTGAATTAAAGAAAAGCATGAGGTACAATCGTTTCCTTAAGCATTCTCCTTGGCAATATCTTGACCAATCAGTGTTAAACTGCTGACCAGTCACAAGCACCTATTTCTCATGTAGTATAAATTGTTGTTCCCTTTGAAATTTGGTATCCTTGCAATTCTCATTCATATTAACACATACTGACAATGAAGTACACCAATGAGTACAAGACAGAAGGCTTCAACAGAATGTTTCTTCTTTCCAGAAATACTTTAGTTCCCTGCTAACAAGTGATCATTTCTTTGTTTCTTTCTTTTGCATGCTTCTTGTCTTTAACATCCCTGAGAGTATATTGCAATTTTTGCTTCGCTATAAAGGGTGATCTCATTTTTATGAACATATATTTTGTTATTTCATAACCATGTTCTCTGACTAAAGTTCATGACGTTAAGGTTTCAGATAAAGCTGTCACTGGAGGTGGAATAAGAAATGTGAATGGATTTTGAAAAGGATGAAACAGACCTTTCTTAACAAGTAGTATCATAGCAATCTTGTGGAAAAGTGGGTTGGCGAGATAGACAGGAAGTGTTCTCTTGCTTGACAAATCAAAATAAGTTCTAATTGCCCAGTAGCTGAGTTATGTTTAAGAACTATTGTTCAACATTATTAATGTTTTTGTAATTTATTTTTAACTTGCAAACTCTCATCACTTTATGTGTATATGTTTTGTATAACCATCTGCTATATGTGTATACAGGACTTTGTACCGATGTGCTACAGGTGTTCAACTAATAATCCATTGCTCAATAACCAGGGAAACGTATGCATTAACTGTCGACAGCCTTTTGTGTTCTCTGCTTCCTCTTATGGTGAGTTTACTCTCTGCTGATGCTAGCATACTTTGCTTACACTTATTACTTTGAAGTCTTGTTGTAGTTAGTTTATTTTTTTTTTCTTTTACTGTGGACCGTTTATAATCAAACACAGTTCCACCTAGAAATAAGCCCCATCAGCAAGTGTTAAGTGGAAGAAGAAATGGCTGGTGTTTGCACATATAACAAAGTAAAATGGTAGCAAAACTGATCAATAGCTTCAAGGAAGATGATACAACTCCACAGAGCTGGCAACAAAAAAACAGCAGGTTGGGCAGCATCCAAGGAGCAGGAAAATCGACGTTTCGGGCAGGAGCCCTTCATCAGGAATCCTGATGAAGACATTCCTGATGAAGAGCTCCTGCCCGAAATGTCGATTTTCCTTCTCCTCGGATGCTGCCTGACCTGCTGTGCATTTCCAGTACCATTCTAATCTTGACTGTAAACTCCAGCAAGTGCAGTCCTCACTTTTGCCTAACCGAAAACACCCCTGAATTTTGATAGAAGCTTGTCTGACAACTGACCAGCAAAGATTGTTGGAGCAGCGTTCCTCCTTGAAACACAAGCAAAGGAGGAAAGTGCTGTAATAACTCTACAGTATTGGTGGAAATTGATGCTACACATCAACAACATTTGCAAAGAAGCAGAGGAAATAGAGAGGAGAGGGTCATAGGAATGTGAGCTTACAGATTTGTATTGATTGAGATATCAACATGTGACACTGTTCAGCATAAGGAGAAGATATAGTAGCCATATTTGAGAAATAATGTATGTATAAGACTAGCTAAAGGGGTAAGGAGTACACAGGCAACGGGGAAGCATGAAAGATAGTAGAAAACAGTTCAGCTGATTATTTATGGTTCTAACTGGAGCCTCTCTTTGGAAACACTTCTGCCAAATAGCTTACACCCCTTGTTGAGCTGCTTTCTTCTACATCCAAAACAGGAGCAGAAGTAGACGATTTGGTCCCTCAAACCTTCTTCTCCATTCAGTAGGATCATGGTTAATCTGTTTCAGTTTAGAATTCCACATCGTCATCTATCCCCAATAACCTTTAATTCCCTTGCCTAACAAGAATCTATCCAAGTTTTTTTGAAACAATTCAAAATGACACTGCCAATACTACTTTCAGAGGCCAAGTTTCAAAGTTGTGAACTCTGAGAGAGAAAAAAATCCTCATCTCTGGCCTGAAAGGGTGATCTCTAATTTTAAAACCATGCCTCTTGGGTATGAATTGACCCCGAAGAGGACACACATTTTAATATTCTATCTTGTCAAGACCTTTCAGGATCTTGCACCTTCAAACAAGTTATCCTTCATCTTCAAAACTCTAGTGCAAACAAGCCCAGCCTGTACAACATGTCTTCATAAGGCATCCAAGTATTAATCTAGTAAACCTCCTCCAATGAAGATACATCCTTTCCTAAATAAGGTAACCAAAACTACAGTTTCTAGTCATGCATAGTTACTGCATATGTTGCAATGCATCAAGCATGCCATGTAAATCCTGAAATATTGGAGCTCCTTGTTACAGTAAACAGCTCTGAAGTTGTTGAGTGCTGGAACTTTGGGCAGGTGAACTTTGTAATGAGTTGGGAAATGAATTTAGTAACGACAAGTATCAGAATTATCTGTAAATCATCAGTAAACTCGGTGAAGCCAGACAAAACTGAGTTAACATTTCAGATTCAGGTTGGATGACCTCTCCTATTGACTTCATACATGTTTACTTACTGAATTAATAGCCTATGAAAAGCTGCCTTGCTCCAAAGAGGCTTTGTAACATAATATAGTATACTGCCTATTAAGCATTTTAGTGCTTGGGTTGACCAATGGTCATTGGTTTTTTATTTCTCCTTGCTTCTTCTATCCTTTTTATCTCTCCTTGCCATTCCCCAATCAAAGTATTGGCTCTTATCGATGTACGCACTGTCCCATACCTTATATCCGCGCCTAATATTTATTAACTTCGCCTCCGCGCCTAATATTTATTAACTTCGCCTCCGCGCCTAATATTTATTAACATCGAACAATTCTTCCGCCGCCTTCGCCTCCGCGCCTAATATTTATTAACATCAAACAATTCTTCCGCCGCCTTCACCTCCGCGCCTAATATTTATTAACCACAAGGGATGAACTCGGATTTCACCAGTTTCCTCATTTCCCCTCCCCCCAGCCTGTACCCAAGTGACCATTCATTTGTGAGCCTACACAGTGAGTTGCCCAGCTTCACATCCAAAGCCCATTGTACTTTCAGAATCTCTGCACAAGTAGGAACTTGCTCAAACAATCTTTAATGATCTTTAACTAATAGGACCCGAGTTCATTTGTGATGATTCTGCTTAAGATCAGAACAGACTGGCCACAGACTCTGAGATCTTCGTGGTCTCAGACTCCATTATTCACAGCATTGACTAGCTCAGCCATTTTATCTCACTTATTTTGACCTGCAAGATGAGCTGTTCATATGTTTGTAAATTTTTATTCTACCCACATCCTAATGCAATCTTTTACAGCTTTGACTGTTTCTTCAGTTTTATTGATTCAACGATAATGTCAGTTTGTATGAGTGGGAACTCATTAATCTCTGAGTCAAGTATTTCTGGAGTTGTAGTCCACTCCAGAAATACAATGCATGATCCAGGCTTATATTTCACAGCAGTACTGAGGGAATATTCTTGAACGGTAATAATAAGTTTATCAACATCCGCAAACAGAAACGTTAAAACTGTGGCTCTAGTCACCTGTCATGTGAACTGAAAATCCCGTGGTACTATTTGAACTATGACAAGAAGTGTTTTGATTTTGAGGCTGGTGCTTGTTTCCTTGCTGTTTGCAGAAACTTGCACAGCACAGTTTAGCTCCTGCACTTTGTATTATTAGCTGTGATTACATAATAGCATTGTTTGTAAGTGCTTTGATACATCCTGAGGTCTTGAAAGGTGCCATGTAAATGCAAGTTTATCATTTGAAGTATCTTGTCTTTTAACCCAATTTATTGCTGCAACTTACATCTCCTGGACTGGTTTTCTTTTAATGTAAGGAACAATATAGTGAAACATAATCTTACTCAATATATCCACTATCAACCGAAGATAAACTGTTAACCGGATCTAACAGATTAAAGACTTTAATCCAGGTTACATTGACATTGGGTTTTCCCTTTTTATGCTTAAACTGTGATTTTGCTTTTCCCAGTCTATCATTTACAGAATAATGAAGATGATCATAACATTGGCTAATTTTAATGCTTTTAGCCAAACTATTTTAGTTTCACATTGGTAAAGAAATGCTGAAGTGAAGTCTCTTCCAAGCGTGAATGTACATTTAGTTTTTCATTCCCATTTTATCCTGTTGGAGGTGATTAATCAGATGGATTCTTGTGTAATTGATCTTAAGAACTTAGTTCCTCTCTCATTTTCAAACAATAATTCTTCAAACAACTTTAAAAATTAAACAATTTCATTTTCGCCTAATTCATCTCTGTCCAAGACTGTATTTCCAAAAGTGAGGACTTGATGGATCTCAGATCTCAACTATAATTTACTTTCAGTCTTGGCCTTCTTGTTTTAGAATTTGTATTACATTATTTTGTAAGGAATCTTGTATCCTTGTGTTATCGCAAAGTTCTGCTGAATCAGGAGCCCTTCATGTAATCGACCTTAGACTTATTGTAAAGTGTCAGATCCTGTTAGTTGCTAGGATACAGATCTTTTAAGAACATAAGGAGATCTAACATTGTTTCTAGCAGATCTACTTGACCATTTGAAGAGTCTGACATATATGTATCTGGGATTTGTTTGTGAATGTCTATGGGCGCATATTTTAAACATACATCTTAAGGCAAAATCCACACTTGAAACACCCATTCTAGAGAGAAATCACTTTGTGTTATAAAGTTCACATACAATTCAACATTTTGCTTACAGATGTAGTCTGCTGCCAAGCATTGATCCAGCATGCATCTGTGCCCTGGAGTAACCTAGATTATATGAAGATTCTCAACTCTATGTACAATATATCTTTTCCTTGCTGGGGATTTGTACCTCTCTTTGAGCTATTTCATTTTGTGATTGAACTGAATGACCTTAGTGTATCATCCAGAAGACGCTGTGCTTGAGGAACAGAAAACATGTCATGGTCATTTAGAATGATTGCCTTTCTTAAATGGCATTTACACAGCAATTGGGGTGACCTGCTTAACGCATCATGTGTGAATTGGGAACAGTGCTGAGACTTTGATCATCCTGTCATATGATAGCTACCATCACAACCGCATCAGGTCTTGGCCTTGCCCTTGGTCCATACACATATGAATGGGACTATTGCTTAGGAACAGGAAAGTGGGTTATGGTTTTTTTCACCTTTCTCTGATCCAGGAATGTAGAGGCCAGTTGTGGAGCCCTTGAGAAATTTGGTTTATTAAAATCCCATGATAACATAGGATCCTGTCATACATAATTTAATGTATGTATGTGTGTACTTCAATTGGCACAACTTAGCTTGGATAAACAGTGGTAGATGCAATGTATTAGACAAATGGATACAATGTATTTTGGGAGGAATGTGTACCTGAATTTACAGACATTAGAAAGATGCGAATGTACAGAGACCTAGGTTCAAAATAGATGGCAGGTAGATATAGCCATGTAAAAAGGCTGCCTGCATTTAGGTTATATAAGTAAGGACACAGAAGACAAAGGTAAAAACAAGGATAAATTTATGAGAAATGTGGATCAAGGCAGTTAGAGTATTGGGAGTCCGATTAAGGGAAGAATATTAAAGCCATAGTGAGTATGACGTAAATGATTAAGAATTATGATTACGGGTATACTTATGAAGGACTGTTACCACAGCAACAGAGAAGGCTGTGCGAACAATTTTTTTTGGGAGGCGTGTTCTAGAGAATAATGTTCCTGGACTAATAGTATAGAATCCAGGACTAATGTTCTAAGGGCATAGATTCAAATCCCACTATGGCGAATGGTATTATTTGAATTCAATAAAAAGTGTGCTTAATGGCGACCATGTTGATTTGTTGTTAAAATAAAACCCAGTTCGTTCACTAATGTCCTTTCTGGAATGAAATCTACCATCCTTACATCTGGCCTACATGTGACTCCAGACCCAGTGGCAATGTCGTTGGCTCTTGGGCAATTATGATAATAATAGCCAGTAGCATACATGTCCCATGAATAATAAGAAAAAAATAGTAGCTTGTTTTAAAATTGTGAAGGTCAACTTCAAGGGAGTTGTGATGTTAGCTTTCACTTATAATTATCAGTAAAAGAGCTAATGAAGAATTTCTTTACAAAAACTGGTTTTGGAATATGAAATATTCTACCATTGGAATGCATAAAGCAGAGCTTCTTGCCTCTTCTGAAAGAAAATCCCACAAAAAAGGTTGAAACAGGAGAATGATCTAGATATTGGGATTGGTTTAGTTTAATACAAACTTAGCAGAAGAAGTTGGAATAATGAGATTAATATTGAAATGGAGTGACTGAACAAAAGTTGACCCAAACATAATTGGCCTATGGGCTCTTTGTGCTGCATTTCTCATATGTTTCTGTTGGTTGTCTTCTGAGGATGTATGATTATTTTATTGCCCTAGATTTTGTCAGCTTGTTATGTTTGTTGAGAAGCAGACATTGGAAGTCTTCCCCACATCCCCCACTTCCTTTGTTCTCCAACGCCAAGCACATGCATAAACCAGGATTGGAGTTTGGGTAGATGATGAAATCCTATTCTCATCTTTCTCTGAAGGCTCTGAGGCAAGCTGTAGTAAATGCAGGATCTTATTCAAAAAATCGCGATCCAGAAATAGAAAGGAAGAATGACAATTAAATAATGTTCTGAAACCCTGCTAGACAGAAGGGAAGGCGAAAGTTGGGAAAAGAGTAAGAATTGTTACAACGATGCAGTCTTTCCTTAAACTACTTGTTTCAAAAGGCCTATAATATTAAAAAATTCTGATTTCATTGGGCTTGGCAAAATATTGTTTAAGGATAGAGCAGGGAAGTCATTATTCATTATTAAACTGAGCTTCACAAGCAATTACCAGATTTAGATCTAAATTCAGAAAGATTTGAATCAGATGAGCTACACGCTGAGTTCCACAGGGCTTTCATCTTATGAGCTCTCTTTTACTGTGTTTTTAGAGGTGCTGCCGCTTGTTCAGTTCTATTTGGAAGAAGGGATCACGGATGAAGAAGCAGTGGCCCTAATTGATCGTGAAGTGCCCAGCATTGAACTGAAAAAGGATGGATGGCAGGAAAAGAATATTGGCGGTACCCATTTTATTGTATTACTAATAATGTGAATAGAGTGGCACATTGAAACACTAATGTATACCATAACAGAATGTGGCCACCCACCTGATTACACTGCAGTAGGACAATGACAAGATCAGACCAAAAAATGAGTGGGAAAGTCACCTCTGTACATCATGTGCCCCTCTGACTTATGCACCTTCAGTTAGAATGAGGATTATGTTGGTTATGTGTATATGTTGTCCAGAGCATGAGGATCAGGTAACTTTTTAGTGGAAGAAGAAGAGAAATTATAAGTATGCTATTGACTTAATTTCTGTACTTTTGGAGTTTTAAAAACCTGTGTTGCTAATAAGAAAAATTGGCCTTTGCCAATGTGTGTTGTGCCTTCTGCTGGCGCAAATCCAACCCTATGCCACCTAGGCGTGTGGCACTAATTATAATGCAGTCTAATGATGCTGTTGGGCTCATTGGCACAATTAATCATGGCAAAAACATTGTGATCACTGTCATTGGAGATTTTCAAGGCACAGTCGCAGATGCCAGGAAAGTTCACCACTTTATTACTGTTGTCAAAAACATGAATTGGCTTATATGCAGTTTACCTTCAACCGGTTACATTGACAACAAGGCTCACAACTGCAACTTCTGCAGATGTAAGCTCCAACCCATTGCAGCTCACATCCAGTGAATTCATTTTAGGTGTATGTAATCAAAGGTCGTCCATAGGTAGCAATGAAGGACATTGGCTCAGTTGGAGCTCTCTCATATCTAGACCAGAAGATTGCTGGTTCAAGCTGTACTCCAGAGAGTTAAGTATATGATCCAGGTTGATTTACTTAGTGCAGCACTAAGTATTAAGTAAGTGCTGCACTATTGAGGGGTCAACTTTTGGATAAGATGTTAAACCACATCCCGGTGCTGTGACTGATAGATTTTTATTCACTCGTGGGATGTGGACATTGTTGAGCGGCCAGCCTTAATTGCCTATCTCTAGTTACCCTTGAGAAGGGTAACCACTGCAGTCCATGTGCTGTAGATTGACCCACAATGCTGTTAGGGAGGGAATTTCAGGATTTTGGCAGTACCCATTTTAGAGTGACTGTGAAGGAATAGAAATATATTCCCATATCTGGATGATGAGTGGTTTGGAGGGGAACTTGCAAGTAGTAGTGTTTCCATGTATCTGCCACTCTTGTCCTTCATGGGTTTGGAAGGTGCTGTCTAAGGATCTTTGGTGATATTCTGCAGTGCGTCTTGTCAATATTTCATACTGCTGATACTGAGTGTTAGTGATAAAGAGAGTGGATACTTGTGGAGGCTGCTGAACTAAATCACTTGTGTTTTTGAACTTGTTGTATTTTCCAACAAACCTTGAAGTATTTCTTTACCATTTTTGTAGATATACAAACTCTACAGCTTGATGACAGTGTGACCAAGATTGAGACAGACCCATTCACTGCAAAACTGAGCTTTGAGGTAATTTTATGTTGTTAAATTCACATACAGCAATACAACAATTTCCATATGACTTTACAATGGAGGAAGAGTGCAAAATAACTTTGGGAAACTAAAAATAAATCCAAGGAAAGATCTAACTGAATTTATTAAAACTTTTCTTTATATAAAAAAATGACGCTAGTGAAAGTGATGAGACAAATCTCCAAAAGGTTTTGTGGATTTGCTCTAAGCGTTAAAGGATGCAGCTGAGGTAATTGCAGGGGTGCTGTCCATTATCTTCCAAAGTTCTCTTGATTCAGGAATTATACCATTGCATTGGAGACTTGCAGTGTTCACTTTTTTTATTACAGATGGGAAGATCTGTCAATTTCATGTTAGTAGTTGGGAAGAAATGACATCATTAGTGCAATGGAAGGTGAATGAGTACTTGGCTTGGCCTCAAAGCCAGAATAGATCTACTAACGATAGGTTATGTCTGACTTCCAGAGGCCAGTGGCATAGGTTAGGAATTGTCTATAGATGATACCTATGTGGATATGCAAGATTCTGCACAAAAAAAGACATGAAAGACAACAAAATTGGAGCAGCTGTGCCACATGGGTTGGAAATGGTTGGAAACAGAATGTTGGAATAATCTTTGTCAAAGAAGTGACAAGTGGTGGACCGCAGAAAACTATGCAGTGTCCTTTTCACCACTTCAATAATTTAGATGAGACAATAGAACCCTGTGATTCAATGTTTTAAAATTACAACCCAAATCTTCCCATCACAATAACAGTGAGCTCTGAGCTGAACAGCTGATTTACACTGGACCTCTTGCTTCAGCACAAATCAGAGATTGTGTGGACAGTCCTCCTGTTTTCTACTACTGTTCACAACATTAGTAAAGTTTGCTCAGTTTAGCCCTTTAAATCAAGGAGAGTGTCAAAGTTGTCCGCCAACAGTGAAATTGACCACTCACCTCCTTAGGCTGTTCATTCCCTAGTCACATTCAGACACTACTCCTCCCCAACAAACCCAGACTCCATGCCCAAGCTCTGTTCCTCTGAGCCCCAACATTGCTCACACTCCTTCCATTCCTGTTCTGCCCAGGTCGGGGTGTATAAAGAACAGTGTTGGTAGGAAGGTGCCCAAAGTCATGGGGTTAGATTGATGGTTGAGGATTTCAGAGAAGTTTTCTGAGAGCACCTTTCATTCTTCTAAAATCCACAGATCTGGTCTCCTCAAACTCTCCTTACAGGATAGTCCCACAATCCCAGGAATCAGATTGGTGAACCACTACTACATTCCCTCCAATGAGTCTCCCCCCTCCCTTTGGAAAAGGAATCAGTATGCACAACATACTCTAGGTTCAGTCTCACCTAGGTTCTATACAGTTGAAACAAAGAGTTCTTTGCTTCTGCACTGAACCTGCAAGCTAATTTTCAGTGGCTTATCAACCACTGGATGTGAAAGCTTCTGAATACTCTGCACTTTCATTCTGCCCAACAAACTGGATGGCCTCACACTTAACCACTTTATATTTAATCGGTCATGTTCTTGCCCATTGGCCAGTGTAAATCCGCTTGAAGCCTCTTTGCGTCCTCCTCACAACTCATATTCAAACCTGTTTTGTGCCATCCAGAGCAGACACAATGAGCCAAATATCCTCCTACACTGTAACAATTCAACATTCTTGCAGTACTGCACCAGTCACGGGCCACCAACCCGAGAGTCACCAGCCTGTGTTCCTATAGTCTGTTTTCTTTACAGTGGATTACTAACATGCTCTAATCTTGAGTCTCTGTTGTGTCTTCATAGTCAGATCATTATTTTTGAAGTATCCAAAAATCGCATCCTTTTTATAGTTTGTAGTATTTTCCCTACTACTGATGTCAGGCTGACAGGTTTGTAATCCCCTGTTTTTATTCACTTCCTCCTTTCTTAAATTGTGGGCTTACATTTGCAACCTTCTAATATGAAACCTCCATTTCAGGTAACCATCAATCCATCCACTATCTCTATAGCCAGCTCTTTGAAGCCTCATGTTGTTCAACAGATCCAAGGATTTATCAACTTTCAGTCCCATTAATTTTTCCAGTTCCTACTTTTTTAACAGATGTTAATTTCTTTCAGTTCCTCGTTCTCACTTGTCTCTTGGATCTGTAGTTTGTGGAGATTTCTCATTCTCCCTCCATGAAGACAGGCACTAAGCAATTATTTAATTCTCTGCTGTTTGGAAATTTTCTGTTATAAATTCTTCTGTCTCTGCTTGTAATGGACCCAGATTTGTCTTTGCTAATCTTTTCTTTTTCACTTTGTTATAGAAGCCAGTTTATTTTTATGTTACTTAGCTTCCATCCATTTTATTTAAATTCTGATACTGATGGGGATTGTGATCTGAAACTGTTCCCTTGGAGCCTTTGGATGCTGGATATTGATTGAAACTTCTGAAACTAAATGTGTATATTGTAATTGGATGAGAGCATTAAATGTATCAATGAAGTTGAAGTAATAATAATGATAATCAAATTAACTGTTGCAGCAGGTTGTAGAGATTGAGTGATCCTTCCTATTTATATTAGATATTGTATAACCAATGTTTGCTTGGGCACTACTTGTTTTCAAACAAATAGGAAAAATTATGCAAAGTGCTTTTTGACTGATTTTTCATCTCCTGAGAATTGTGCCAGTGTAGAATGAAACTACATCTCATAAAATACCATCCAGGCTTCATGTGGAGTGTCAGTCTCGTATCGGCACAACTCCTTTCAGCACATCTCATGAACTTCTCGGTCTGTTGAAAGGGTCGTTGTTGGTGGCGTTTTTCTGTGGAAAATTTAAATTTGCAAGTATCTGTTGCTGGGTTTACAAAAATATTGAAAAATCTTTAAGCACAGCATATGTTGAGGATACAAATGTACATCATGGCGGTTCTGCTGCCCTGTCTACCAAATGTGCTCCGATATAGCTCGGATACTCGAGTCCTGGCACTCCAGCTTAGTGTTACACAGTGGGTGGAATGAAAATGTATGTCTATGAGGACAAGTGAAAACCCTTTGATACCAATATGGTATTTTCAAAAAAGATCATATTATTAGTCTTACATTAGCAATAATCAAAATAATAGAACCCATCTCTAGGTGCAAAGCTCTGGGACATCGACATGAAAATATATCTTAAGTGATAGCCAACACTGTTTTAGAAAGACAGTTTGATTGGATCAACCATCTCGTTGTGACATTTATGAAGACTGCATGAATTTCAGCATTTGTCAGGTTCCCCACCTCAGTGTGTTATCTTATGAGTGAAGGAGCTTCCCCACTGAGAGTGAGAGGAAACAGATCAGAGTCTGCAGCTTCACTGTCTAGTTTATTGAACCTATTGTGAAGGATGTGTCACAGACTGAATTCAAAGTAGCATATTTCCAAGCAATTGAGCAAGAACAAGATTGTAAGAGCAGTTTTCATAGTCAGAGAATGCTGCAGCATGTGTAGGAAACAAAACCAATGTTCAGTCTTCAATAGCATGGTGAATGACGAATTGTATCCTTGCAGCCACAGGTTAAGTATACTTCTCAAGTACGCTGTCCCTTTTATTAAAACATCAATTTGGAATTTAGCCAAAACTTTAATCTTCCTGTCAAGATTCTGGAATAGGATGCTCCAACTGGAGTTCCTCCACTCCTTCTGTTTCTTTCTCTTTTCTCCCTCACTTTGATCTTTCGGTGGGTCAAGGCCCAGTCTCCCGGTGGCTTGTGACAAGTCCAGGATCCTGTCTCTCTGTGGCTTGGCATCACTCAGCCTGGTCTATTGATGGTGTATGTCAGTCAGTCTCTTGGCAGCTTGTGGTGGTGTCTCGGCTTGGCATATGAGTAGATCCTTCCTGGGTATATTCCTGAGATCGGAGTGGCAGCAGTTTCAACAGCACTGAGACCAGTTTCTTGGAGGCTTTGAGATCAGACAGCAGAGCAAGATAAGCAGAGGATTCATCAAAGAATTTTGAACTTTTAGCTTAATCCTTTATTTTCCTAGTTTAAACTACAAAATACTTTATTGTGAGCTATGATCTATTTCTTTATTTTTCGATGAAATAGTGCTTGACTTTTTAACTCTCATTTCTCTTACTACTGTGTACCTAAGCTTTTTTTGTACCTAAGTACTTTAGTACCTAATATGGCGCCATGTGTGGCAAAATTATGCACTTTTCACTGTACTCCTGTACTTGAGTACACGTGATGACAATGAAATCTAAACGCCTAATACAAAACCGCAGTCTTAATTTATGATTGCCTGTAGATTTGATGGTGTTACCAACTCAGTAAGGTCTAATTGTTGTCATTCATTTTAAGACTACTTACTGAATAGTTAGAGTTTTTACAGCACAGAAGGAGGCCATTTGCTGTATCAAAGCTGAAAATGTGTTGCTGGAAAAGCACAGCAGGTCAGGCAGCATCCAAGGAGCAGGAGAATTGACGTTTCGGGCATAAGCCCTTCTTCAGGACTTATGCCCGAAACGTCGATTCTCCTGTTCCTTGGATGCTGCCTGACCTGCTGCGCTTTTCCAACAACACATTTTCAGCTCTGATCTCCAGCATCTGCAGCCCTCACTTTCTCCATTCGCTGTATCAAGTCAATTTTTGACTTTCTGTAGAGCAATCCAGTCAGTCTCACTGCTCTGGAGTCTCTATTACCACCATCCATTAGGCAGTGAGTTCTGAGTAATTGTTGTCTGCTGTGTAAAATTGTTCTTCCTTGCACCCCTGCAGCTATGTCCCATGACTGTAAAGCTATACCTGAGTCCTTGTACTACTTGTTTGTTGGAACAGCTTCCATTTGTCTTTCTGAAACGAGTCATAACTTCGTACACTTACAATATCAAATCTCCTTATACCTTTGCCTGTTTATAAAAATTTTATTCATTTGTGAGATGTGGGGGTTGCTGGCAGGCCAGCATTTATTGCCTGTCCCTAGTTGCCCCAGAGAAGGTGGTGGTGAGCCGCCTTCTTGAACTGCTGCAGTTCACCTGCTGTGGATTACTCACAATACCATTAGGGAGAAAATTCCAGAGATTTGACCCAATGACAGTGAAGGTTCAGCAATATATTTCCAGAGGGGAACTTGAAGGTGGTGGTATGTATCTGCTGCCCTTGTCCTTTTAGATGATAGTGGATATGGGTTTGGAAGGTGCTGTCTGAGGATCTTTGGTAAATTTCTGCAGTGCATCTTGTAGATAGTTGAAACTTTATTGCTGGAACAGCACAGCAGGTCAGGCAGCATCCAGGGAACAGGAGATTCGACGTTTCGGGCACAGGCCCTTCTTCAGGAATGTTCCCTGGATGCTGCCTGACCTGCTGTGCTGTTCCAGCAATAAAGTTTCAACTTTGATCTCCAGCATCTGCAGACCTCACTTTCTCCATCTTGTAGATAGTACACACTGCTGCAATGTTTGACAGTGATTTCCGCATTCTGCTTACCTTTTCCTGTAGCACTTTCTACAGATTGCAGAACTGGGGCAGTCACAGTCTGGAAATCAAATAAGCATTACTTCTAAGTCTTGCAAAAATAATCTGCAGACTAGTCCAATTGTGACAAACTTCTGTTCCCTTCACTTTTTGCAGCAAGGTGGCTCAGATTTTGTTCCTGTGGTTGTGAACAGGGAGGTTCTGCAGTCAATGAGCAGGAGGGATGTTCTGATTAAACGCTGGCCAAAGCCATTAAAGTGGCACTACTATCGATCACTGTTACCTGATGTCTCCATCACAATGTGCCCGACATGTTTCCAGGTGAGAATGTCATTATACACTCCTTTACAATCCTGTTCTCCACACTCTGTCTCCTCAAGTCTTAATCAAGTTTCTTCCAGAGATTCCCTCTCTCCTCTGCTATTCTGTGCCCTGAGTGACTCTTTATTCCCAGTTATTTCCCAGTTTATCACCTTCTCTTGACAATTCTCCTAAGATTTTCAATTCCCTGCTGTTCTACCTGTATATCAGCTTTTATATTCACACCCTCTTCCCTTGGGCTTCTCATCTCCTTTCCTTTCTCTCCTCCCATGTTTCCTATACCTCACTTACTGGAAAATGCACTTCTAATCACATGCTTATAACTCTCACACCCAAAACCCATTGCCTCCTTCTGCATCAGCTCAAAGAAATACAAGATGTTCCCCAAGTAACTTACAGCTAAATTAATAAAATCTAACTTCTTAAATACTGATTTTAATGACACCCACCTGACAGGAACAGGAATGGTTCAGATCTAATGCCAGATTTGCACTACAGGTCATAGAGTCATAGAGATGTACAGCATGGAAACAGACCCTTCAGTCCAACCCGTCCATGCCGACCAGATATCCCAACCCAATCTAGTCCCACCTGCCAGCACCTGGCCCATATCACTCCAAACCCTTCCTATTCATATACACATCCAAATGCCTCTTAAATGGTGCAATTGTACCAGCCTCCACCACATCCTCTGGCAGCACATTCCATACACGTACCACCCTCTGCATGAAAAAGTTGCCCCTTAGGTCTCTTTTATATCTTTCCCCTCTCACCCTAAACCTATGCCCTCTAGT
>NC_057727.1:60543429-60556341 GCF_004010195.1 Chiloscyllium plagiosum | reverse complement strand
ATTACTTACAGTGTGGAAACAGGCCCTTCGGCCCAACAAACCCACACCGACCCGCCGAAGCGCAACCCACCCAGACCCATTCCCCTACATTTATCCCTTCACCTAACACTACCGGCAATTTAGCATGGCCAATTCACCTGCCCCTGCACATTTTTGGTCTGTGAGAGGAAACCGGAGCACCCGGAGGAAACCCACGCAGACACGGGGAGAATGTGCAAACTCCACACAGTCAGTCGCCTGAGGCGGGAATTGAACCCGGGTCTCTGGCGCTGTGAGGCAGCAGTGCTAACCACTGTACCACCGTGCCGCCCACGAAGGTCGTTCTGCTTTAACACACAATTCGTTAAAGCAAATTTGCTATAACATGATTGACGCATTGGGGACACTGTTTCTGAAGCATAAACTTTTAAAGCATTTATTGGTTATAATACGATTCTGGCCCCATTAGTTTAAATGGTGCTGCTATTACACAATTTTTTCATAACACAGGGGATAGTGGAACTACTGTTATAGCAGAGCCAACTGTAGACCTGATTTCTATTTTGTTCAGCCTTCCTGGCCTCATCTTCACTGTCTCCAGACAAATATAAGCAAACCTCAATGACTCTGATCCCCTCGGACTATAGCAAATCATTTGGTACCTCACTGTAGTCTGCTGCAAATGTATATTACTTCATAATCATTTACAATAAACCGTCGGCTTATTTTCTCCGATATCAACTGTCTCTCCACCTTTGTGCTTTATGCCTTGACTTATGTAAGTCCCAAAAATATCCACTAGCTCTTGTACTGTCAGGGAATTAGATGCCTGAATCCCCCTGTCTCTGTTCATTCACACTCTTTAATATTTCTGATGGCTACATTCATGTTTGCCCACAGATGTATCTTGGATTTCTCCAGATTTAGTAGTTTCCTTGACTCTTACCTGGCAGAGCTAACTTTGCTCAGCGCTATGTTAACACAGTTCTCCTTCACCAACAGATGTTTCACAGTGAAGACTATGAGCTGCTTGTTCTCCAGCACAATTGCTGCCCATACTGTCGTCGCCCAATAGATGAACCCAGTGTCTGATCACCACATGCCATTCCTGGGGTATGGAAATATCGAGCTGAAGAACTTTACAGCTGCTACTAATGTTAGTGGCATCATCTGTTGTACCTTGGTCTACTTCACGCTGACCTTCCAGCCCGGGCTGGTTGTATTGTGGTGTCATGGAGACCAATACCTTCATTTAGAACACTGAACATACAAGTACCTGAAATAGTCACTCCCTTAATCTGCAGTGCTAGCATTCAGTTCTTGAGTGAACAGAAAATGAAACTATTGAGGACTGTACACGATATAAGAAATGTGGATATTAACTTAAAAACTCTCATGGGTGACACATTTATGATGTGACCAGTTCTTTAACTACAATCCTGCCCCTCTTCTCCCCCCCCCCCACCCATGGTATATGATACAGATGAGTGATACTGGTTCATTCATTATCCCCAATTGTTTCAATTAGCCTCAGTATTAAGAGTTTGGTCCCATTCCCAACTCCAGCTGCCTCCCTTGAGTAGATGGTTTTCCAAGAGACATGTTGGAAAATCTCATTGGACTATAACTGCATACATCACAATTGATACGTGTTTGTGGGCTAACTAAGTAAGTATGCACCACTGGTAAAGAGCTTCGACTTTGGGGAGCAATATTCCTCCCATTGATTTGAAGTATATTGCAGAACCAGAATAGATTTACAGCACTCCCCCACTTCCCATAGTATGCATTTCTGTTGTGTTTGCCAATTTACATCCAGTTACCTCAAAGATAAATTAAAACATTCCACGTGAACCAAAATGAGATCACATCCACCCAATTTGAAACCTACCTACAGTATATAAGAAGAATTACTAAAATATTTTCAAAAAATTATCCTAAAAACAAGGCCCCATGTTTACATCGGTTGAGGAACAAAGTAATGTGTGTGGAGTGAAGATGGAATTTATATTCTCAGTAAATTTAATTAGCAGGTTTGAAGCTTGATTATTAAATGATGCCTAGAATGGTTTTCCTTTTCACATCAAACATGCACATAGATCATAGAACGTCACAGGCCTAACATGATCTTTTCATTTATGTACAGTGTTTGATGGTCTTACAGTCTGTGCTGAGAGGTAGCTTTGTAATGATATTGTAGTTGTACCTAAACATTACAGGAGTCCATCTGACAGATGATGATATTCCCCGCAGCATACCAGTGGTTTGGGTCAGACCATTGGGGTAATAGTCTCTTTTCGGTGAATGAAATAAGCTTTGGACGATCACAACCCACTTTTCAGAGAACGCAAGTTTATAACAACCGCCACTATTTAATTATGGGGTCAATTTTTTGGTTGCATACTTCTAACACTGAGCATCATCTACCAGAGTAGCACAGCAGGAGATCATACAACATAAGTACAAAATAAGAAAGCTCATCCTGATACTTCCTGCTGACCTGAGCTTTGTACTAAGAATATTACCAAGTGGGATCATATTTTTAACTAGTCAGTCTGATTCCAATTGGATTTTAGTAGATATTAAATATCTCAGGCTGATGCAGTGGGACTTTTGGATTAGGGCATAATTGCCTGAACAGTGTATAGGGAATTTGACTCTGGGATTGGCCTATTCCAGACTATCCCTGTCCTGGGAGTATTTGATAGGGACAGTGTAGAGAGAGCTTTACTCAGTATCTAACTCCATGCTATCCCTGTCCTGGGAGTGTTTGATGGGGAGAGTGGAGATGAATCTTTGCTCTGTATCTAATTTCCTGCTGTCCCTGTCTTGGGAGTGTTTGGGTTGTGGACAGTGTGGGGAGGTTTACTTTAAGTGCAAAAGGTTACCCTGTATCTAAGCCTGTGCTGCACCTATCCAGAGTGTTTAATGGAGACTGTTTCTTTAATTTCAGTTTCTAAAGATTAGACGGCATTTTGCACTATACCTAACACCATGCTGCAGCTGTCACTGATTGTTTGAGGGGAATAGTGTCAACAATGTATCTGAAACACTGATTTTGTTACTGACTGCAATAATTTTCCAATGGCAGCACCACCTGACCTCATTTACGGAAAAGTGTTTGCCCTACCCCTCCCCCGGCTAAAGTGTTGAGCATTATGTTCACAATGTTAAGAAGGATTATAAGAATTATTTTTTTGACCTTGTATGCAAGGAGATCTAGAAGTTGAGAGGATGTCAGACCAATAATATAGTGATGACCAACATTTGCTTTCTAAGATGACAATCAGGTTTTAATTGGACCCACATGAAGCAGATTGCGCTCGGTACAAATATGTGCAAATGTAAATATGTGAGACTAAAGGTTTAGGTTTTATTGTTATTCTTGTGATTTCCTTTTATCACAGCTCATTGAATAGAGGGACACTGCGGAGAGGCAGCTGTGTAATGGCAGTAGCTATGCCTTGGGTATACAGTTCAAAGAGTGCTCCTTTCATTGTCCAATAAACTGATTTAAGGTTTGGCCTCTGAAGGTAAATGACATCATGCGAAATGTACAGGGGCAGCTTAGCTCTTTGATGGAAGGAGTTTGTTAGAATGTTGCCAGAAGTGAACACACTTTTCTTCTATGTTTATTGTTACAAAATTAAAACTGTCAAGGAAGTGTTTAATTTCACTACAAATGGATTCTGAAAGTCTTCTCTCCCTGTTTTTTGTGTTGATGTAAATTCATATATACATTACTAAAAATGTTTGTACAATATGGTTTCCTTGAAAATATTTCTGTGTATGGAAAGTTCAAACACAATCAATTTTACTCATAATTACATCAACTTAGTATGTTTGTCGGCTGTGGGAATGTGTTAAAGTTCAATTTCATCCAAATCAAAGCCCTTGTTTTTCCTGGGGTATAAACAGCCTTGTTGTATTTCTGGTGCTGGATCAGTTCACCTGTGGAAGTGGAGTTGCTGGACTCATTTGCAGTTAACTGGCCAGATCTTGATGGGGAGGGAACAAAGCGTGGCTTGTACAGCACGGGTTTTAATGCTGAGGGTACCTGATGGCTCTGGCAGAGATCTTTCCCTCATTGCAATCCCAAGCTGATGGTCCATTTCTGTAGCACTAGGCCCCTGGACACGGCAGCTGGTCTAATGTCCAGCATTCACCCAGCAAAATGGAAACAGCTTCAGGCCCTCTCTCTATCGACTGAGTGAGTGGCTGCCCCTCTCGTCCTCCATAAATCCTACCATTTGCAAAACTCCCCAGCCTGTGTCCACCCCATTATGATCTCCTCCTGATGTTATTATTGGACAAGTCAGATCCCAGACAGAAATCTGGCTTGATAGGTCATAATTTGTTTTGTTTTGTTTTTCAATAAGGCCCACGTCATTGAGACAGAAACACGTGATGTTACAGGTTTTGTTTCAAGAATAAAACAACTTAATAAGAATTTGGTGATTAAAATTAAGGGATTGCCAGGGAAGACAGAGATGAAGAATTTGTTTTCTTCCTCATTCAGAGGGTTGAGTGTCTTTGGGAAGAAATAGTAAAGAAAACTTATAAGTTAAAGTTTTCAACACAGTAAAAGTACAATTCCATTAATCTCAAAACACACTTTTGCAAGTGTAAAAAGAAATTCCTTATACAGTACACAATAGCAAGCCTTGTAACAGTATTCAGAGTAGAATCCTCTTATCTAACACCTCAATAAATTTAAGCTAGATGTGACTTTATCTCCAAGTTTGGAGACACTGTGATAGCTTATTCATGGATTTATTGTACACCTAAGTTTAAACCAACTCCGTTTCCAGTACTCGTCCGGGTTTTAACCAAACACCTCTAGGGAGTTCTTAGTCTAAGGTAATCTAAGAGAGTTTACTGTACAATTCCCTTCTCAGGATCATGTGTAAGAATTTCACAGAACTGCCAAAACCAAAGTAAAACTGAAATAAAAGTCAGTCTCTCTAATATGGGTGTTTCCCTTAAGCTTAGCAAAAACCCCAAGTCCAGAAAGTTCTCTCAGAATTCTTCTGCCATGTTAAGTCATAAAATCCGAAAGTAAACAACAATCCATTAGGCTGTGAAAGAAGCTTTCTCAAATAGTTGAAAATCACCATGGCGATAGAACTACATACAAGTCAATTATTAACTTCAGGCACACAGAGAACCCTTACATTACGAACCCAAAATGAATGATATTAAATAATTTATATCACCTCATCTTGACCTTATCATCTAATGTGGTCTTGATAACCTCAAAATTATGAGACTATCTCTGATCACTTCCTTATCTCAGTCTCCAATGGCATCTGCCCACTTCCATAACCCAACCAATATTCATTGTAGTTTTATTTTGTTGCCGTGCCGCCCTGTGAGGTCCATATGTGGCAGCCACACCTGAAAGTGGGAGTTATCCATTGATGCATTGATCAATGCATGCAGAGCTCCCCAGCTTGGAGAGAAGATTGATCCCAACTCTATTTCTTATATCAGTCCCTGGGGATCAGAAAAGTCCTCAAATCACTTACAAAATCTCCAGCTCCTGGCCCTATGTTCATCACAACAATTCCACCACTTACTGATTTTTTTTTCATCTGCGTCTCCACATCTACCATGATTGTGCCTAACTCTGGTCATCCTACTTTCATGTACTGGCTTTTGTGTCCAATTCCTCAAGTCCATTGAATACAGGCTTGGAAGGATATAGCAGCGAACATGTTTAGATGTCCACAATAAGATCTGGCCATACTATCAGGTCCCACTCTTTGTTTGCTAAAGCTTTTCACTTTTCCTAGATCGCTTCAAAATGCAAAGACATCCTCAGCTTATTTGCTTGGCTGCAAACCCCTCTGTTATTTTAATCTGCCATTCATCACCACCTTTAAAAAAAAATCTAACCTTGACCCTACCATTCTTGCAAACTACCATCACACCTCCAACCTCTTTTCAGTTCCATAACCCTTGAAGGTGTTGTCACTTCCCAAAGTTGCTCTGACCAGGCCCGTATGTTTGAACCACTTGAATCAGGTCACAGTGAACATATAGGTCTTACTGAAGTCACAAGATCTATCCTGTGAGAGTGAGGCAAAGGTAAGCTTTTGCTTTCTGATGCTGTCAACTGACTGCAGCCTTTGGCACATTTGACTACACCATTCTCTTCCGACAGCTCTCTCCTATTGTCCATCTAGGTTGGACTGCTCTCACATGGTTCAATTCTTATCTAATTTTTCGTACCCAGACAATCACCTAAAAATGGCTTGTCTTTCTGCTCCTGCACAGGTATCCCTGCACCCCCACAAAACTACCCTTATAGATCGTCAGAATTAGGAGCAGGAGTAGGCCATTCAGCCCAGCAAGTTTCCCTTGCGATTCAGTGAGATCATTGCTGAGGTGATAATCCTCAAGGTCAGAAGTCACACGATACCAGATAATAGTTCAACAGGTTTATTTGAAATCATGAGCTTTTCAAGTGCTGCTGCTTTGTCAGGTGAAGTGAAGAGAAGCACACAAGCACAACATTTATAATCAAAATATCAAACAAATGGTCTAAGTGGAGTATCGACAGGCTGAATAGCAAGTGCAGGGATGACCTATAGTCCAATTAATTGAGGCAGAGAGTTAATTACAAAAGGTTAAAATTAAGGTAGTGCTGGAGACAAACCAAATGACTGGAGTAATACAATAGGTATAAGAGTCGCATGCCAGGGTCTAACCAAAGTAACAAGTAATCCAAAACTGTACAAACTAATTAAGGTAGAGAGATCGTAACAAGTTCTCAAGGTGATGGTGTCAAAACAAGACAGTGAGGAAAATTTTACAGAAACAGAACAGTATGGTAGGGTCACATGCAGCATGACATGAACTCAAGATCACGGTTCGTGGGTATGGAACTTCACTATCAGTTTCGGCTCAGTGGTTCTATGTTGTTGCGTATCTCAGAGGCCGCCTTGGAGGATGCTTTTACCCAATGTCCTTGATGGCTGGAGTGTTCTCCGACTGGGAGGGAATATTCCTGTCTGGCGATTGTTGCATAGTGTCCATTCATCCATTGCTGTGTCTGCATGGTCTCACTAACACACCATGCCTCAGGGCATCCGTGCCTGCAGCGTATCAGGCAGGCAGCATAGACCAAGTCACATGAGTATCTGCCATGTATGTCATGGGTAGCGTTGCCACGTGCTATGGTAGTATCCATGTCGATGATCTTGCAGAGATTGCTGTGGCAGGCTTTTGTGGTGTTGTGGTCAATGTTGGCCTAAAGGCTGTGCAGTTTGCAGTGAACGATCGTCTGTTTAAGGTTTGGAGGTTGTTTGGAGGTGAGAAGTGGAGGAGTAAGGATGATCTTGGCGAGATGTTCGTCATCATCGATAACATGTTGAAGGCTGTGAAGAACATGGTGTAGTTTCTCCACTCAGGGGAAGTACTGGATGACCGAAGGGTACTGTGTTGGTCGTGTCTTGTGTCTGCCTTCTGAGGAGGCTGCTGCAGTTTTTCGCTGTGGCACATCAGAACTGGCAGTTGATAAGTTGAGCATTGTATCCTATTCTTACGAGGGCATCTTTTAACATGTTTAGGTTTTTGTCGCGTCCCTCCTAATCTGATCAGATCCTGTGTATGTGCAGGGCTTGTCTGTAAGGGATGACTTCTTTAGCATGGGTGGAAGCGAAAGATGTGCAGCATCACAAGGTTACCTGTGCGCTTGTGGTAGGGTGAGGTACTGAGGTGAGTGTCCTTGATGGAAATGTATGTATCCAAGAAAGACACCATATTATTCTGTTTCTGCAAAATCTTCCTCACTGTCCTGTTTTGACACCATCACCTTGAGAACTTGTTATGATCTACCTTAATTAGTTTGCACAGTTTTGGATTTCTTGAGCTTCTTATACCTATCATGTTATTCCAGTCATTTGATTTGTCTCCAGCACCACCTTGTTTTAATTTTTTGTAATTATCTCTCTGCCTCAATTAATCAAATTATAGGTCATTCCTTCACTTGCTATTACACTTTACTCACATTGCTGATGAAGAGCTTATGCCTGAAATGTCGACTCTCCTGTTCCTCCAATGCTGCCTGACCTAAAGTGCTTTTCCAGCGCCACACTTTGACACTTTCTCACACCTGTCTGACACTCTTGATCACCTGCACATTCTATTCAATCTGCTGAACTCCACGAACACCATTTATTTGACCTTTTGATCTCTTTGATTATAAATCCTGTACCTGTCTATTCTTCATTTCACCTGATGAAGCAACAGCGCTCTATACCCAATAATCCTTAACTCCATCTTCCTGACTTTTCTCCATAATCTTTGATTTCCTAGCTGATCCTTGCTGGATCAGAAATTGGCTAGCTGAAAGAAATATTTATCCTGGAGTTCAGTTACTAGTGGGTACTGCAAGGATCTGTTTTGGGGCCAACTGCTGTTTGTCATATTTATAAATTACCTGGATAAGGGCAGAGAAGGATGGGTTAGTAAATTTGTGGATGACACTAAGGTCAGTGGAGTTGTGATTTGGAGGTGCTGGTGTTAGACTGGGGTGTACAAAGTTAAAAATCACACAACATCAAGGTTATAGTCCAATGGGTTTATTTGGAAGCACTAGCTTTCAGAGCGCTGCTTCTTCATCAAGTGGTTGTGTATGTTGTGGATAGTGACGAAGGATGTTGCCGGTTCCAGAGGGACGTAGATAAGCTGGAGAGCTGGGCTGAGAGGGGGCAAATAGAGTTTAATGTGAAAAAGTGTGAGGTGATTCACTTTGAAAGGAGTAACAGGAATGCAGAGTATTGGGCTAATGGCAAGATCCTTGGTAGTGTAGATGAGCAGAGAGATCTCTTTGTCCAGGTACATAGATCCTTGGAAGTTACCACCCAGGTTGATACAGTTGTTAAGAAGACATACGGTGTGTTAGCTTTCATTGGTAGAGGGATTGAGTTTTGGAACCATGAGGTCATGCTGCAGCTATACAAAGCTCTGGTGCGGCCGCACTTGGAGTATTGCAGACAGCAGCATTATAGGAAGGATGTGTAAACTTTTGAAAGGACTCAGAGGAGATATACTAGGATGTTGCCTGGTATGGATGAAAGATCTTACGAGGAAAGGCTGAGAGACTTGAGATTGTTTTCGTTAGAAGAAGGTGGAGAGGTGATTTAATTGAGACACATAAGATAATCAGAGGGTTAGATAGGGTGGACAGGGAAAGCCTTTCTCCTTGGATGGTGATGGCTGGACGAGGGGACATAGCTTTAAATTGAGGGGGTGATAGATATAGGACAGATGTCAGAGGTAGGGTCTTTACTCTGAGTAGTAAGGGTGTGGAATGCACTGTCTGCAACAGTAGTAGACTCGCCAACTTTAAGGGCATTTAAATGGTCATTGGACAGGCATATGGTTGAGAATGGAATAGTGTAGGTTAGATGGGCTTCAGATTAGGTTCACAGGTTGGCGCAACATCGGGGGCCGAAGGGCCTGTACTGCACTCTAATCTTCTGTGTTCTAAAAATCTATCTCAACCTTGAATATACTTAATGACCCCTATGCTGCCAAACTCACGAAAGATCTTACCTGTCTCAATGCAATCTCTGTTCATTCTTTTAAATCCCAAAGCGTTCAGACTGAACCAACTCAATCACCTCTCATAGGAAAACTCCCTTGCTTTCTCATGTCTGTGCTGCCCTTGCCTCCTTCCAAAAGCAGAGTTATTTTCACATGTACTATGACGTCTTGCAGCTCTACCTCAGCACCACCTGTCTTAAAGACTTCACTTGGAGCTATATTGTCAGGCAGCGGATACACCATCCAGTACTGGGTGAGCAAAAACTATCTCCACTCACATATTGGGAATGCATTGAACATACAACAAGGAGGTTATGCTGTACTGCATTAAAAAATTAGTTGGGCTGAATCTGTGAGGAGTTGTGGTCTCCTCATTACCATAAGGATGTAATTGCACTGGAGAGGGTATCAGGGAGATTTCTGAGGATGTTGCCAGACCTTAAGAAATTGCAACAATGATGAAAGATCCAATAGACTGAAATTAGTTTCCTTTGAACACAGGAAACTGGCATGATGGGATGTATAAAGTTGAGAGGGAGGCGGATAAAGTGGATGGGAAGGAAATATTTTTCTTAGCACAGGGGTCAGTTAATAGAGGTCATAGAGTTAAAGAGATTCATCAAAGGCTTAAAGCGGAGAGGAAGATTTTTTCCTCCCCCTGCAGATGGTGGCAGGGGTCTGGAGCTCAGTGCGTGAAAGGAGCGTGTAGGCAGAAGCCCATGACTCGCTCAAAAGGACCTGCATCAGAAGTCCAATGACTTACAGAAATTAGGACGAGTGCTGGAGAATAGGGTTAGATTGCATGGCTGGTTTCTCATTTAGCACAGACATTATGAGCAGAATAGCTTCTTTCTGTACCATCAATCCTTCTCTATTTTCTAAGTGTTCTCTCTGAAGAAGCAGCAAGTGCAGGGATCTTGGGAGAGAGCGCAATGGGTCAAATGGCTCTCTAACGTTCCTTTGAGTGAAATCTTTGTGAATTCCTGCAATGCATCTCGTAGATAGAGCACACTACTATTACTGAGCATCGAGGGACTGAATGTTTGTGCATGTGGTGCCAATCAAGTGGGCTACTTTGTCCTGGATGGTGTCTTTTACTCATCCAGGTAAGTAAAGAGTATTCCACCACACTCCCAGCTTGTGTCTTATAGATGGTGAATAAGCTTTGAGGAGTCAGAAATGAGGATTCCTAGCCTCTGACTTGCTCTGTATTTACATAGAATGTAAAACATTACAGCACCGGAACAAGCCCTTTGGCCCATCGTGCCTGTCCTGGTTATGATACCATTCTCAACTAAACCCATCTGCCTGGATATGGTCCATATCCCTCTATTCATTGCCTATTCATGTGTCAAAATGAATATTGCTGTCATATCTGCTTCTGCCATCTGCCCTGGCAGTGCGTTCCAGGCACCTACCACCCTCTGTGTAAAAAGACTTGCCTCACACATCTCCATTAAACTTTTCCCCCCTCTCATCTTAAAAATGTTGCGGCTGTGCAGGACATTGGTTAGGCTACTATTGGAATACTGCGTGCAATTCTGGTCTCCTTCCTATCGGAAGGATGTTGTGAAACTTGAAAGGGTTCAGACAAGATTTACAAGGATGTTGCCAGGGTTGGAGGATTTGAGCTATAGGGAGAGGCTGAACAGGCTGGGGCTGTTTTCCCTGGAGCATCAGAGGCTGAGGGGTGACCTTATAGAGGTTTATAAAATCATGAGGGGCATGGATAGGATAAATAGATAAAGTCTGGGGTGGGGGAGTGTAGAACTAGAGAGCATAGGTTTAGGGTGAGAGGGGAAAGATATAAAAGGAATGTAAGGGGCAACTTTTTCACACAGTGGGTGGTACGTCTATGGAATGAGCTGCCAGAGAAAGTGGTGGAGGCTGGTACAATTGCAACATTTAAAAGGCATCTGGATGGATATATGAATAGGAAGAGTTTAGAGGGATATGGACCGGGTGCTGACAGAGAGACTAGATTGGGTTGGGATGTCTGGTCAGCATGGACGAGTTGGACCGAAGGGTCTGTTTCTGTGCTGTACATCTCTATGACTCTATGCTCCCTAGTATTTGACATTTCTATCTTCGGAAATAAGACTATCCGCCCTATCCATGCCTCTCATCATTTTATATCCTTCTATCAGGTTGCCCTTTAGCTTATGATGCTCTTGTGAAATCAATCCAAATTTGTCCAACCTCTCCTTAAAGCTAATACACTCCAAACAACTCTGAATCCTGGTAAACCTCCTTTGCACCATCTCCAAAGCCTTCACATCATTCTGTAATGTTGTGACCAGAACTGCAGACAATACTCTTAACTAAAGTTTTTTACAGTTGCATCATGACTGGTCAACTTTTATACTCAATGCCCCAACCAATGAAGGCAATCATGCTTGTGCCTGCTTTACTACTTTATCACTTAGTGTTTCCACTTTCAGGGAGCTATGGACTTGCATGGCTAGTCCAGTTCCTAGTCAATGATAACCTCCAGGAAGTTGTTACCGGGGGATCCCACATTCTACCCTCTGAGAATTTTATTTTATCAAAATCACATTAAGTCCTGTTCCATAACCCCCGTGCTCATTGACTTACATCAGTTCCCAGTCAAGCAATGTCATGATTTAAAAATTTTCATCCTTTTTTCCAAATGTCTGAATGGCTTCCTCAACATGTTCTTATTGACATTGTTTCAAATGGCTCAGTAGATCATCTCAAAGTGTTTTACTACCTTTAAATGGGACGGGTAAATGGATAATCATCATTGAGCATTCTCTTTGCCTCTGTCTCTCCTTAAAAAACCACATAACTCATTCAATTAAAGCATTTAGAGAAAGGGAGCTGTTGTTTTAACAATTTGGACTATATGTGATTTCTTGATGCCACTCCTGGTCAAAATGACCTTGATGTCAAGGGCATTCACTCTCATCTCACCTCTGTTATTCAGCTCTATTGTCTGGGTTTGAACCAAGACTGTAAAGGAATAAGAGGGAGATGCAACAATTTTGCGGTCAGTTAGAACCGGGTCTGAGAGATCATTGCTCTGATGGGCTGTAAATGTTCAGAATTTGGGTCGCTGGATTCATGCGGCAGGAGGTGGGTCTTAGAGTGAAGACCAGGTGAGGACGGCCATCAGCACTTTGATGGGGACAAGGGTAGAGAATGTAGAAGGAAGTTTGATGTTCACACTGGCACTCAGTTCTTCAAACTTTGGCCTTCAAAGGGATTTTGACTGATGTGAGAAGAGAGCTGGGACTATATTCACTGGAGTATAGACAAAATGAGAGGGGTTCTCATACAAATGTAGAAAATTCCAACAGGGCTATATAGGGTAAACGCAGGAAGGATTTTCCTGATGACCAGGGGCCCAGCATACAA